>NC_091284.1:594375633-594681606 GCF_032444005.1 Ranitomeya imitator
ATGAGGAAAAGGCCAATATGCTAAATGACTTTTTTTCATCAGTATTTACACAAGAAAATCCCATGGCAGACAAAATGACTAGTGATAAAAATTCCCAATTAAATGTCACCTGCTTAACCCAGCAGGAAGTGCGGCGGCGTCTACAAATCACTAAAATTGACAAATCTCCGGGCCCGGATGGGATACACCCTCGAGTACTGCAGGAATTAAGTACAGTCATTGATAGACCATTATTTTTAATCTTTAAAGACTCCATAATAACAGGGTCTGTGCCACAGGACTGGCGTATAGCAAATGTGGTGCCAATATTCAAAAAGGGAACAAAAACTGAACTCGGAAATTATAGGCCAGTAAGCTTAACCTCTACTGTGGGTAAAATCCTGGAGGGCATTCTAAGGGACGCTATACTGGAGTATCTGAAGAGGAATAACCTCATGACCCAGTATCAGCACGGGTTTACTAGGGACCGTTCATGTCAGACTAATTTGATCAGTTTCTATGAAGAGGTAAGTTCCGGATTGGACCAAGGGAACCCAGTGGATGTAGTGTATATGGACTTTTCAAAAGCTTTTGATACGGTGCCACACAAAAGGTTGATACATAAAATGAGAATAATGGGGATAGGGGAAAATATGTGCAAGTGGGTTGAGAGCTGGCTCAGGGATAGGAAACAAAGGGTGGTTATTAATGGAGCACACTCGGACTGGGTAGCGGTTAGCAGTGGGGTACCACAGGGGTCAGTATTGGGCCCTCTTCTTTTTAACATATTTATTAATGACCTTGTAGGGGGCATTCAGAGTAGAATTTCAATATTTGCAGATGACACTAAACTCTGCAGGGTAATCAATACAGAGGAGGACAATTCTATATTACAGGATGATTTATGTAAACTAGAAGCTTGGGCTGATAAATGGCAAATGAGCTTTAATGGGGATAAATGTAAGGTCATGCACTTGGGTAGAAGTAATAAGATGTATAATTATGTGCTTAATTCTAAAACTCTGGGCAAAACCGTCAATGAAAAAGACCTGGGTGTATGGGTGGATGACAAACTCATATTCAGGGGCCAGTGTCAGGCAGCTGCTACAAAGGCAAATAAAATAATGGGATGCATTAAAAGAGGCATAGATGCTCATGAGGAGAATATAATTTTACCTTTATAAAAGTCACTAGTTCGACCACACTTAGAATACTGTGCACAGTTCTGGTCTCCGGTGTATAAGAAAGACATAGCTGAACTGGAGCGGGTGCAGAGAAGAGCGACCAAGGTTATTAGAGGACTGGGGGGTCTGCAATACCAAGATAGGTTATTACACTTGGGGCTATTTAGTTTGGAAAAACGAAGACTAAGGGGTGATCTTATTTTAATGTATAAATATATGAGGGGACAGTACAAAGACCTTTCTGATGATCTTTTTAATCATAGACCTGAAACAGGGACAAGGGGGCATCCTCTGCGTTTGGAGGAAAAAAGGTTTAAGCATAATAACAGACGCGGATTCTTTACTGTAAGAGCAGTGAGACTATGGAACTCTCTGCCATATGATGTTGTAATGAGTGATTCATTACTTAAATTTAAGAGGGGACTGGATACCTTTCTGGAAAAGTATAATGTTACAGGGTATATACACTAGATTCCTTGATAGGGCGTTGATCCAGGGAACTAGTCTGATTGCCGTATGTGGAGTCGGGAAGGAATTTTTTTCCCCAATGTGGAGCTTACTCTTTGCCACATGGGTTTTTTTTGCCTTCCTCTGGATCAACATGTTAGGGCATGTTAGGTTAGGCTATGGGTTGAACTAGATGGACATATAGTCTTCCTTCAACCTTAATAACTATGTAACTATGTAACTATGATACACTTCAGTCCTGTTAGTTTGTAGTATATCAGCCAGCCACTTTTTGCCACTTGCATTTTGTTGTTTTATGCACAGGGCCTGAGGTTTGGTTCAGTCTCCCAAAAAAATAAGTGAGATTCAAATTATCCCAAAGTGGATATATTTCAGTCCTGTTAGTTTGTAGCATATCAGCCAGCCATTTTCTGGCACTTACATCTTGTGTTTTATGCACAGGTTCTGAGGTTTGGTTCAGTCTCCCCAAAAAATAAGTGAGATTCAAATGATCACAAAGTGGATATATTTCAGTCCTGTTAGTTTGTAGCATATCAGCCAGCCACTTTCTGGCACTTACATCTTGTTGTTTTATGCACAGGTTCTGAGGTTTGGTTCAGTCTCCCAAAAAAATTAGTGAGATTCAAATGATCACCAAGTGGATATATTTCAGTCCTGTAAGTTTGTAGTATATCTGCCCGCCACTTTCTGCCACTTACATTGTGTTGTTTTATGCACAGGGCCTGAGGTTTGGTTCAGTCCCCCGCCCCCCCCAAAAAAAAGGAAATTTAAATTCTCAACAAGTTTATACACCTTCTACCTTGTTTTATAGTCCCACATAACGGTTGTTATTTTGGTTAGATTTTACAAAAAATGAGGAAGTCTGGTGGAAGAGCACGTGGGCGGTGGTTGCCAGCTGGTACTGATGGTGGTGGTGAGGCAGCTGGTGGTAGTGGCAAAAGCACAATAGCACCTAAGACTGGAGATGTTGAGCCAGCGTCATCGTCTGGCTACACAAGGCCTCGAAGGCTCCCTTATCTGGGAGTAGGAAAACAGCTTTTAAAGCTGGAGCAGCAGGAAAAAGTTTTGGCTTTCCTTGCTGACTCAGCCTCTAGTTCTTTCGCCTCTTCTTCAGAAAGTTCCAAATATAAAAGCAGTGAGTCATCAGTGGATGCTCCCCGTCAGGAACAAGACATTTCCTTGTGTCCTTCACCCAAACCAAAAGTGAAGGATGCATCAGGCGACACTACAGGTTACTCCATGGAGCTCTTTACACATACCGTGCCTGGGTTAGAAAGGGAAATTGTTAACAGCCCATTACAAAATGAATCGAACATGGAGTGCACTGATGCACAGCCACAGCTAGATTATTATGCTGTTCCATTGACTCAGATCACTACATTGCCCTCGCAGTGTGCTGAGCCAGAATCTGACCCTGCTGAGACTACGGTGCCCCGTCCCGAACGCTATAGCACCTTACACGTTGACACAGAGGAAGTCTGGTGGAAGAGCACGTGGGCGGTGGTTGCCAGCTGGTACTGATGGTGGTGGTGAGGCATCTGGTGGTAGTGGCAAAAGCACAATAGCACCTAAGACTGGAGATGTTGAGCCAGAATCATCGTCTGGCTACACAAGGCCTCGAAGGCTCCCTTATCTGGGAGTAGGAAAACATCTTTTAAAGCTGGAGCAGCAGGAAAAAGTTTTGGCTTTCCTTGCTGACTCAGCCTCTAGCTCTTTCGCCTCCTCTTCAGAAAGTTCCAAATATAAAAGCAGTGAGTCGTCAGTGGATGCTCCCGGTCAGGAACAAGACGTTTCCTTGTGTCCTTCACCCAAACCAAAAGTGAAGGATGCATCAGGCGACACTACAGGTTACTCCATGGAGACTACGGTACCCCGTCCCGAACGCTATAGCACCTTACACGTTGACACAGAGGAAGGTGCACATGACATTGAAGAGGAGGTGATAGATGACCCAGTTGTTGACCCAGACAGGCAGCCATTGGGGGAAGAGGGTGCTGCTGCCAGTTGCTCAGAAGCAGAGGAGGATGATCCGCAGCAGCCATCTACATCGCAACAGCTGTCATCTGGCAGGCCCGTATCAGGCCAAAAACGTTTGTCAAAAACAAAAACAGTTTTAGGACAGCGTGGCCATCCGGTGAAAGTAGCACAGCGTGCAATGCCTGAAAAGGTATTCCATAGTAGGAAGAGTGTAGTGTGGCAATTTTTTTACCAAGATCCGAATGATCAGTCAAAAGTTATCTGTAAGAAATGCTCAAAGACCTTTAGCAGAGGGAAGAATCTTCAAAATTTAAATACAACATGCATGCTTAGACATTTAACCACCATGAACTTGCAAGCCTGGACTAACTACCAAACGTCCCATACCGTTGGTGCACCTGCTCAGAATAAAGGTAGTCAGCAATGCTACATTGCTCCCCTCACTGTTAGGCCACCGGTTAGGACACCACCAGCAGCAAATGTGGAGGTATCATCGCAAGGCCAAAGCAGTCAGGGAATCACAAGGTTATTGGTAGGAAACACTGTATGTAGGCCAACATCGAGAATGCCATCACCAACCCTCTCTCAATCCGCCATGTCCACCACCACCACCGCTAGTTCCACCTTATGCAGCTCTCCAGTCCAGCTCACCCTACAAGATACTCTCGTTAGGAAAAGAAAGTACTCATCCTCTCATCCGTGTACACAGGGTTTGAATGCCCACATTGCTAGACTAATCTCGTTAGAGATGATGCCCTACCGGTTGGTTGAAAGCAAAGCTTTCAAAGCCCTCATGGCCTGCGCAGTACCATGCTATAACCTACCCAGTTGACACTTCTTTGCGAGAAAAGCCATCCCAGCCCTCCACCAGCATGTCAAAGACCGCATTGTCCATGCACTGAGGCATTCAGTCAGTAGAAAGGTGCAACTCACAACATATGTATGGACCAGTAGGCATGGCCAGGGACGTTACGTGTCCATCACGGCGCACTGGGTTAATGTGGTGGATGCAGGGTCCACAGGGGACAGCCATAGTGGGACAGTTCTGCCTAGCCCACGGTCTAGGAAACAGTTTGCTGTAGGCGTTCGCCACCCCTCCTCCTTCTCCTCCAGAAGCGAAAGCTCGTCCACAGAGCTCAGTCGCATGACCACTCCATTTGCAGCTGCCAGTGTTGCACACGAGGTGTCCCATTATCGAACAGCTAGTGGTAAGCGTCAGCAGGCTGTGTTACAAATGAAGTGTTTGGGCAACAACAGACACACCGCGGAAGTACTGACCGAGCACTTGCAGCAACAAACTCAGTCATGGCTGGGCAGTGTACATCTTGAGGCAGGCAAGGTAGTCAGTGATAACGGAAGGAATTTTATGGCTGCCATAGCCCTTTCAGAACTTAATCACATACCATGACTGGCTCACACCTTGAACCTGGTGGTGCAGTGCGTCCTCAAAAATTATCCGAAGTTAACAGCCCTGCTCCTGAAGGTGTGAAGACTTTGCTTGCACATCCGCCGGTCGCTCGTACACACCAGCCGTATGCTGAACCATCAGCGATCGCTGAAGCTTCCCCAGCACCGCCTAATAATTGACATTGCAACAAGGTGGAACTGCATATGGTTCAGAGGCTGTGCGAACAGAGGCGTGCTGTAATTAATTTGCAGGATACACATACTCGGGCAGGCATTTGGAAGGCAGACATTGAGATGTCTGGTGTGCAGTGGTAGAAGCTACAAGACCTCTGTCAAGTCCTTCAGTGTTTTGAGGAATGCACATGGCTGGTAAGTGCAGATGACGCCATCATAAGCATGAGGATCCCACTAATGCGTCTGCTAATGCAAAGTTTGATGCACATTAAGGAGCTGGCGTCTGCAGCTGAGGAGGAGGGAAGCCTTGATGACAGTCAGCCATTGTCTGCTCTGGGAACTCTCCTGGACGAGGTGGCAGACTAAGAGGAGGAGGATGATGGGGATGAATATTTATGGGAGGATGCTCCTCAGTGGGCAATACAAACTGGAGGCGTTGCAAGGTTATGTACAGGGTTTTTGCGGGACACAAGTGATGTTGATTTGCCCAACCCAGCACAAGCAGTGAATTGACACCTGGAACATTTGCCCACATGGCTGAGTATGCCTTGCGTATCCTTAAAAGGGACCCCCGCATTATCAAAATGATGACCAATGATGATTACTGGTTGGCCTGCCTCCTGGATCCAAATATCATGCCACATGAGAACCTTGAACAAATATTGGCTACCAAACAAGCAACTCTTGTAAACCGTTTGGTTCAGGCATTCCCAGCACACAGCGGCGGTGATGGTTCTCACACGAGACGTAGGGGGCAACATGGCAGAAGTGTTAGAGGTGCACAAATCCGAAGTGGCGTTGGACAGAGGGGTTTTATGACTAATTTGTGGAGTGATTTTGCAATGACCGCTGACACGACAGGTACTGCTGCATCGATTCAAAGTGACAGGAGACAGCATTTGTCCAGTATGGTTACGAACTATTTTTCCTCCCTTATCGATGTTCTCCCTCAAAGGTCATTCCCCTTTGATTACTGGGCATTAGGGTTGAGCGAAACGGGTCGAACATTTTCAAAAGTCGCCGACTTTTGGCTAAGTCGGGGTTTCATGAAACCCGATCCGACCCCTGTGCGGGGTCGGCCATGCGGTACGCGACTTTCGCGCCAAAGTCGCGTTTCAATGACGCGAAAAGCGCCATTTCTCAGCCAATGAAGGTAAACGCAGAGTGTGGGCAGCGTGATGACATAGGTCCTGGTCCCCACCATCTTAGAGAAGGGCATTGCAGTGATTGGCTTGCTGTCTGCGACGTCACAGGGGCTATAAAGAGGCGTTCCCGCCGACCGCCATCTTACTGCTGCTGATCTGAGCTTAGGGAGAGGTTGCTGCCGCTTTGTCAGAAGCAGGGATAGCGTTAGGCAGGGTCCATTAACCACAAAACCGCTTGTGCTGCAGCGATTTGCACTGTCCAACACCACCCTCGGTGTGCAGGGACAGTGGAAGTTTTTTTTTTTTTTTTTTTTTCCCCTCAGCGCTGTAGCTCATTGGGCTGCCCTAGAAGGCTCCCTGATAGCTGCATTGCTGTGTGTACGCCGCTGTGCAAACCAACTGCTTTTTTCAAAGCACAAATCCTCTTGTTCCTTCCTTTCTGCACAGCTATCTTTTTTGTTTGTCCACACTTTTTATTTCATTTGTGCATCAGTCCACTCCTTATTGCTGCCTGCCATACCTGGCTGAGATTACTGCAGGCAGGGAGATAGTAGCTGCCTGCCATACCTGGCTGAGATTACTGCAGGCAGGGAGATAGTAATTGTAGGACATTCCCTGTTTTTTTTTTTTTTTTTTTTTTTGGTGGGAGATTAAGATTGGCAATTTGGCATTTCTGCTAGAGTGCCATCCCTGTGTGTGCCATCTCTCTCACATAGTGGGCCATAGAAAGCCTTTTCATTTTTCTGTATTTTTTTTTGTGGGGTGTATAAATTCTCCCTGATAAAAATACAGTGGGAGATTAATATTGGCCTTTGGGCTTGTGTGCCAGTCCTGAGTGTGCCATCTCTCTCACAAATAGTGGGCCATAGAAAGCCTATTTTATTTTTTTTGGGGTTTTATAAATTCTCCCTGAAAAAAAGGGAGATTAATATTGGCCTCTGGGCTTGTGTGCCAGTCCTGAGCGTGCCATCTGTGCCAGCCCTGAGCGTGCCATCTCTCTCACAAATAGTGGGCCATAGAAAGCCTATTTAATTTTTTTTTTGGTTTTATAAATTCTCCCTGAAAAAAAGGGAGATTAATATTGGCCTCTGGGCTTGTGTGCCAGTTGTGAGCGTGCCATCTGTGCCAGTCCTGAGCGTGCCATCTCTCTCACAAATAGTGGGCCATAGAAAGCCTATTTAATTTTTTTTTTTGTTTTATAAATTTTCCCTGAAAAAAGGGAGATTAATATTGGCCTCTGGGCTTGTGTGCCAGTTGTGAGCGTGCCATCTGTGCCAGTCCTGAGCGTGCCATCTCTCTCACAAATAGTGGGCCATAGAAAGCCTATTTAATTTTTTTTTTGGTTTTATAAATTTTCCCTGAAAAAAGGGAGATTAATATTGGCCTCTGGGCTTGTGTGCCAGTTGTGAGCGTGCCATCTGTGCCAGTCCTGAGCGTGCCATCTCTCTCACAAATAGTGGGCCATAGAAAGCCTATTTAAATATTTTTTTGGTTTTATAAATTCTCCCAGAAAAAAGGGAGATTAATATTGGCCTCTGGGCTTCTGTGCCAGTCCTGAGCGTGCCATCTGTGCCAGTCCTGAGCGTCCCATCTCTCTCACAAATAGTGGGCCATAGAAAGCCTATTTTTTTTTTTTTTTGGGTTTTAGAAATTCTCCCTGGAAAAAAAAAGGGAGAATAATATTGCCCTTTGGGCTTGTGTGCCAGTACTAAGCGTTCCATCTCTCTCTCTCTCTCTCAGTCAGTGGGCCATAGAACGCCTATTTTTGGTTTTATTTGTTTTCTAAATTCTCCCTGAAAAAATCATTTTATTTTATTTGGTTTCTAAATTCTTCCTGATAAAATCATATTTTTTTTATTATTTTTTTTTCTAAAGTCTCCCTGAAAAAAAAAAAAAAAAAAAAAAAACAGTGGGAGATTAATATTGGCCTTTCTGCTTGTGTGCCAGTCTTGACTCCTGGGTGCGTCATCTCTCAGTCAGTGGGCCATAGAACGCCTATTTTTGTTTTTATTTGTTTTATAAATTCTCCCTGAAAAAATCATTTTATTTTATTTGGTTTCTAAATTCTTCCTGATAAAATCATATTTTTTTTATTATTTTTTTTTCTAAAGTCTCCCTGAAAAAAAAAAAAAAAAAAACAACCAAAAAAAACAGTGGGAGATTAATATTGGCCTTTCTGTTTGTGTGCCAGTCTTGACTCCTGGGTGTGCCATCTCTCTCTCTCTCTCTCTCTCTCTCTCCAATTGTGGTCCATAGAAAGACTATATTTTTTTTCCTTGATTTGGGTTCCAAAATCTACCAGAGAAAATAACTACATCAATCATTGGTAGAAAAATATTGGCCTCTGGGCTTGTGTGCCACTCCTGACTCCTGTGTGCGTCATCTCTCAGTCAGTGGGCCATAGAACGCCTATTTTTGTTTTTATTTGTTTTATAAATTCTCCCTGAAAAAATCATTTTATTTTATTTGGTTTCTAAATTCTTCCTGATAAAATCATATTTTTTTTATTATTTTTTTTTCTAAAGTCTCCCTGAAAAAAAAAAAAAAAAAACAACCAAAAAAAACAGTGGGAGATTAATATTGGCCTTTCTGCTTGTGTGCCAGTCTTGACTCCTGGGTGTGCCATCTCTCTCTCTCTCTCTCTCTCTCTCTCTCTCTCCAATTGTGGTCCATAGAAAGACTATATTTTTTTTCCTTGATTTGGGTTCCAAAATCTACCAGAGAAAATAACTACATCAATCATTGGTAGAAAAATATTGGCCTCTGGGCTTGTGTGCCACTCCTGACTCCTGTGTGCGTCATCTCTCAATCAGTGGGCCATAGAACGCCTATTTTTGTTTTTATTTTTTTTATAAATTCTCCCTGAAAAAATCATTTTATTTTATTTGGTTTCTAAATTCTTCCTGATAAAATCATATTTTTTTTATTATTTTTTTTTCTAAAGTCTCCCTGAAAAAAAAAAAAAAAAAACAAACCCCCAAAAAAAATGGGAGATTAATATTGGCCTTTCTGCTTGTGTGCCAGTCTTGACTCCTGGGTGTGCCATCTCTCTCTCTATCTCTCTCTCTCTCTCCAATTGTGGTCCATAGAAAGCCTATATTTTTTTTCCTTGATTTGGGTTCCAAAATCTACCAGAGAAAATAACTCCATCAATCATTGGTAGAAAAATATTGGCCTCTGGGCTTGTGTGCCACTCCTGATTCCTGTGTGCGTCATCTCTCACTCAGTGGCCCATAGAAAGCATATAGTTTGTTACATTTGTTTTCTAAATTCTCCCTGCAAAAATCTATATTTTTTTTTTTGGGGGGTTTCTAAAGTGTTCCTGAAAAAAATAAAAATAAAAAAAAAATAATAGTGTGACATTAATATTAACATTTGTGCTTCAGTGACAGTCCTGCGTGTGGGGCATCTCTCTAATTTGCAGCCACCAAAAAAAGAGTGTGTAACATTGGGCCTGATTTTCGCTGTGGTCTCACCAACCTGTAAAGGGGTAGCTAAATCATACTGAAGTTATAGCTCACCGTGTAAGTTGTGTGACTGCAACAAATAACGTTAGTTTGGTTACGTTTTTAAAACAATGAGGAAGTCTAGTGGAAGAGGTCGTGGCCGGGGGCGTTCATTGTCAGCTGGTAATGAGGGTAGTGGTAGTGGTGGAGCATCAGGTGGTCGTGGGGAAAAAAATATTGCACCTAAGTCTGGAGCTGTGGAGCCAGGTTCGTCGTCCGGCTACACAAGGCCTCGAACGCTCCCTTTTCTGGGATTAGGAAAACCGCTTTTAAAGCCGGAGCAGCAAGAGCAAGTTTTGGCTTATCTTGCTGACTCAGCCTCTAGCTCTTTTGCCTCCTCTCGTGAAACTGGTAAAAGTAAAAGCAGCGCGTCGTTAGTGGATGTTCATGGTCAGGGACAAGTCACTTCCTTGTCCTCTTCAGCAAAAACAACAACAGAGAAGAATGCAGCAGGCGACACAACGGGTTACTCCATGGAGCTCTTTACACATACCGTCCCTGGCTTAGAAAGTGAAGCAGTTAACAGTCCATGCCCATTACAAATTGAATCTGACATGGAGTGCACTGACGCACAGCCACAGCCAGACTACTATGCTGGTCCTTTGACTCAGACCACAACATTGCCCTCGCAGGGTGCTGATCAAGAATCAGACCCTGATGAGACTATGTTGCCCCATCACGAACGCTATACCACCGAACGACACGGTGACACAGACGAAGTTGTGCAGGAGGTACAAGAAGAGTTATTAGATGACCCAGTTCTTGACCCCGATTGGCAGCCATTGGGGGAACAGGGTGCAGGCGGCAGCAGTTCTGAAGCAGAGGAGGAGGAGGGGCCGCAGCAGGCATCAACATCGCCACAGGTTCCATCTGCCGGGCCCGTATCTTGCCCAAAACGCGTGGCAAAGCCAAAACCTGGTGGAGGACAGCGTGGCCATCCGGTTAAAGCTCAGTCTGCAATGCCTGAAAAGGTATCCGATGCTAGAAAGAGTGCAGTCTGGCATTTTTTTAAACAACATCCAATTGATCAGCGCAAAGTCATCTGTCAAAAATGTTCTACTTCCTTAAGCAGAGGTCAGAATCTGAAAAGTCTCAATACTAGTTGCATGCATAGACATTTAACCACCATGCATTTGAAAGCTTGGACTAACTACCAAACGTCCCTTAAGGTTGTTGCACCCTCGGCCAATGAAGCTAGTCATCAACGCAACATCCCTTCCGGCAGTGTAGGACCACCATTTAGCGCACCACCTGCTGTATCTGTGCAGGTATCTTTGCCAGGCCAAAGCAGTCAGGGTCAGGGAATCACCAGTTTCGTAGTAGGAAACACTGCATCTAGGGCACCGGCGGCAACAATACCATCTCCCACCGTCTCTCAGTCTGCCATGTCCACCGGCACCCCCGCTAGTTCCACGATCTCCAGCTCTCCAGTCCAGCTCACCCTACATGAGACTATGGTTAGAAAAAGGAAATACTTAGCCTCGCATCCGCGTACACAGGGTTTGAACGCCCACATAGCTAGACTAATCTCGTTAGAGATGATGCCCTACCGGTTAGTTGAAAGCGAAGCTTTCAAAGACCTGATGGACTACGCTATACCACGCTACGAGCTACCCAGTCGACACTTTTTTTCCAGAAAAGCCATCCCAGCCCTCCACCAGCATGTTAAAGAGCGCATCGTCCATGCACTCAGGCAATCTGTGAGCACAAAGGTGCACCTGACAACAGATGCATGGACCAGTAGGCATGGCCAGGGACGTTACGTGTCCATCACGGCACACTGGGTAAATGTGGTGGATTCAGGGTCCACAGGGGACAGCAAGTTTGGGACAGTTCTGCCTAGCCCACGGTCTAGTAAACAGTTGTCTGTAGCCGTTCGCACCTCCTCCTCCTCCTCCTCGTCCTCCTGCAGAAGCAAGAGCTCGTCCACAGACCGCAGTCGCACAAACACTCCATCCGCACCTGCCACTGTTGCACACCAGGTCTCCCATTATGGGGCAGCTACTGGCATACGTCAGCAGGCTGTATTGGCTATGAAGTGTTTGGGCGACAATAGACACACCGCGGAAGTTCTGTCCGAGTTCTTGCAGCAAGAAACGCAGTCGTGGCTGGGCACTGTAGATCTTGAGGCAGGCAAGGTAGTGAGTGATAACGGAAGGAATTTCATGGCTGCCATCTCCCTTTCCCAACTGAAACACATTCCTTGCCTGGCTCACACCTTAAACCTGGTGGTGCAGTGCTTCCTGAAAAGTTATCCGGGGTTATCCGACCTGCTCCTCAAAGTGCGTGGACTTTGCGCACATATCCGCCGTTCGCCTGTACACTCCAGCCGTATGCAGACCTATCAGCGTTCTTTGAACCTTCCCCAGCATCGCCTAATCATAGACGTTGCAACAAGGTGGAACTCAACACTGCACATGCTTCAGAGACTGTGCGAACAGAGGCGGGCTGTTATGTTTTTGTGGGAGGATACACATACACGGGCAGGCAGTAGAATGGCAGACATGGAGTTGTCAGGTGTGCAGTGGTCGAAGATTCAAGACATGTGTCAAGTCCTTCAGTGTTTTGAGGAATGCACACGGCTGGTTAGTGCAGACAACGCCATAATAAGCATGAGCATCCCCCTAATGCGTCTGCTGATGCAAAGTTTGACGCACATAAAGGATCAGGCGTCTGCACCAGAGGAAGAGGAAAGCCTTGATGACAGTCAGCGATTGTCTGGTCAGGGCAGTGTACATGACGAGGTACCGGGCGAAGAGGAGGTGGAGGATGAGGAGGATGATGGGGATGAGTATATTTTTAATGAGGAAGCTTTCCCGGGGGCACGGGAAATTGGTGGCGTGGCAAGGCCGGGTTCTGGTTTTTTGAGGGACACAAGTGACGTAGATTTGCCTGCAACTGCCCCTCAACCAAGCACAACCGCAGATTTGACAACGGGAACTTTGGCCCACATGGCGGATTATGCCTTGCGTATCCTCAAAAGGGACACACGCATTACAAAAATGATGAACGATGACGATTACTGGTTGGCCTGCCTTCCTTGATCCTCGCTATAAAGGCAAATTGCAAAATATTATGCCACATGAGAACTTGGAACTAATATTAGCAACAAAACAATCAACTCTTGTTGACCGTTTGCTTCTGGCATTCCCTGCACACAGCGCCCGTGATCGTTCTCACACGAGCTCCAGGGGCCAGCAGACCAGAGGTGTTAGAGGGGCAGAAATCAGAAGTGGCGTTGGCCAGAGGGGTTTTCTGACCAGGTTGTGGAGTGATTTTTCTATGACCGCAGACAGGACAGGTACTGCAGCATCAATTCAAAGTGACAGGAGACAACATTTGTCCAGTATGGTTACAAACTATTTTTCATCCCTTATCGACGTTCTCCCTCAACCGTCATTCCCATTTGATTACTGGGCATCCAAATTAGACACCTGGCCAGAATTGGCAGAATATGCATTGCAGGAGCTTGCTTGCCCGGCAGCTAGTGTCCTATCAGAAAGAGTATTCAGTGCTGCAGGTTCAATACTAACAGAAAAAAGGACTCGTCTGGCTACCCAAAATGTAGATGATCTAACCTTCATTAAAATGAACCACAACTGGATTTCAAAATCTTTTGCCCCACCCTGCCCGGCTGACACCTAGCTTTCCTATGAAAAGGTCTTGCCTGTGGACTATTCTGAATGACTTTTCCAATCTCGTAATTTTCTTCACCTGATTGTCCAGCATACGACATGTTTCCACCTCACGAAATGGCCAAACTCCCCACACGGGGCCGTGCTATCGCCACTTTGCGCTTGGACCCTTGAGAGTGCTGTTTGTCTGAAGAGGTGGGTGTGGCCGCTTTTGGTCGACGGCACTGCCACTGGGTCCCTCATAGTACAATAAAGTGTCTCTGGCGGTGGTGGTGCGCACCCAACGTCAGACACACCGTTGTAATATGAGGGGCCCTGGGCCTGTACCGCCGGCCACAAGACAGTTTCCCCCCACCCCAGCTCAAACAGTGCTCTACCACTTGCAAAATTATCTCACAGCTCCACCAATGTTTAGTCTATGCGCTGACATCCTTCAATGCCTGGCACTGACAATACCATTGTTTTGACATTTTTGTTATGTTAGGCCTTCGAAGCCTGTCTGCGGTCCCTTCTTTCTACAACTACTACACTGACCAGGCCACTGCTGGCCGTGTTACCCTGGAACCAATTTAAAAGTGCCTACAGTCAGCCCAATTTTGTTATGTTAGGCCTTCGAAGACTGTCTGCCGTCACTCCTTCCACTAGACTTCCACTGACCATACACTGCTGCCCATGTACCCCTGGAACCAATTTAAAGTGCCTACAGCCAGCCCAATTTTGTTATGTTAGGCCTTCGAAGCCTGTCTGCGGTCACTCCTTCCACTAGACTTCCACTGACCAGACCACTGCTGCCCGTGTACCCCTGGAACCAATTTAAAAGTGCCTACAGCCAGCCCAAGTTTGTTATGTTAGGCCTTGGAAGCCTGTCTGCGGTCACTCCTTCCACTAGACTTCCACAGACCAGACCACTGCTGCCCGTGTACCCCTGGAACCAATTTAAAAGTGCCTACAGCCAGCCCAAGTTTGTTATGTTAGGCCTTGGAAGCCTGTCTGCGGTCACTCCTTCCACTAGACTTCCACTGACCAGACCACTGCTGCCCGTGTACCCCTGGAACCAATTTAAAAGTGCCTACAGCCAGCCCAAGTTTGTTATGTTAGGCCTTGGAAGCCTGTCTGCGGTCACTCCTTCCACTAGACTTCCACTGACCATACACTGCTGCCCATGTACCCCTGGAACAAATTTAAAAGTGCCTACAGCCAGCCCAAGTTTGTTATGTTAGGCCTTCGAAGCCTGTCTGCGTCCCGTTCTTTCAACTACAACTACACTGACCAGGCCACTGATGGCCGTGTTCCCTTGGAACCAATTTTAACTTGCCTACAGCCAGCCCTATGTTATTATGTTAGGCCTTCGAAGCCTGTCTGCGGTCACTCCTTCCACTAGACTTCCACAGACCAGACCACTGCTGCCCGTGTACCCCTGGAACCAATTTAAAAGTGCCTACAGCCAGCCCAAGTTTGTTATGTTAGGCCTTGGAAGCCTGTCTGCGGTCACTCCTTCCACTAGACTTCCACTGACCAGACCACTGCTGCCCGTGTACCCCTGGAACCAATTTAAAAGTGCCTACAGCCAGCCCAAGTTTGTTATGTTAGGCCTTGGAAGCCTGTCTGCGGTCACTCCTTCCACTAGACTTCCACTGACCAGACCACTGCTGCCCGTGTACCCCTGGAACCAATTTAAAAGTGCCTACAGCCAGCCCAAGTTTGTTATGTTAGGCCTTGGAAGCCTGTCTGCGGTCACTCCTTCCACTAGACTTCCACAGACCAGACCACTGCTGCCCGTGTACCCCTGGAACCAATTTAAAAGTGCCTACAGCCAGCCCAAGTTTGTTAGGTTAGGCCTTGGAAGCCTGTCTGCGGTCACTCCTTCCACTAGACTTCCACTTACCAGACCACTGCTGCCCGTGTACCCCTGGAACCAATTTAAAAGTGCCTACAGCCAGCCCAAGTTTGTTATGTTAGGCCTTGGAAGCCTGTCTGCGGTCACTCCTTCCACTAGACTTCCACTGACCAGACCACTGCTGCCCGTGTACCCCTGGAACCAATTTAAAAGTGCCTACAGCCAGCCCAAGTTTGTTATGTTAGGCCTTGGAAGCCTGTCTGCGGTCACTCCTTCCACTAGACATCCACTGACCAGACCACTGCTGCCCGTGTACCCCTGGAACCAATTTAAAAGTGCCTACAGCCAGCCCAAGTTTGTTATGTTAGGCCTTGGAAGCCTGTCTGCGGTCACTCCTTCCACTAGACTTCCACAGACCAGACCACTGCTGCCCGTGTACCCCTGGAACCAATTTAAAAGTGCCTACAGCCAGCCCAAGTTTGTTAGGTTAGGCCTTGGAAGCCTGTTTGCGGTCACTCCTTCCACTAGACTTCCACTGACCAGACCACTGCTGCCCGTGTACCCCTGGAACCAATTTAAAAGTGCCTACAGCCAGCCCAAGTTTGTTATGTTAGGCCTTGGAAGCCTGTCTGCGGTCACTCCTTCCACTAGACTTCCACTGACCATACACTGCTGCCCATGTACCCCTGGAACAAATTTAAAAGTGCCTACAGCCAGCCCAAGTTTGTTATGTTAGGCCTTCGAAGCCTGTCTGCGTCCCGTTCTTTCAACTACAACTACACTGACCAGGCCACTGATGGCCGTGTTCCCTTGGAACCAATTTTAACTTGCCTACAGCCAGCCCAATGTTAGGCCTTTGATGCCTGTCTGCCGTCACTCCTTCCACTAGGCCTCCACTGACCTGTCTATTGCTGCCCGTGTACCCCTTGAACCAACCTAATAAAATATTTAAAAAATTAATTTGATTATAAAAAATAAGATCGTGTTGAGATCTCAAATGCAGACATTTTAACAATCAAAACAAACACACAACAAATATCTGGAACTGTACTACAAAGGTCCAACAGCTACAATTTCTTTCTCCTGCAAGAAGTTAACTGAAAGTTTTTTGGAGTTGTTAACACAGATATGGCATCCACCGAGTGTTGTCCTGTCGCGTCTCCTTTAAATTATTTCCAATAAGATGTTAAACTATTAATTTAATAAAATCAATAATTAAAAAAATAATTGAGTAAGTCAAAAGCACATTGCAAATAAACATTAATTACAAATCAAGAAGCATGGCGCGTCCGAGGGTGAGTAGATACCGAATAAGAATATAATCACCCTCGGACGCGCAATGCTTATTTACAACAGCCTTCCTTCCTAAGAATCAGCCCTTCCGTGGTGTAGAGAGAGGTTGTGTTACACTCCAAGGTGTTCCCCAGGTTGCCTTTCCTGAGCTTCGATCTTCCGGCTCTCGTTTAGTAGCTGTTGGAAACTACGCTGCATTAGGCCTACTAATTGTGTATGGGTGAAACAGTGGCGCATCTGCGGTCCCTCCTTCCACTAGGCCTCCACTGACCTGTCTACTGCGGCCCGTGTACCCCTTGAACCAACCTAATAAAATATTTAAAAAATTAATTTGATTATAAAAAATAAGATCGTGTTGAGATCTCAAATGCAGACATTTTAACAATCAAAACAAACACACAACAAATATCTGGAACTGTACTACAAAGGTCCAACAGCTACAATTTCTTTCTCCTGCAAGAAGTTAACTGAAAGTTTTTTGGAGTTGTTAACACAGATATGGCATCCACCGAGTGTTGTCCTGTCGCGTCTCCTTTAAATTATTTCCAATAAGATGTTAAACTATTAATTTAATAAAATCAATAATTAAAAAAATAATTGAGTAAGTCAAAAGCACATTGCAAATAAACATTAATTACAAATCAAGAAGCATGGCGCGTCCGAGGGTGAGTAGATACCGAATAAGAATATAATCACCCTCGGACGCGCAATGCTTATTTACAACAGCCTTCCTTCCTAAGAATCAGCCCTTCCGTGGTGTAGAGAGAGGTTGTGTTACACTCCAAGGTGTTCCCCAGGTTGCCTTTCCTGAGCTTCGATCTTCCGGCTCTCGTTTAGTAGCTGTTGGAAACTACGCTGCATTAGGCCTACTAATTGTGTATGGGTGAAACAGTGGCGCATCTGCGGTCCCTCCTTCCACTAGGCCTCCACTGACCTGTCTACTGCGGCCCCTGTACCCCTTGAACCAACCTAATAAAATATTTAAAAAATTAATTTGATTATAAAAAATAAGATCGTGTTGAGATCTCAAATGCAGACATTTTAACAATCAAAACAAACACACAACAAATATCTGGAACTGTACTACAAAGGTCCAACAGCTACAATTTCTTTCTCCTGCAAGAAGTTAACTGAAAGTTTTTTGGAGTTGTTAACACAGATATGGCATCCACCGAGTGTTGTCCTGTCGCGTCTCCTTTAAATTATTTCCAATAAGATGTTAAACTATTAATTTAATAAAATCAATAATTAAAAAAATAATTGAGTAAGTCAAAAGCACATTGCAAATAAACATTAATTACAAATCAAGAAGCATGGCGCGTCCGAGGGTGAGTAGATACCGAATAAGAATATAATCACCCTCGGATGCGCAATGCTTATTTACAACAGCCTTCCTTCCTAAGAATCAGCCCTTTCGTGGTGTAGAGAGAGGTTGTGTTACACTCCAAGGTGTTCCCCGGGTTGCCTTTCATGAGCTTCGATCTTCCGGCTCTCGTTTAGTAGTTGGTGGAAACTACGCTGCATTAGGCCTACAAATTTGGTATGGGGTGTAGAGACAGGTTGTGTTACACTCCAAGGTTTTCACCAGGTTGCCTTTCCTGAGCTTCGATCTTCATGCTCTCGTTTAGTAGGTGTCGGAAAGTAGGCTGCATTAGGCCTACAAATTGGGTATGGGGTGGAGAGAGATGGTGTGTTACACTCCAAGGTGTTCCCCAGGTTTCCTTGCCATTGCTTCGGTCTTCCGACTCTCGTTTAGTAGTTGTAGAAAAGTACACAGCATTAGGCCTACAAAATGGGTATGGGGTGGAGAGAGATGGTGTGTTACACTCCAAGGTGTTCCCCAGGTTGCCTTTCCTGAGCTTCGATCTTCATGCTCTCGTTTAGTAGGTGTCGGAAAGTAGGCTGCATTAGGCCTAAAAAATGGGGAATGGGGTGGAGAGAGATGGTGTGTTACACTCCAAGGTGTTCCCCAGGTTTCCTTGCCATTGCTTCGGTCTTCCGACTCTCGTTTAGTAGTTGTAGAAAAGTACACTGCATTAGGCCTAAAAAATGGGTATGGGGTGGAGAGAGATGGTGTGTTACACTCCAAGGTGTTCCCCAGGTTGCCTTTCCTGAGCTTCGATCTTCATGCTCTCGTTTAGTAGGTGTCGGAAAGTAGGCTGCATTAGGCCTAAAAAATGGGGAATGGGGTGGAGAGAGATGGTGTGTTACACTCCAAGGTGTTCCCCAGGTTTCCTTGCCATTGCTTCGGTCTTCCGACTCTCGTTTAGTAGTTGTAGAAAAGTACACTGCATTAGGCCTAAAAAATGGGTATGGGGTGGAGAGAGATGGTGTGTTACACTCCAAGGTGTTCCCCAGGTTGCCTTTCCTGAGCTTCGATCTTCATGCTCTCGTTTAGTAGGTGTCGGAAAGTAGGCTGCATTAGGCCTACAAATTGGGTATGGGGTGGAGAGAGATGGTGTGTTACACTCCAAGGTGTTCCCCAGGTTTCCTTGCCATTGCTTCGGTCTTCCGACTCTCGTTTAGTAGTTGTAGAAAAGTACACAGCATTAGGCCTACAAAATGGGTATGGGGTGGAGAGAGATGGTGTGTTACACTCCAAGGTGTTCCCCAGGTTGCCTTTCCTGAGCTTCTATCTTCAGGCTCTCATTAAATTGTGGTTAAATGGAACAACTGCATTTGGCGTACTAGTTGGTTTGGGGCCTACTATCGGTGTCTGCCACTCCTTGCTGTTCTCCTGGTTTCCTGTCCTGAAATACCATTTTCAGCCTCTCGTTAAGTAGTTGTTAATGTTAGACTGCATTTGGCCTACTAGTTGGGTTGGGGCCTACTATCGGTGTCTGCCACTCCTTGCTGTTCTCCTCCACTGAACAAAGCTGTGCCGCCTGTTTACTACGGTTGCCAATTTTGAACTGCATTTCGACTACTTACTGATTTGGCCCTACTCTCTGTGTCAGCCTCTCATTCCAGTTGTCCTCCACTGCAATGCCCCCTGGTTATTCCTGTGTTACCAATTTTGAACTGCATTTAGCCCACTTTCTTCTTTGGGCCTATATCTGTGTTTCCACTTCATCGTGCCCATTGCCCAGCCAGTGATAGATGAGTCTGCTGGTACATTGACCCATAACGCAACATTCCCCGTGCACGCTACACAACAACATTGTGACCCTGCTGAAAGTCAGGTTGCTCTTCCCGCATACCATACCACCTTACACGGGGACAAAGAGGAAGGTGCAGATGAAAGTGCAGGTTCCTTCATCAGGTGGGGGGAGGAATACTAGTTGGCGACGTCACTGGCACAGGGCCTCTCATAGTACGCAAAAGTGTTGCTGCCGGTGGGAGGCGCCCCCGCCGTGCAAACACACCGCTGTACTTTGAGGGGCCCTGTGCCAGTGCCAATGCCAACGAGTGGGCCCCCCCTGCTTGCTCAGGTTCACAGCACTTGCAAAGTTGAAATACTTACCTCTCCCTGCTCCACTGCCGTGACGTGGTCCAGATTTCCTGGGCCCACTAATTACTTGAACCAGCCCTACCCCCCACAACTTTAGCCAAATGACCCCCAATTTCAAATGCCTTCCAATTATTATAAGGTAAATTACGCTTGACAAGCTTCATTAAGAAGAATGGATGGTTTTGACATTAAAATGGGCACTCTAGGTGTTTTCCTGGCCCCCACTCACTGCCGACTATGCTGCCCCATTGACTTGCATTGGGTTTCGTGTTTCGGTCGATCCCGACTTTACGTCATAATCGGCCGATTTCACTCGACCCGACTTTGGACATAGTCGGGTTTCGCAAAACCAGGCTCGACTCTAAAAAGGTCAAGGTCGCTCAACTCTACTGGGCATCAAAAATAGACACCTGGCCAAAATTGGCAGAATATGCATTACAGGAGCTCGCTTGCCCTGCTGCTAGTGTGCTATCAGAAAGAGTCTTCAGTGCTGCTGGTTCAATACTGACCGAAAAAAGGAAACGTCTGGCTACCCAGAATGTTGATGATCTAACCTTCAATAAAATGAACCAATCATGGATTTCAAATTATTTTGCCCCACCTTCCCCTGCTGACACGTAGCTTGCCGGAAAAATGTCTTGCTTTTGGCCTCCTCTTATTGACTTCTCCAATTCCTCCATTTGCAGCAGCTGAATGTCCATCATATTCCTTTTTTATACCTCCCTAAATGGGCTGACTCCCTCCACAGGGCCGTGGTCACTACCTGGCGCAAGCACCCGTGCGAGTGCTGTTTGCCTGGACAGGTGGGTGTTCCCACTCTTGGGCGACGGCACTGGCACAGGGTCCCTCATAGTACAATGAAGTGTCTCTGATGGTGGTGGTGCACAACCAACATCAGACACACCGTGGTAATATGTGGGGCCCTGTGCCAGTACCACCGCCCGCGAGAGAGTGTTCCCCCCCAGCTCGAACAGTGTTCTACCACTTGCAATACTTACCTCTCCCTGCTCCACCACTGTGTAGTCCGTGCTGTTAAATCCTTCAGTGACACTGCCAATACAAATTTGTTGAAATGATAGATGATAGTTAAAATATACAGGGGCCATGGCCTCCATTTAGACCAGTTAATACTTTGTGCCTACTACCACTGTCTGCTACTCAGCAGAGGAGAAAACCCCTGCAACCAGCTATGCCGCCCATTTAGTCCTCTTACCAATTTTGAACTGCATTTATCCTACTTTAGTATTTGGGCCTACTAACTGTGTCTGCCACTCATTACAGATGTCCTCCACTGAACGAAGCAATGCCGCCTGTTTTGTCCTGTTACCAATTTTGAACTGAATTTAGCCTACTTTATTATTTTGGCCTACTAACTGTGTCTGCCACTCATTACAGTTGTCCTCCACTGAACAAAGTAATGCCACCTGTTTAGTCCTGTCAACAATTTTGAACTGCATTTAGCCTACTTTAATATTTGGGCCTACTAACTATGTCTGCCACTCAATACAGTTGTCCTCCACTGAAAAAAGCAATGCCGCCTGTTTAGTCCTGTTACCAATTTTAAACTGCATTTAACCTACTTTAATATTTGGGCCTACTAACTGTGTCTACCAACCATTACAGTTGACCTCCACTGAAAAAAGCAATGCCGCCTGTTTAGTCCTGTCAACAATTTTGAACTGCATTTAGCCTACTTTAATATGTGGGCCTTCTAACTATGTCTGCCACTCAATACAGTTGTCCTCCACTGAACAAAGCAATGCCACCTGTTTAGTCCTGTTACTAGGGTTGAGCGACTTTTACTTTTATAGGATCGGGTCGGGTTTCACGAAACCCGACTTTTTCAAAAGTCGGGTCGAGTGAAATCAGCCGATCCTATAAAAAAGTCAGGGTCGGGGACTGCCGAAACTCGAAAACCAATTCAGTGCATTGGCTTTCCAATGGTTCCCAGGGTCTGAAGGAGAGGAAACTCTCCTTCAGGCCCTGCGACCCATATTTAAGTGTAAAATAAAGAATTAAAATAAAAAATATCGCTATACTCACCCTCGGATGCGCCCTGGTACTAACCGGGAACCTTCCTTCCTTTGAATCAGCGCTTGCAGGACCTTGCGGTGATGTCGCGGCTTGTGATTGGTCGCGCGAGCGGTCACAAGCCGCGACGTCACCGCAAGGTCCTGCAAGCGCTGATTCGAAGGAAGAAAGGCTGCCAGTTAGTACCAGGGCGTGTCAGAGGGTAAGTATAGCGATATTTTTTATTTTAATTCTTTATTTTACACTTAAATATGGATTCCGATACCGATTTCCGATATTGCAAACATATCAGAACTCGGGATCGGAATTCCGATACCAGATTCAGAAGATCGCCGACTTCATGGCCGACCCCACACAGGGGTCGGGTCGGGTTTCATGAAACCCGAATTTGCCAAAAGTCGGCGACTTCTGAAAATGGCCGACCCGTATCGCTCAACCCTACCTGTTACCAATTTTGAACTTCATTTAGCCTACTTTAATATTTGGGCCTACTAACTGTGTCTGCCACTCATTACAGTTGTCCTCCACTGAACAAAGCAATGCCGCCTGTGTAGTCCTGTTACCAATTTTGAACTGCATTTAGCCTACTAACCCATTCCCGACCTTTGACGCACCGTATGCGTCATGAAAACCTGTGCCATTCCGACCTGTGACGCAGCATATGCATCATGGCCGGATTGGGCTCCTGCAGGCCGAGTGAAAGGGTTAACTGTAATTTCACCCGGCCTGCAGGGACAGGAGGAGTTGTACTTTAGCCCAGGGGGGGTGGCTTCACCCCCCCGTGGCTACGATCGCTCTGATTGGCTGTTGAAAGTGAAACTGCCAATCAGAGCGATTTGTAATATTTCACCTAAAAAACTGGTGAAATATTACAGTCCAGCCATGTCCGATGCTGCAAAATCATCGGCCATGGCTGGAAACACTGATGTGCCCCCACCCCACCCCACCGATCTCCCCCCCAGCCCCCCGATCTGTGGTCCGCTCCCCTCTGTCCTGTGCTCCGCTCCCCCCGTCCTGTGCTCCGCTCCCCCGTCCTCCTGTCTGCTCCCCCCTGTGCTCCAATCCCACCCCTCTGCACTCCGATCCACCCCCCCTCACTGTGATCAAACCACCCGCACTGCGATCCACCCCCCCACACTGCGATCCACCCCCCCATGCTCCGATCCACCCCCCCCCCCGTGCTCCCCCCCACCCCATCATACTTACCGAGCCTCCCGGGGTCCGTCCGTCTTCTTTCCTGGGTGCCGCCATCTTCCAAAATGGCGGGCGCATGCGCAGTGCGCCCGCCGAATCTGCCGGCTGGCAGATTCGTTCCAATGTGAATTTTGATCACTGTGATAAAACCTCACAGTGATCAAAATAAAAAAAACAGTAAATGACACCCCCCTTTGTCACCCCCATAGGTAGGGACAATAATAAAATAAAGAATTTTTTTTTTCCACTAAGGTTGGAGTTAGAACTAGGGTTAGGGTTAGGGTTAGGGTTAGGGTTTCGGTATGTGCACACGTATTCTGGTCCTCTGCGGATTTTTCCGCAGCGGATTTTGATAAATCCGCAGTGCTAAACCGCTGCTGATTTATCGCGGATTTACCGTGGTTTTTCTGCGCATTTCACTGCGGTTTTACAACTGAGATTTTCTATTGGAGCAGTTGTAAAACCACTGCGGAATCCGCAGAAAGAAGTGACATGCTGCGGAATGTAAACCGCTGTGTTTCCGTGCAGTTTTTCTGCAGCATGTGTACAGCGATTTTTCTTTCCCATAGGTTTACATTGAACTGTAAATTCATGGGAAACTGCTGCGGATCCACAGCGTTTTCCGCAGCGTGTGCACATACATCTAGAATTAGGCTATGTGCACACGGTGCGGATTTGGCTGCGGATTCGCAGCAGTTTTCCATCAGGTTTACAGTACCATGTAAACATATGGAAAACCAAATCCGCTGTGCCCATGGTGCGGAAAATACAGTGCGGAAACGCTGCGTTGTATTTTTCGCAGCATGTCAATTCTTTGTGCGGATTCCGCAGCGTTTTACACCTGTTCCTCAATAGGAATCCGCAGGTGAAATCCGCACAAAAAACACTGGCTATCCGCGGTAAATCCACAGGTAAAACGAAGTGCCTTTTACCCGCGGATTTTTCAAAAATGGTGCTGAAAAATCTCACACGAATCCGCAACGTGGGCACATAGCCTTAGGGTTAGGGTTGGAATTAGGGTTGTGGTTAGGGTTAGGGGTTGTGTTGAGGTTAGGGTTGTGGTTAGGGGTGTGTTGGGGTTAGGGTTGTAATTAAGGTTATGGCTACCATTGGGATTAGGGTTAGGGGTGTGCTGGGGTTAGTGTTGGAGGTAGAATTGAGGGGTTTCCACTGTTTAGGCACATCAGGGGTCTCCAAACGCAACATGGCGCCACCATTGATTTCAGCCAATCTTGTATTCAAAAAGTCAAATGGTGCTCCCTCACTTCCGAGCCCCGACGTGTGCCCAAACAGTGGTTTACCCCCACATATGAGGGATCAGCGTACACAGGACAAATTGGACAACAACTTTCGTGGTTCAGTTTCTCCTTTTACCATTGGGAAAATAAAAAAATTGTTGCTAAAAAATCATTTTTGTGACTAAAAAGTTAAATGTTCATTTTTTCCTTCCATGTTGCTTCTGCTGTTGTGAAGCACCTGAAGGGTTAATAAACTTCTTGAATGTGGTTTTGTGCACCTTGAGGGGTGCAGTTTTTAAAATGGTGTCACTTTTGGGTATTTTCAGCCATTCAGACCCCTCAAACTGACTTCAAATGTGAGGTGGTCCCTAAAAAAAATGGTTTTGTAAATTTCGTTGTAAAAATGACAAATGGCTGGTCAAATTTTAACCCTTATAACTTCCTAGCAAAAAAAAATTTTGTTTCCAAAATTGTGCTGATGTAAAGTACACATGTGGGAAATGTTATTTATTAACTATTTTGTGTCACATAGCTCTCTGGTTTAACAGAATAAAAATTCAAAATGTGAAAATTGCGAAATTTTCAAAATTTTTGCCAAATTTCCGTTTTTATCACAAATAAACGCAGAATTTATTGACCTAAATTTACCACTAACATGAAGCCCAATATGTCACAAAAAAACAATCTCAGAAACGCTAGGATCCATTGAAGCGTTCCTGAGTTATTACCTCATAAAGGGACACTGGTCAGAATTGCAAAAAACGGCCAGGTCTTTAAGGTCAAAATAGGCTGGGTCATGAAGGGGTTAATATTTGGGCCCAATAACTGTGTCTGCCACTCATTACAGTTGTCCTCCACTGAACAAAGCAATGCCGCCTGTTTAGTCCTGTCACCAATTTTGAACTCGGCGGTGACCCCTGTGTTCCTGTCTAATGGGTAAGAGCTATTGAACTGGGCTGAGTTTTTGAACTGCATTTAGCTTACTTTATTATTTGGGCCTATATCTGTGTTTCCCCCCCCCCATCCTGCCCATTGCCCAGCCACTACTAGATGCGTCTGCTGGTACATTGACCCAGACCACTACAATCCCCTTGCACTCTACACAGCCAGAATCTGACCCTGCTGAAAGTCAGGTTCCCCTTCCCGCATACTATACCACCTTACACGGGGACAAAGAGGAAGGTGCAGATGAAAGTGCAGATTCCTTCATCAGGTGGGGGGCATACTCGTTGGCACTGGCACAGGGCCCCTCATAGTACGCAAAACTATCTCTGCCAGTGGGAGATGCCACCCACCGTCAAACACACCGCCATACTATGAGGGGCCCTGTGCCAGTGCCAACTAGTGGGTCCCCCCCCTGCTTGCTCAGGATCACAGCACTTGCAAAGTTGAAATACTTACCTCTCACTGCTCCACCGCCTTGACATATTCCGTTTTTCCTGGGCCCACAAAAATCTTGAGCCAGCCCTACCCCCCCACAACTTTAGCCAAATGACCCCCAGTTTTCAATGCCTAACTATTATTATAAAGTAAATTAAGATTAACAAGCTTAAGTAATAAGAATTGATGTTTTTGGCATTAAAATGGGCACTGTAGGTGTTATCCTGGCCTCCACTCTCTGCCGTCTTTGATTCCCCATTGACATGCATTGGGTTTTGTGTTTCAGTCGGCCCCCGACTTTTCGCAATAATCGGCTGATTTCACCCGACCCGACTTTTCACAAAGTCGGGTTTCGCGTAACCCGACTCGATCCGAAAAAAGTAAAAGTCGCTCAACTCTACTTTTGGCTGTTGGAACACTCGGAGTGTTCACAACCATACCAAATTTTGACATGGCTGTGATTGGCCGAAACAGCATGTGATTCAGTCTGTATAAAGGCTGGATCATGAGTGCCACCCCATTATGCTCTCTTTATTGTAGGAATAGGATGCATTTAAAGAGTGGGACAGATTCTGATTGCGCTCTCTGCAAACACAATGCTCTGTGTACTCTTCCACCCCTCTTTGTGCTACTTCTGTGGTAAAAGCCACTGTGTGTACTCTGCAAACCCATCTGTATGAGTTCTCTGGTAAAAACCGCTGTATGTATTCTGAACACCCCATCTGTGGGAGTACTGTTCTTTAAAATGCTTTCTGTACCTTCCACAACTCACCTGTGGGGCTACAGTCCTTTAAGCTGCTGTGTGCACTCTGCATCCCCCAACTGTGGGAGTACTGTCATTTAAGCTGCTGTATGAATTCTGCACCTCTTTGTCTGTGGCACTACTGTCCTTGAAATGTCGAAGTGTACCCCCCGCCTGTGGGAGTACTGTCCTTGAAACTCTGTGTGTACTCTGCACCACATCGCCAGTGGGAGTACTGTCCTTGAAGTTGCTGTGTGTGCTCTACATCTCTCACCTAAGGGAATACTGTCCTTGAGGTTGCTGTGTGTGCTCTGCATCATGCTGCCCGTTGGAGAACTGTCTTTGAAGCTGCGGTGTGTACTCTGCACATCCTGCCTGTGAGAGTACTGTCTTTGAAGCTGAGGTGTGTACTCTGCACCCTCCACCTGTGGGAGTACTGTCCTTTAAGCCACTGTGTGTACTCTGCACACCCTGCCTGTGGGAGTACTGATCTTGAAGCTGCTAAGTGTACCCTGTACAAGGGATGGAGGGCCTCTCATATGATGAGAGGTTGGAAAAGTTAGGCTTGTTGAGCTTAGAAAAAACACGACTAAGAGGGGAACTAATTTACTTGTAGAAATACTGTAGATGTGTGGTCAGTACAAAGAACTGGAGCATGACTTATTCCTTCCAAAGACCATACTTATGTTCAGGGGGAACTCATTACAAGGCGATTCCAACAGTTGCATTGGAAAGGGTTCCTTCCAGTTAGATCAGTTACCATGTGGAATGCCCTACCACAACAGGTAGTAATTAGAGATGAGTAAATATATCAATATTCAGTTCGGATCACGATGCCCGAATTTGCAATATTCGCCAATTTAATCGACAAATATAGCCAAATGCCATACCCAGCATAAAAGCTGTTGTTTCCCATGCTGTCATCTGTGTGACAACGTGGAAAACACCAGTGTAGCGTTTCTGATCTGCGGTAATGTTACAGCCATTAGATCTTTATCCCTGTCAGAGCCCTGATGGGTCATGCTGTCAGATGTCTGTGTATCCCCGCAGAGATGCAGTGACCTGCGGTAAAAAGGTAACCACAAGTCATCAGGTGCTGGATGATGAGAGACTACTCCTCCCATCAGGCTACGTCCGGTGCCACTGTCTCTCATCAGCCAGCACCTGTGATCAAAGTAAAAAAAACACATGTAATTTAAATACATATTTAAATAAAAATAAAAACACACTATACTCTCCTAGAGTGCAATCCCCGATGCCCTTGTCTCCTATAAAAAATGTAAAATAAGAAAACAGCATATACTCAACCTAATGCCCAAATAATACACCACCATATACTCACCTGTCCGTCATAGTCCATGTAATCCGGAATATCCCACAGAGATCTCAAGTGTAGAACAGTCCCATCAGAAAATGTGACTGCTCTACCCGGCCGCCGACAATACACTGACAGGAGCATCATCAATCCCAGAGTGTAAAGCGCTGAGCTGAGCTGCTGTGAGAGAGGTCACACGAGTTCATGATGAACTCTGGTGAACTTTCTCAAGCGGCATAATAGGGGTGTCATAAGTGAGATCACTGGAGCACATCAGCTGATGAGATCATGTGACTGCTCTCACAGCAGCTCTGTGCTATACACTGCAGGAGCGATTATCTGCTATGTCAATGTATAGCATGCTGTCTTTGAGAGCAGTCACATCAGTGACTGCTTTCAAAGTCATCAAGATTGCCGTGAGACATTATGGATTATTAATAGCCTAATCCACTGACACAAAATGTCTCCTGCAACAAAAATAAAATTATGAACCACAATATTCCTCACATCTCCGCCATAGTCACCTCCCATCTTGAAAGGTTTTCCCCCTCCCATATACTAATGTGCCACAAACAGGAAGTTGATATTATCAACCATTCCAATTTTATTTAGGTGTATCCATATAAATGGCCCACCCCGTACAGACAGTTGTATGGCCCACCCCGTACATACCCCGGCATAATTTTTGCTTTCTTTTTTTTTGTCAGGGAATATGAATGATAACACCAAAACTTTCTCTCCACTCATGGTTAGTGGTTGAGTGAAGCCATTTATTGTCAAACTACTGTGATTTCTCTTTCTAAATCAAAATAACAAACCAAAATATCCAAGTGACCATGATGAAAAGTTCACATACTCTGGTGATTTTGGCATGCACGGAAGTTGACACAACTGGGTATGAATGGCTACTAAAGGTAACATCCTCACCTGTGACCTATTTGCTTGTATTCAGTGTGTGTGCATAAAAGTTGAGTGAGTTTCTGGGAGCCAGACAGACTCTTGCATCTTTCATCCAGCCACTGATGTTTCTGGATTGTGATTCATGGGGATGTTCACATAACATTGTGGGTTACAATTAATTTAGTGACAAAATGTACAATTAATGGAGAAAGGTTGATGGACCTACAGTGGGTACGGCAAGTATTCAGGCCCCTTTAAATATTCTACCGATATGGCCAACGCTGATCACGTCATCATCAGCATTACTATGCCACTTATATGCCTGTTGGAAAAAACAATCCAGGCCATGATGGATATGGTAGTGGCACAGAAGGAAAAGAAGCAGCACGATTGGCTGAGCCAATTGACACTGTTATCAGTCCTGTTGTCCACACATGGCTCGAAAGGGTGAGTTACTGTCCCAATATTGGCCAGGTACCCAACTGTACAGGCAGGGGATAGTTTGGGATAATAATGATGATGATGATGATGATGAGGAAAAGGAGGCTATGGATGAGCAACAACTGTTCTCAGAGCAGGATGGCACTCAGATCAGCTCACTCGCATCACTGGAGTGTTACTTGGGGCTACAGAGTGCCCAGACGATATACCTCCCACTGAGGTAAGCTTGTCGTGGTCTTTAGAAAACCTGGCACACATGAGCCAAAATATGCTGCAGTGCCTGCAGAAAGAAGTTGTCGTATTGTTACTGTGTAGCCATCCTGCTGGATCCCTGCCACAAGGACAACATATCATCATTACTTCCATTACTAGAGAGGGATCATAAAATGTATGAATACAAGTACATGCTGTTAAAAAAACTAATATTGGCTATCACATCTGACAGTGGAGGCTCAGTGGAACAACAACGAGGAGGAGGAAGTAGCCAACGCAACTGGGGCACCACCAACATCTCAGAAGGCAAGTTTGGAAATGTGGAAAAACTCTATGAGAATGCCACAACATCCGACACCACCATGTGATGAGGTTCATATTATCAGGAGCCAGCATTTCAACAATATGGTGCAATACTACCTGTCCACACATCTCCACATACTAACGGATAGGTCTGCCCCATTTAACTTCTGGGTCTCAAGCATGACCTTGCCCTTTATGCTTTGGAGGTGCTGGCCTGACCTACAGCAAGTGTAATGTTAAAACATTTGTTTAGCATGGCAGGTGGTGTTATCACAGAGAGGCACAACCACCTGTCCACATACAATGTGGGTAACCTAACATTCCTTAAAATGAACCAGGCGTGCATCCCACATGGCTTGTCCATACCTTTGGATGACTAGACAATTATAACAGATGCACTCAGCCAGTTTTCAACTCCATTTGCCATTCCTTTCAATTTGGAACCTCCTACAAAAATAAAAAACACAAAAAACTGTGTTGGTTACCTCCTCCTACACCTCTTTCAGCTATACTACCACATTCACCTCCTTCATTGGTTATGAACTCAGCTCACCATATTCACATCACCGAGAGACACTGATGCTGCATTATGATGTGCAGCTCACTCTCTCTGCTGGCTGTCAGGCTGAATGCGCACATCATGAAAGAGTTCAGCATGGCATCTAGATGTAGCAGAGCTAAACTCATAGCAGGAAAACTGGATTATGTTCTCATGGAACAGGTGAAGAATATGGTTAATTATTATTTTTTTATCTTTTGCAGGTGACATGGACACGGGAGGATTATCTTCTGTTTGGACAGGTGAGGAATGTGGTGTTTTATTATTCTGCATTTTACAGGGGAAATGGGCTTCAGTGGATTAGTATAATTTTGCTTTTTTACTTTTATTTCAAATAAAGGTGTCACAATTTTTATTTCTAATAAAGGACTTTATTCTGGCAGTGTATTTTTTTACAATGTAACTATGGGGTTAGTAATGGGGTTGTGATATAGATGCTTCTCCTTTATTAACCCCTGGGCTTGATGTCAGTGGCCATAAAACAGCTGACATCAAACCCACAACTATTACCGCACTTGCCTCTGCACCAGGGCAAATAGGATGAGCCGAGCAAAGCACCAGAATTGGCGTATCTAATAGATGCACCTTTTCTACCTTTTCTAGGATGGCTGTGCAGTGCTATTCTTAGACTGAGGAGGGTTAATATCCATGGTAACTTACCAGTCTTAGAATACCAGGCCCCAGCTGTCTGCTTTATGTTGACTAATTGTCAAAAATGGGGGGACCCCATGCCATTTTTGTAATAATGTATTAAAATAAAAAAAAAAGACATGGGACACTTTTTTTTGTTAACCATCCATGATAAAACTGACAGTTGCAGCTAATCAGCGATAGCAGGCTTAGGATGATGAGAATAGTACTCTCATCAGCAGACGCCTGTGGCCGGAGGTAACTTTTTACAGCCTGTCACAGCTGCAGACTCGCATGCTGTCATCTGACAGCATTGGACCTGCAGCTCTCTGACTGGTAACTATCTTACCACCAATCAGAGCCTGTGTTTGCATTCACTGGCACGCAGATGACAGCATGAGAAACAATGGATGTTCAGGTCCCCCATTCATCTTAATGGGTCGGCGTTCGAGTTCTTATACTCTTCTGGTAATTAACAAATGTTCAGACCTCATTCAGATGAATGGTGTCCAGGTTCGGGATTGAGTTTGGGTACTGCTCTGGAACCTTAACCAACCTAATAGATGAATAGATCAGTGCCAGTGTTTATTGCACTGTCATGAGGATGACAGTGTGACAAACAATGGATCTTCGGGTTTTCCAATCATTTGAATGGGGTCCGGGTTCGAGCTCTTGTACTGTTCTGATACCCTAACCAAACTTTTTTTAAATGATCGTCCAAACCCGCCAGACCCGAATATCCAAGGGTTCATTACTAGTTATGATGTCAACACAAGCATTAATATTTTGGCAGAAACAGTTAAACAATACTCCTCTTCATTTTCCATGAGAATGAGAATGTTTATTGAAATGCTGATATTTAAAAACAAAAAAAAATCTTGATCATTCTGGTGGATAACTTTAATGCTTACCCATATCCAGAACTACATCTGATAGATGATGACAGCGTTACAAAACTTCCTTCACGTTTTGTCACTCTTTTCCTCATTGGGTGATGTGAGGTTTAGTCAGCACTGGAGGTGCAAAAACTATTAAGGGGAATCTGGCAGTGGAATCAACCCTTCTAATACATCTATATACACTGATGTGACCACTATCCAAATCATCCAGATCATCGTTGGACATGCCCATCTATGGATTTTCATCATAATGGTGTGGAATATGATGTTTTATAATTTTTTGACTTTTACAGGAGACATGGACTTCAGAGAATTATCATCACACAGTTAAGTAATATGTTTTTATTATTTTTAGTCTTTTACAGGGGACATGGGCTTCAGTGGATTAGGCAAAAATTATTATTTCGAGTAAAGGACATTATTCTTGCTGTTTCTTTATTACAATTTTACTATGGGGTTAGTAATGAGGGCATTTTATGGACACATCTCCATAGCTTTCCTATGGCCTCTATGTCAGCTGCTATAAAACAGCTGACATTATCTCCAAACCTATTACCCCACTTGCCACTGTGCCAGGGCAACAGAATTGCCATCTTTTTTTAAGGACATCTGCGGGCTGCTATTTTTAGGCTGGGGAGGGTCAAAATGCATGGCCCCTTCCCAGTTTGAGAACACTAGCCCCCAGCTTTAGCTTGTCTGGATGTAAAGAGTGGGGGGGGGGAAAGAACACATTTTTTTCATTATTTATTTAATTAACTTAAAATAATGGTGTGGGAACCTCTCCATTCTTGATAACTAGCCATGAAAAAGTTGACAGCTGTAGGTTGCAGCCCACAGCGGTCAGTTTTGCCTGTGCTGGTTATCAAAAATAAAAGAGACCCCTTTCGTCACTGCTATCAGTGATAGCAGGTGTACACTGATGAGAGCAGTACTCATCAACTGATGCCTGTGACCGGCTGTAACCTATTTACCATTTGTCACAGCTGTTGGCACACATACAGTCGTCTGACAGCATGGGAACCACAGCTCTCTGCTCGGCAGTAACTAATTTACCACTGATCAGAGCCGCCTGTATTAATTGCGTTGTCACAAAGATGACAGAGTGAGTAAAGGTACCTTCACACTAAACGACGCTGCAGCGATGCCGACAACGATCCGGATCGCTGCAGCGTCGCTGTTTGGTCGCTGGAGAGCTGTCATACAGACCGCTCTCCAGCGACCAACGATGCCGGTAACCAGGGTAAACATCGGGTTACTAAGCGCAGGGCCGCGCTTAGTAACCCGATGTTTACCCTGGATACCATCCTAAAAGTAAAAAAAACAAACACTACATACTTACCTACCGCTGTTTGTCCCCGGCGCTCTGCTTCTCTGTACTGGCTGTGAGCACAGCGGCCGGAAAGCACAGCGGTGACGTCACTGCTCTGCTTTCCGGCCGCTGTGCTCACAGTGAGTGCAGGAAAGCACAGCGCCGAGGGACAGACAGCAGTAGGTAAGTATGAAGCGTTTGTTTTTTTTACTTTTAGGATGCTATCCAGGGTAAACATCAGGTTACTAAGCTCGGCCCTGCGCTTAGTAACCAGATGTTTACCCTGGTTGCCAGCGAAGACATCGCTGAATCGGTGTCACACACGCTGATTCAGCGATGTCAGCAGGAAGTACAGCGACCAAAGAAAGGTCTGGCCCTCTAGCCCTGACCGACGACATCACAGCAGGATTCTGATCGCTGCTGCGTGTCAAACTAAACGATATCGCTAGCGAGGACGCTGCAACGTCACGGATCGCTAGCGATATCGTTTAGTGTGAAGGTACCTTAACAGCTGAAGTTTTGGGGTGCAGAACTCGAACAGTGTTTGATACGGACGTCGATCGTTACTGTTCGGGTTAACCCATCGCTATTCATAATCATTTTTATAAAAAAAAATCGTAATCCATGTTGCTTCAAGTTGATTGCTTTAACCTTGCATTTATTCAGAGTGTTGAATGACAAAACAAAGGGAATAATGTTAGCAGCAATAAGCAATGGCAAACATTAAATGTGAGGACAATTATGTTATATCAGGTTTGCACCTCTATTTAAATTTAAACTGTATAGATAAGAGTGCTAGGTGTTCAATCAGCTCTACAGAATGTTACATTGATGTAAATGCTTTCATGACACAGACACATACATTTGGATCCAGTACAATATTAATATTTATGAAATTATGTTTTCAAAGGACATGATAGAATGTATTATAATTAAAATAAAAACTGCATTTAAGTGCTGGATTTTTTTTTCCTTTGGAACAAACCATTAGATTGAAAAAAGAAAAAAAAATGTACAAAATACATGCAATATTGCAGGCAAAAAGGAAATGGAAGCGGTTGAGATAAGTGTGTCAAGCACTTACAAATCGATAGCAAAATGTGTCACAGAGCTCATGCCAAGGACACCTTGTGCTCCTGTCAGTGAAGAATTAAGTGCAGCAGCTTTATAATTTCACATATAAAGCACAGCACATTCTCCTGTGGTCTCTATCAAATCCTCTGACTAAATAAAGAAAAAATATGATAATGCATTGCAATTGTGTAGTTAATGTAAAAGAATGATTTAAAAGTAGTGCATCGTGAGATCTCTGTTCCTTGTTCATTTCTCTGTACTTCCATGTGCTTGCCAAAACCTTGAATAGTTTTTGCACTTTTACAGCAAAATCTATTTTAGTAGATGAAAGTGAAGATCAGTACATGGTAGCATCCTTAAAATATCCTTCAGTAATAGGTAGCATAAACAGTTTTGGAGAGAAATATTTTAAAGCCAACATAACATTACCTTGTTAAGTAAGGAAAAGAAAAATTGTGCAATGGCAAAGAAAAACAAGTATGGCATGGCCTGACCCCTTTCTAATTACTTAGCATTTAAAAAAAAAAAAAACTCGATTCATTACTCTTTTTCAGTCTACCGGCTTGGAATACATGAAGTTCTTACCTCTTTTTTCTATATTAAATGTGCAGGGAAGGACAATAATGCCATATTAAATGTTGAAAAAATAAAAATGCCAAAAGGATTTTAAAGAAGCAAAAAACAATAAACATGATATTCAGATTTAATTTAGACAACACCTTGAATCAAAAATCTACTATGGTTAATTTGTAGAGTTGAAATTGCAGCCATGTGCCAATTCTCTCTTGTTGACAAGCTGCAAAATACTGTATATATAAATATTCCTTCTCACCCCCTAATTGGGGTGGTCATTTTTGTCCTTTCTCATTCTCAGGTCCTTTGCCAGAGGCCTTGGAGTTTGAGGATTCTGCGCAGGATCTTAGTTGTTCCTAGCATTGTGCTCTGGACAGATAGTTCAGTTGTTGCTCCTGTGATCTTTTGTAGCCATGTTCCCAACTTAGGGGTCACTGCTCCAAGTGCTCCTATCACTGTTGCTTTCACCTTCCACGTCTTCTCCAGTTCTCCTTTGAGGCCCTGGTATTTCTCCAGCTCTTCATATTCCTTCTTTCTGATGCCGCTGTCACTTGGCACTGCCACATCTATTATCATTTCTGTCTTCTGATCCTTGTCTACTATCACAATGTCTGGTTGGTTAGCCAACATCTGCCTATCCGTCTGGATCTTAAAGTCACATAGGATTTTAGTCCTTTCATTCTACACCACGTTTCCTGTGGTCTCCCTCCTGGACTTAGGAGTACTTAGTCCATATGCTGTTCAGATGTTCCTGTATACAATTCCTTCTACTTGGTTGTGGCATTCGGTATATGCTGTTCCTGTTTGCATTTTGCATCCTGCCACTATGTGGATTGTTTCTGAGGTTTCTTTGCATAGTCTGCATCTTGGGTTTTGTCTTGTGTGGTAGATTCCATCTTCTATGAATCTAGTACTTAGTGCCGCTATGATTAGTGCCTCTGTGCTGTCTCGGAGTCCAGCTTTCTCCATGTAGAGGAGATAGCTGATGGTTCTTCCACTCTTGAAGTTGTGTCCATAGCCAGAGTCTGAAATTATCTGTATTTGGGGGTTCAAACCTATGCAGAACAGCAAAGGGGACAGTACATCACCTTGGTATATTCCACATTTGATGGTCATTTGTGCTAGTTGTCTTGAGTTGACTTCCAATGTTGTTCTCCATAGTCCAATTGAGTTTCTAAGGAAGGTTCCAAATTTCCTGTTGACATTGTAGAGAACCAAGCATTCACAGATAAATGTGTGTGGCATTAAGTCATAGGCTTTCCTGTAGTCAATCCAGGCAGTGCTGAGATTGGTCTGTCTGGATCTTGGGTCTTGAGCAACTGTTCTATCTACTAGGAGCTGGTGCATTGAGCCACTGGTGTTGATCCCAATGCCTTTCTGAGCTGGATTCATGTACTGGTTCATATGGTTCTGTAGCTTGGAGGCTATAATGCCCGACAGGAGTTTCCATGTTGTTGTAAGGCAGGTTATTGGTGGCAGTTGGATGGAACTGTTCCTTTGTGAGGATCTTTCATGATAAGCACTGTTCTTCCTTGTGTTAGCCAAGCTGGGTTGTGGCCTGCTTCTAGCAGTTGGCTCATCTGCTTTGCCATGCATACATTTATCGCTGATAATTTCTTAGGCCAGTAGGTGTTAATCATGTCTGGGCCAGGTGCTGTCCAGCTCTTTATGTTCTTGACCTGCAGCTGGATGTCTTTTTCTGTAATGATGACTGGTTCTTGCTCTAGGTGCTTGCTGTGTTTCATTCTCAGGTCCTGCAGCCACATTGCACTGGTGTTGTGCTTTTTTTTTCCTTCTCCCATATGTTCCTCTAGTATTGTTCAGTCTCTGCTATTGGAGGAGTTGCTGCCTTTGTGCTGTTTCTCTGTAGTTGGGAGTGTACCTTGGATGGTTCTTTGGAGAAAAGGGCATTTATCCTTTTGGCCTCAGCTTCTCTACTGTATCTCCCGAGTCCCTAGTCTTAAAGCGAGTGCTGTGAGCCTTTGTTTAGCAGTCTCTAGTGCTTCAGTTAGGGTCATGCCTTTGTACTTGTCCAGCTTGGTCTTATTCCTCATTTTTACACCCTTCTCTATTTGTGTTAGTTAGCTAATTTCCCTTCATGTCACCTTGATGTTTGTATCCAGTTTTCTTTTCCAGGGGGGGCACGTACTTCTGTTGTTCTTGCTGGTTTTATAGCCAAGCATTTCCATGATTGCTGAGGCAGTAGCACAGATAAGTTTATTAGTTTGAGCTATGGTGGTGGTAGGTATTAATGCAAGTGGTTTATATGCATCTTCTAGCATACTGTCTTAGTTTATCTAAGATCTTCCATTTCAGATCAGCTGCAGTGCTCTCTAGTTGCTGGATTGGATCAGGATTTTCAGGGTGTTGCACATGTGGGGTGGCTCAGTGCAGTTGATTCATCTCAAGTTGTGATAGTAGCTTTCTCTTTATAACATTAAAACATTGGGTGACTAGTTGTTTCTCAGTCAGCAGATATGCAGGTCTTGTATCCATCCAGAGTTTCCTCATACGCTTCATATATCCTCTCTCATTTGGTCTGCTGATATAGTAGCATTTTAGCAGATCCAGTTTTTCTTGCCTTGTCCATGTTCCAGTAGGCCATTCTACATGAGAGAGAGGACCCTGCTGACTCTACATTACATAGACTGTAATCTCTTAGGGAATTACCCAGTGAATTACGAGATGTCGAATAAACAGTGATCCTCTGGGAACCAGTGATCTGTGGTGGCCCATCTATTGACCACCACTGTACAATGTATGATTATATGATAATCCATTGGGTGTCGCAGCTGCGCAAAATTATAGGGAAGCCAACATCACCATGTAAAAAAAATTAGTCTGCTCTTTGATGCTAAAGCAGCATAGGAATTTGGCAAGGTTTTAAGTTTGTTTGTTTTTTATTTTAAACTGCAAATCGATTCTCAAAATGTCCAAATTTGCCTGAAACTGTGAATTTCAGGAAATTTAACTCAAACTCAATCGTTGGGTGATGGATTCAAATAATTCTACCTGAGGCTTACCTTATCAGGAATTATACCATCAATATGGAAATGTGTTAATACTATGTTCAGATTCTATTGTAACCCCTTAACGTCCATTGATACGCATTAAAACAGTGGTCATTAAGGATACTTATTGCCTCATTGCAGTTTTAAAACAGCGATGGGAGTAAGGGAATAGTGCCGTGAGCAATTCCCATGGGAGTTAGCTGTACATGACAGTTGACACGCTGCACTATCGGATCCGAACAGTTTTGCAACAGCAGTATTTAATTTGTTGCAACGGGGTTACAAGAAGAGATGAGCGAATTTGATCGGGTCAGGGAATATTCAGCAAGCTATAGTGCTTACCAAATAAGCTGCAGAGGGAACGTGGCTTCCTGGATCGCGCCAGCTGATCAGCTGTTCAGCTCCGCAGCTGCATGTGTCACGGCTGTGTGGCAGTCATGACACATGTATGGAGAGCCTGTTTGTTGGTGACCAAGTGATCAAAAACAAAATTGTACATGTCTCAGAGTGGGACTAAGTAATAAAGTGAAAAAGTAAAACAAAACATGTAAAATAGTTAAAAAAAAAAGTGTACACAAATCACTAAAATCTGTTTCGCCACTCAAAACACAGCATTTGTAATAAAACAAAATAAACAAAAAAGTACACAAAAAAAGTACACATAATTGGAATCGCTGCATTCAGAACTATCCACTCTATAAAACTGGAATGATATTTATTCCGTTTGGAGAGTGCTGTAAAAAAAATTGTGAAAAACATGCCAAAAATGTCACTTTTTCACCACACTGACTCACAAAAAAGTGAATAAAATTGATCAAAAAGTCATATGTAAAAAAAATTGTGCAAATGAAAATCCATTCCAGAAAAAAAGCCCTAACATGGCTCATTCCGCTAAAAAAATATTCAGCTAAAAAATAGAAAGGTAACAGCTCTCAGAATATGACGATGCAAAAACAAATTCATTTTTGTAAAATATTGTTTTTAGTCTGCACAAAGAGCAAAAATAAAAACAATATAAATGTTATCGCTGTAATCGTACTGACCCGAGGAAAAAAATTGGTCTTCTCACTTTTGCTGCACTGCTAACAGCACAAAAAAAATAAAACAGAAAAACTGTGTCTGAAACCTTTTAATAAAAATCACTCAAAATAAAATATATTATGCACCCCAAAATGGTAGCAAAAAAATCTGGAACTTGTCCCACAAAAAATTGTCCCTCATATAACTCTGCTTGCCAATAAATAAAAAAGTTCCAGTATCTGAATATGGTGACAAAAAAACTACATTTTTACTGTATGATAGCAGCTAATCCTAAAAACATCCCGATATATAAATCTGGCATCGCTATAATCGCACCAATCCAAAGATTAAGTCTGTTTTATCACTATTACTGCACGGCGAGCAGTGAAAAAATAACAAGAAATATTCTTGTACTGCTATTTCTTCATTCTACCTCCCAAAAATCAAAATAAGGCTCGGTTCACATTTATCTTGTGCTCTCCGCTGAGTGCTTACATCAAGGTTTCCGTGTAAGTTCCCCAAAATCGCGATTCAAACAAAACCATCACTTTTGAGGCAGATGGAGGCACTTAGGACGCTGCTGGAACAATTCTAGTCCTATCTTTTTAGATGTCTTTTTAGCACACCGCAGCCGTAAATGAATTCATTGAGAGGTGCTCCAAAAGCCAAATGGCTCTCCTTCCTTCTCAGCCCTGACATGTGGCCTGACAGTAATTTCTGATAACATATGGGGCAGCACTGTGTTGTGGCGAAATTGTGCATTAAATTAAGGAGCCTATATTCACGAATTAACCAGACAAATGTACCAGACAAATTTGCAGCAAATATAAAAATTGCATTTTTACTAGGGATGAGCAGCTGGCTTCGGATAACTCCTTATCCAAACAGCTATAGCACTTAGCGAATAGCTACATCAGAAACCTGGATACCTGGAGCGCTCCCGATAATCAACTGTTCAGCGCTGGAGCTGCATGTGTTGCAGATGTGTGACAGTCACAACACAAGCATGGAAAGCCCAACAAACAGGTTCCCAATGCAACTCTTTGGTAAGTGATATACTTATTCAGATGAGGAGTAATCCAAAGCTATTCGCTCATCCCTAATTTTTAACACCAAAAAGTCATATTTACACGTCTCCATTTTATAATATAATGTGAGGCACTTATGGGTTCAAAATACCCACTACACACCTAGATTAATTTCTTGAGGGGTCTAGTTTCCAAAATGGGGTAATTTGAGGGGATTTTATGTTATTTTCACATTTCAGGGGATCATCAAATTTGACATGGCATTCTCAATCTATCCCAGGCAAACAGCACACTTTCCTTTCCCAGTTCTGCCATATGCCCAAGCAGACATTTTTGACCACATATGGGTTATAGTTGTGTTCAGGGCAAATTACACAACAAATTACAGAGTCCATTTTCTCCTATTTTATATTGCAAAAATTAAACATTTTGAGCGAAAACAACATTTTTGTGAAAAACTTTAACTTTTTCAAAGTGACGACCTAATGTTATCAAATTCTGTGTCTGTACCTGTGGATTCAAAAAGCTCACGATACCTCTGCATAAAATCCTTCATAGGTGCAGTTTCAAAATGGGGTAAGTTGTAGGGTGTTTTTACTGTTTAGGCACATCAGCGCCTCTACAAACATGACATGACACATGCAGGCCATTCCATCAAAATCTGCGTACCAAAAAAATCACTCCTTCAATTTTAAACCCTGCCATGTTCCGAAACAGTAGTTTTCCTCCACAATATAGGCTACCGGCGTACTCAAGAGAAATTGCACAGCAAATTAGTTACAATCCTGTTACAACCGTGAAAATAAAAAAAATTGGGACTAAATGTACATTTGAGGGTAAAATGTGATTTTTTTTATTTTCACAGCTCTACATTATAAGCTTTTGTGAAGCATCTGGGGGTTCAAGGTGCTCACCACATGTCTATATACATTCCTTAACCCCTTCCCGACCTTTGACGCATACGCTGCGTCATGAAAGTCGGTGCCATTCCGACCCATGACGCAGCATATGCGTCATGGAAAGATCGCGTCCCTGCAGGCCGGGTGAAAGGGTTAACTCCCATTTCACCCGATCTGCAGGGACAGGGGGAGTGGTAGTTTAGCCCAGGGGGGGTGGCTTCACCCCCTCGTGGCTACGATCGCTCTGATTGGCTGTTGAAAGTGAAACTGCCAATCAGAGCGATTTGTAATATTTCACCTAAAAAACTGGTGAAATATTACAATCCAGCCATGGCCGATGCTGCAATATCATTGGCCATGGCTGGAAACACTTATGTGCACCCACCCCACCCCTCCGATCGCCCCCCCCAGCCCCCCGATCTGTGGTCCGCTCCCCTCCGTCCTGTGCTCCGCTCCCCCGTCCTCCTGTCCGCTTCCCCCGTGCACCAATCACACCCCCCGCGCTCCAGTCAAACCCCCCCGCACTCCGATCCCCCCCCGCACACAGCGTCGCCCCCCGTGCTCCGATCCACCCCCCCGCACAGCGATCCCTCACCCCGTGCTCCAATCCTCCCCCGTGCTCCAATCCTCCCTCCCGTGTTCCGATCCACCCCCCCATGCTCCGATCCACCCCCCGTGCTCCGACGCCCCCCCCGTGCCCTGATCTCCCCCCCCTTATACTTACCTAGCCGCCCGAGGTCCGTCCGTCTTCTTTCCTGGGCGCCGCCATCTTCCAAAATGGCGGGCGCATGTGCAGTGCGCCCGCCGAATCTGCCGGCCGGCAGATTCGTTCCAGAGTGAATTTTGATCACTGAGATATAACCTATCTCAGTGATCAAAATAAAAAAAATAGTAAATGACCCCCCCCCCTTTGTCACCCCCATAGATAGGGACAATAAAAAAATAAAGAATTTTTTTTTTTTTTCACTAAGGTTGGGGTAAGAACTAGGGTTAGGGTTAGGGGTAGGGTTAGGGGTAGGGTTAGGGTTAGGGGTAGGGTTAGGGGTAGGGTTAGGGCTAGGGTTAGGGTTAGGGGTAGGGTTAGGGTTAGGGGTAGGGTTAGGGCTAGGGTTAGGGTTTCGGTATGTGCACACGTATTCTGGTCCTATGCGGATTTTTCCGCAGCGGATTTGAAAAATCCACAGTGCTAAACCGCTGCCGATTTATCGTGGATTTACCACGGTTTTTCTGCGCATTTCACTGCAGTTTTACAACTGCGATTTTCTATTGGAGCAGTTGTAAAACCACTGTGGAATCCGCAGAAAGAAGTGACATGCTGCGGAATGTAAACCGCTGCGTTTCCGTGCAGTTTTTCCGCAGCATGTGTACAGCGATTTTTGGTTCCCATAGGTTCACATTGAACTGTAAACTCATGGGAAACTGCTGCGGATCCGCAGCATTTTCTGCAGCGTGTGCACATACCTTTAGAATTAGGCTATGTGCACACGGTGCGGATTTGGCTGAGGATCCGCAGCAGTGTTCCATCAGGTTTACAGTACCATGTAAACATATGGAAAACCAAATCCGCTGTGCCCATGGTGCAGAAAATACCGCGCGGGAACGCTGCGTTGTATTTTCCGCAGCATGCCAATTCTTTGTGCGGATTCCGCAGCGTTTTATACCTGTTCCTCAATAGGAATCCACAGGTGAAATCCGCACAAAAAACACTGGAAATCCACGGTAAATCCACAGGTAAAACGCAGTGCCTTTTACCCGCGGATTTTTCAAAAATGGTGCTGAAAAATCTCATACGAATCCGCAACGTTGGCACATAGCCTTAGGGTTGGGTTGGAATTAGGGTTGTGGTTAGGGTTAGGGGTGTGTTGGGGTTAGGGTTGTGGTTAGGGGTGTGTTGGGGTTAGGGTTGTGATTAGGGTTACGGCTACAGTTGGGATAAGGGTTAGGGGTGTGTTGGAGGTAGAATTGAGGGGTTTCCACTGTTTAGGCACTTCAGGGGGTCTCCAAACGCAACATGGCGCCACCATTGATTCCAGCCAATCTTGTATTCAAAAATTCAAATGGTGCTCCCTCACTTCCGAACCCCGACGTGTGCCCAAACAGTGGTTTACCCCCACATATGGGGTACCAGCATACTCAGGACAAACTGCGCAACAATTACTGGGGTCCGATTTCTCCTGTTACCCTTGAGAAAATAAAAAATTGCTTGCTAAAACATCATTTTTGAGGAAAGAAAAATGATTTTTTATTTTCACGGCTCTGCGTTGTAAACGTCTGTGAAGCACTTGGGGGTTCAAAGTGCTCACCACATATCTAGATAAGTTCCTTGGGGGGTCTAGTTTCCAAAATGGGGTCACTTGTGGGGGGTTTCTACTGTTTAGGCACACCAGGGGCTCTGCAAACGCAACGTGACGCCCGCAGACCATTCCATCAAAGTCTGCATTTCAAAAGTCACTACTTCCCTTCTGAGCCCCCACGTGTGCCCAAACAGTGGTTTACCCCCACACATGGGGCATCAGCGTACTCAGAAGAAACTGGACAACAACTTTTGTGGTCCAATTTCTCCTGTAACCCTTGGGAAAATAAAAAATTCTGGGCTAAAAAATTATTTTTGAGGAAAGAAAACGTATTTATTATTTTCACGGCTCTGCGTTATAAACTTCTGTAAAGCACTTGGGGGTTGAAAGTGCTCACCACACATCTAGATAAGTTCCTTTGGGGGTCTAGTTTCCAAAATGGGGTCACTTGTGGGGGGTTTCTACTGTTTAGGCACATTCCCTTAAGCTGGCGGCTCCTTAATCCTATCACGGATATCCCAGGCTATTGCATTATCTTTGCGCTCTTAGGGCGACTTGGTACATGTTCCCATTGTACTTTGTCACCAATGTCCCCCGTTCCTTTTTATGCGCCTAGATATACACATCCGTGTATTAGAGCCACCGCACATACATACTCTTAGCCTATTCGGCTCCTCTATCACCTGACCTCAGGTCCTGGTCGGTGTTATCTGAATGCGCTTACCGGCGCATGCGCCCCTCAATTAATCAGCTAGTTTATGAGCGCAGTTCCTAGTTCGTCTTCTACGCCGGCCATCTCTTGCGCCTACGTTTTATCCTTTACCCTGTAACATTAAGACTCCTCAACAGGGAGAAAGGTACATAATTTGGGATCTATATGCGCTCTACATAGTACTTACTACGCTTTTAATTATTTAAGTAGACTGAGTCCCTACACTAGAGACACAGTAGAAGTCTCGGTATTCTGATTTCCCTACTCTGACATGCAATATAATTTCTATATCATATTCTTGTACCTCCCTTATCCCAAGTATACATATATACATGATCCTTTCACCTTGTAGCGTGGCTGTTCACACATTATCTCTCAATGCCCCACATTAATGTTCACTAGTGTCATGGTGAAAGATACCCTTATAAGCTGCCAAATTGCAGCCAGGGTTTTCTTTTAATGGTTAATCATTTAACCTCTTACAAAGGCCGTTTACCATGACTCAGTAAACACCCCCTCCCCCCACACACCAAGACACTTAATTTTATTTAGACGCTTATATGTTCACTGAGGATGGAGGAATTACAAAAAACAACTGAAATTCAGCTGTTCATTAAGCCCCGAGGGCCATTGGGTATCCAGTCGATAAATCCACCGACATTCTCTTTGCAAGATTATTTTGTCATAATTTCCACCTCTTATTGGCGGTTTCACTCGGTCTATACCCATAAAGTTAACCATTTTGCTGTCACCGTCATGACAGCTGTTCACATGTTTCGCTAATGGTGTATCCCTGTTATTCCTTATGTCTCCCAAATGTTCCCCCACCCTCCGTCTAAATTCTCTGATTGTTTTTCCCACATATGATTTACCACAATTGCATGAAGCCTTATAGATTACCCCTGTTGTTTTACAGTTGATAAATTGTTCAATTGTAAATTTCTCTTTTGTGATGTCATTCTCAAAGTCCTTTCCTGGCCGTATGTGGTTACAAGCCACACATAGTCCACATTTGTAGCAACCCTTTGGTTTTTCTGGTAGCCATGTTGCCCCTCCTTTTGGTTTACTCAGATGACTGTGCACCAGTCTATCCTTAAGCGAACGACCCTTCTTATATGTGATTTGGGGTGTCGTTCCTATGACCTTAGATAGTTGTTGATCCATTAAGAGAACATTCCAGTGTCTTTTTAAGACCTCTCGTACCGCTGATGCCCCATTATCGAAAGTGGTAATAAAGCGAATGATATTTTGGTTCTCTTCACCTCTAACCTTAGTTTTTAGTAGATTCTCCCTTGGTTGTGCTTGTGCATATTGGAATGACTCCCTTAAGATTCTGTCCGGGTATCCCCTTCTCTGAAACCTCTCTCTCAGGTCATTTGCCCAGTGTTGGAAGTCATTTATCTCTGAGCAATTCCGTTTCATCCTCAGATATTGCCCTTTTGGGATTCCCTTTTTCTGAGCTATGGGATGATGACTATCCCATCTTAAGAGGGAGTTTGTTGATGTGGGTTTGCGGAAAGTCGAGGTTGTTAGTACCCCCTTCTCTATTACCTTGCTGATACGGATATCTAGAAATGGTAATTCGTATGTTTCAATTACCGACGTAAACCGTAAACCAATTTGATTGGTATTTAGAACTGCCACAAATGATTCAAAGCTCTCCCTGGTGCCACTCCACAAAATAAAAACATCATCTATAAACCTCACCCAGAGATCTACAAACCTGGTAAGGTCACCCAAGGCTTCTGAGAAGACCATCGTGTCCTCCCACCAGCCCAGGAACAAATTAGCGTAACTTGGCGCAGCTGGATTGCCCATTGCTGTGCCCCTGAGCTGGTGGTAGGTCTTCCCATCAAATGTTTAGGCACACCAGGGGCTCTGCAAACGCAATGTGACGCCCGCAGACCATTCCATCAAAGTCTGCATTTCAAAAGTCACTACTTCCCTTCTGAGCCCCCACGTGTGCCCAAACAGTGGTTTACCCCCACACATGGGGTATCAGCGTACTCAGGAGAAACTGGACAACAACTTTTGTGGTCCAATTTCTCCTGTAACCCTTGGGAAAATAAAAAATTCTGGGCTAAAAAATTATTTTTGAGGAAAGAAAACGTATTTATTATTTTCACTGCTCTGTGTTATGAACTTCTGTGAAGCACTTGGGGGTTCAAAGTGCTCACCTCACATCTAGATAAGTTCCTTTCGGGGTCTAGTTTCCAAAATGGGGACACTTGTGGGGGGTTTCTACTGTTTAGCCACATCAGGGGCTCTGCAAACGCAACGTGACGCCCACAGAGCATTCCATCAAAGTCTGCATTTCAAAACGTCACTACTTCACTTCCGAGCCCCAGCATGTGCCTAAACAGTGGTTTACCCCCACATATGGGGTATCAGCGTACTCAGGAGAAACTGGACAACAACTTTTGGGGTCAAATTTCTCCTGTTACCCTTGGGAAAATAAAAAATTGCGGGCTAAAATTCATTTTTGAGAAAATAATTTTTTTTTTTTTATTTTCATGGCTCTGCGTTATAAACTTCTGTGAAGCACTTGAGGGTTCAAAGTGCTCACTACACATCTAGATTAGTTCCTTTGGGGGTCTAGTTTCCAAAATGGGGTAATTTGTGGGGGATCTCCAATGTTTAGGCACACAGGGGCTCTCCAAACGCGACATGGTGTCCGCTAATGATTGGAGATAATTTTCCATTTAAAAAGCCAAATGGCGTGCCTTCCCTTCTGAGCCCTGCCGTGCGCCCAAACAGTGGTTTACCCCAACATATGGGGTATCTGCATACTCAGGACAAACTGGACAACAACATTTGTGGTCCAATTTCTCCTATTACCATTGGCAAAATAGGAAATTCCAGGCTAAAAAATCATTTTTGAGAAAAGAAAAATTATTTTTTATTTTCATGGCTCTGCATTATAAACTTCTGTGAAGCACCTGGGGGTTTAAAGTGCTCAGTATGCATCTAGATAAGTTCCTTGGGGGGTCTAGTTTCCAAAATGGGGTCACTTGTGGGGGAGCTCCATTGCATAGGCACACAGGGGCTCTCCAAATGCGACATGGTGTCCGCTAACAATTGAAGCTAATTTTCCATTCAAAAAGTTAAAAGGCGCGCCTTCCCTTCCGAGCCCTGCCGTGTGCCCAAACAGTGGTTTACCCCCACATATGAGGTATCGGCGTACTCGGGAGAAATTGCTCAACAAATTTTAAGATCCATTTTATCCTATTGCCCATGTAAAAATGAAAAAATTGAGGCGAAAATAAATTTTTTGTGAAAAAAAAGTACTTTTTCATTTTTACGGATCAATTTGTGAAGCACCTGAGGGTTTAAAGTGCTCACTAGGCATCTAGCTAAGTTCCTTGGGGGGTCCAGTTTCCAAAATGGGGTCACTTGTGGGGGAGCTCCAATGTTTAAGCACACAGGGTCTCTCCAAACGCGACATGGTGTCCGCTAACGATGGAGATAATTTTTCATTCAAAAAGTCAAATGGCGCTCCTTCCCTTCCGAGCCTTACCATGTGCCCAAACAGTGGTTTACCCCCACATGTGAAGTATCGGTGTACTCAGGAGAAATTGCCAAACAAATTTTAGGATCCATTTTATCCTGTTGTCCATGTGAAAATGAAAAAATTGAGGCTAAAAGAATTTTTTTGTGAAAAAAAAGTACTTTTTCATTTTTACGGATCAATTTGTGAAGCACCTGGGGGTTTAAAGGGCTCACTATGCATCTAGATAAGTTCCTTGGGGCGTCTAGTTTCCAAAATGGGGTCACTTGTGGGGGAGCTCCAATTTTTAGGCACACGGGGGCTCTCCAAATGTGACATGGTGTCCGCTAAAGAGTGCAGCCAATTTTTCATTCAAAAAGTCAAATGGCGCTCCTTCCCTTCCAAGCCCTGCCGTGCGCCCAAACAGTGGTTTACCCCCACATATGAGGTATCAGCGTACTCAGGACAAATTGGACAACAACTTACGTGGTTCAGTTTCTCCTTTTACCATTGGGAAAATAAAAAAATTGTTGCTGAAAAATCATTTTTGTGACTAAAAAGTTAAATGTTCATTTTTTCCTTCCATGTTGCTTCTGCTGCTGTGAAGCACCTGAAGGGTTAATAAACTTCTTGAATGTGGTTTTGTGCACCTTGAGGGGTGCAGTTTTTAGAATGGTGTCACTTTTGGGTATTTTCAGCCATATAGACCCCTCAAACTGACTTCAAATGTGAGGTGGTCCCTAAAAAAAATGGTTTTGTAAATTTCGTTGTAAAAATGAGAAATCGCTGGTCAAATTTTAACCCTTATAACTTCCTAGCAAAAAAAAATTTTGTTTCCAAAATTGTGCTGATGTAAAGTAGACATGTGGGAAATGTTATTTAATAACTATTTTGTGTCACATAACTCTCTGGTTTAACAGAATAAAAATTCAAAATGTGAAAATTGCGAAATTTTCAAAATTTTCGCCAAATTTCCGTTTTTATCACAAATAAACACAGAATTTATTGACCTAAATTTACCACTAACATGAAGCCCAATATGTCACGAAAAAACATTCTCAGAACCGCTAGGATCCATTGAAGCGTTCCTGAGTTATTACCTCATGAAGGGACACTGGTCAGAATTGCAAAAAACGGCAAGGTCTTTAAGGTCAAAATATGCTGGGTCATGAAGGGGTTAAGGTGTCTAGTTTCCAAAATGTGGACATTTTTTGGGGATTTACAGTTTAGGCTCATCAGGGGCTCACTAAATGCAACATGGTGACTGCTCTTGATTTCAGCCAATTTTGCCTTAGAAAAGATACCATATTTTCTGGTGTATAAGATGACTGGGCGTATTAGACGACCCCCAACTTTTCCATATAAAATATGGAATTTGGGATATACCCGCCGTATAAGACGGGGGTCATCTTATACGCCCAGTCACCTTATACGGCGTGTGCGGTGCGTATGGTTCCCAGGGTCTAGAGGAGAGGAGACTCTCCTTTAGGCCCTGGGATCCATATTCATGTAAAAATAAAGAATAAAAATAAAAAATATGGATATACTCACCCCTCCGACGGGCCCTGGCTCTCAGCGGTGCAAGCGTCTGCCTCCATTCCTAAGAATGCAGTGAGTGAAGGACCTTCGATGATGTCGCGGTCACTCGACCGCTCATGTGACTTGTGTTACTCTTGTGAAAATAACAAATTTAGAGATAAATTTAAGTTTTTGTAAAAAAAGTAAATGTTCATTTTTTCTTTCATATTGCTTTAGTTCCTGTGAAACTCTGGCAGAGTTAATAAGCTTCTTGAAAGCGTTTTTGAGTACCTTGAAGGGTGCAGTTTTTAGAATAGTGTGACATTTCAGTATTTTCTGTCATATAGGCCCCCCAAAGTCACTTCAAATGTGATGTGATCCTCAAAAAAATGGTTTTGTAAAGTTTTGTTGGAAAAATTAGAAATTGCTGATCAAATTTTAACACTTCTAACTTTATAATAAAAGCAATATTTTTTAAATGATGCACTTATAAATTAGCCATGTAGAAAATGTTATATACTAACTATTTTGTGTGACATAACTTTCTGATTTAAGGGCATAAGAATTAAAAGTTTGAAAATTGCAAAATTTTTGCCACATTTCAAATATTTTCACAAATAAATGCATCTCATATCGAACAAATGTCACAAGTATTATGAAGTATAATGTGTCATGAAAAATTTCAGAATTAGTGGGATATGTTGAAGCGTTCCAGAGTTATTACCACATAAAGTGACACTGGTAAGATTAAAAAAAAAAATTGGCCTGGTTATTAAGGTCAATATTGGCTAAGTGACAAAGGAGTTTATATACCATGTTTACAACAGATATTTATTAACAGTTCTCTCATTTTCTTTGTAGATACAATAATCCATACAACTAATAATATTTACATCTACACTATTCACATCTACAGATTTGTTCATCATATAACTACATCACTCAGTTCATTTTATTTAAACTAATCCATATTGCCAAACTTTTGCTTTTGTCGCCAAATTTCTAAGATATGTAATGTTTGCATTTTCATGATATGCGACTGTGTGAGGGCTTATTTCTTGTACCCTGAGCTGACAGTTTTACTAATACAATTTGGAGTAGAAACAATGTTTTGATCGCCTCTTATTGCATTTTATTCCAATGTTGCGGCTGCCAAAAGACCTTAATTTTGGTGTTTTGATTCTTTTTTCGTTATGCGAATTGGATTAAGTTATTTTACAGATCGGACATTTCTGAGTTCTACGATACCAAAAATCTGTATTTTTTATTTTAATTTGTTTTATTTTTAATGGAGAAAAAAGAGGGTGATTTGAATTTTCATTTTTTCTACTTTTTTCAGTTTTTTTTTAAACTTTTTACAATATTTAATAATCACCTTTCGGGAACTGACTCTGCGATCATCTGATTGCTTGTGCTATACACAGCAGTGCAATAGCAGAAATCACATTTTTCATTCGGCGTTCACCGAATTATCGTAATAACAGGCACAGGGTCATCAGCAAACTCTCGGCTGTCATGACAACCCATCAGTGCCTTGCAATCACGTCATAGGCACGTCTGTGTGTGCTTACATCAAAGTTAGGGTGCCGGCATATACAGTGGGTACGGAAAGTATTTATACACCTTTAAATTTTTCACTCTTTGTTTCATTGCAGCCATTTGGAAAATTCAAAAAAATTATTATTTTTCTCATTAACCCCTTCGCGCCAGCCGCCGTACTAGTACTGCGCTGCCGGCACTGCATAAGTGCCAGCAGCAGTACTAGTACGGCGCACCGATCACCGCGGTCTCGCGCTGAGCGCCGCGGTGATCGGGTGCGGGTGTCAGCTGTATATGACAGCTGACACCCCGCAGCAATGCCCACGATCGGCGCTATCGCCGATCGCGGGCATTTAACCCCTCTGATGCCGCTGTCAGTAGTGACAGCGGCATAGAGGGGGATCGCGCAGGGACGGGGGCTCCCTGCGCTCTCCCACCGGAGCAACGCAATGAGATCGCGTTGCTCCGGTGACCCGGAAGGAGTCCCCGGATCCAAGATGGCCGCCGGACTCCTTCCGGGTCATGAAGTGACCTGGCTAGCCGGCGCCTGCTAAGAGCAGGCGCTGGAAGCCAGCTAAGCTGCCTGTCAGATCGTTGATCTGACAGTGTGCTATGCACAGTGTCAGATCAACAATCTGATCTAATACAGAGATGTCCCACCCTGGGACAATGTTAGAAAGTAAAAAAAAAAAAATAGAATGTGTAAAAAAAAAATTTAAAAAAATCCCCAAATTAAAAAAAAAAAAACATTTCCCAATAAATACATTTATTTATGTAAAAAAAAAAAAAACAATAAATGTACACATATTTGGTATCGCCGCGTCCGTAACGACCCGCTCTATAAAACTATCACACTAGTTAACCCCTTCAGTGAACACCGCAAAAAAAAAAAAAAAAAAACAAGGCAAAAAACAACGCTTTATTATCATACAGGCGAACAAAAAGTAGAATAACACGCGATCAAAACGACGGATATAAATAACCATGGTACCGCTGAAAACGTCATCTTGTCCCGCAAAAAAAAAGCCACCATACAGCATCATCAGCAGAAAAATAAAAAAGTTATAGCTCTCAGAATAATGCGATGCAAAAACAATTATTTTTTTATATAAAATAGTTTTTATTGTGTAAAAGCGCCAAAACATAAAAAAATTACATAAATGAGGTATCGCTGTAATCGTACTGACCCGAAGAATAAAACTGCTTTATCCATTTTACCACACGTGGAACGGTATAAACGCCCCCCCTAAAAGAAATTCAGGAATTGCTGGTTTTTGTTCATTCCGCCTCCCAAAAATCGGAATAAAAAGCGATCAAAAAATGTCATCTGCCCGAAAATGTTACCAATAAAAACATCAACTCGTCCCACAAAAAACAAGACCTCATATGACTCTGTGGGCCAAAATATGGATAAATTATAGCTCTCAAAATGTGGTGATGCAAAAACTATTTTTTGCAATAAAAAGCGTCTTTTAGTGTGTGACAGCTGCCAATCATAAAAATCCGCCAAAAAAACGCTATAAAAGTAAATCAAACCCCCCTTCATCACCCCCTTAGTTAGGGAAAAATAATAAAATGTAAAAAAATGTATTTATTTCCATTTTCCCATTAGGGCTAGGGTTAGGGCTAGGGTTAGGGTTAGGGTTAGGGCTAGGGCTAGGGTTAGGGTTAGGGTTGGGGTTAGGGTTTCAGTTATAATTGGGGGTTTCCACTGTTTAGGCACATCAGGGGCTCTCCAAACGCGACATGGCGTCCGATCTCAATTCCAGCCAATTCTGCTTTGAAAAAGTAAAACAGGGATCCTTCCCTTCCGAGTTTTCCTGTGTGCCCAAACAGTGGTTCCCCCCAACATATGGGGTATCAGCGTTCTCAGGACAAGTTGGACAACAACTTTTGGGGTCCAATATGTCCTGTTACCCTTGGGAAAATGAAAGCATAGGGGATAAAATATCATTTTCGTGGAAAAAAATATATTTTTTATTTTCACGGCTCTGCGTTATAAACTGTAGTGAAACACTTGTTGGTTCAAAGCTCTCACAACACATCTAGATAAGTTCCTTGGGGGGTCTAGTTTCCAATATGGGGTCACTTGTGGGTAGTTTCTACTGTTTAGGTACATCAGGGGCTCTGCAAATGCAACATGACACCTGCAGTCCATTCCATCTAAGTCTGCATTTCAAACGGTGCTCCTTCCCTTCCGAGCTCTGCCATGCACTCAAACGGTGGTTCCCCCCCACATGTGGGGTATCAGCGTACTCAGGACAAATTGGACAATAACATTTGTGGTCCACTATCTCCTGTTACCCTTGGGAGAAAAAAAAATTGCGGGCTAAAACATCATTTTGTGGAAAGAAAAAATGATTTTTTAATTTTCACAATGCTACATTCTAAACTTTAGTGAAACAATTGGGGGTTAAAAGTGCTCACCACACATCTAGATAAGTTCCTTAGGGGGTCTTCTTTCCAAAATGGGGTCACTTGTGGGGGGTTTCCACTGTTAAGGCACGTCAGGGGCTCTCCAAATGCGACATGGCGTCCGATCTCAATTCCAGCCAATTTTGTATTGAAAAGTCAAATGGCGCTCCTTCCCTTCCGAGCTCTGCCATGCGCTCAAACAGTGGTTTATCCCTATATATGAAGTATCGACGTACTCAGGACAAATTGCAAAACAACTTTTGTGGTCCAATTTCTCCTGTTACCCTTGGTAAAATGAAACAAATTGGACCTGAATTAAAAATTTTGTGAAAAAAAAGTTAAATGTTCAATTTTTTTAAACATTCAAAAAATTCCTGTGAAGCACCTGAAGGGTTAATAAACTTTTTGAATGTGGTTTTGAGTACCTTGAGGGGTGCAGTTTTTAGAATGGTGTCACTTTTGGGCATTTTCTGTCATATAGACCCCTCAAAGTCACTTCAAGTGTGAGGTGGTCCGTAAAAAAATGGTTTTGTAAATTTTGTTGCAAAAATGAGAAATCGCTGGTCAACTTTTAACCCTTATAACGTCCTAACAAAAAAAAATTATGTTTCCAAAATTGTGCTGATGTAAAGCAGACATGTGGGAAATCTTGTTTATTAACTATATTATGTGATATAACTCTCTAATTTAAGGGCATAAAAACTAAGAGTTTGAAAATTGCTAAATTTTCATAATTTCCGACAAATTTTTGTTTTTTTCACAAATAAATGCAAGTCGTATCGAAGAAGTTTTACCACTAACATGAAGTACAATATGTCACGAGAAAACAATGTCAGAATCACCAGGATCCATTGAAGCGTTTCAGAGTTATGACCTCATAAAGTGACAGTGGTCAGAATTGTAAAAATTGGCCCTGTCACTTAGGTGAAAACAGGCTTTGGGGTGAAGGGGTTAATGTACTCTTTGCAACCCATCTTGACTGAAAAAAACAGAAATGTAGTAATTATTGCAAATTTATTAAAAAAGAAAAACTGAAATATCACATGGTCATAAGTAATCAGACCCTTTGCTCAGTATTGAGTAGAAGCACCCTTTTGAGCTAGTACAGTCATGAGTCTTCTTGGGAATGATGCAACAAGTTTTTCACCCCTGGATTAGGGGATGCTGTGCCATTCTTTCTTGCAGATTCCCTCCAGTTCCGTCAGATTGGATGGTGAGTGTTGGTGGACAGCCATTTTCAGTTCTCTCCAGAGATGCTTAATTGAGTTTAGGTCAGAACTCTGGCTGGGCCAGTCAAGAATGGTAGTCATAGTTGTTCTGAAGACACTCCTATCTTATTTTAGCTGTGTGCTTAGGGTCATTGTCTTGTTAGAAGGTGAACTGAGGTGCAGAGCACTTTGAAAGATGTTTTTATCCAGGACAACTATGTACTTGGCCGCATTCATGTTTCCTTCAATGACAACCAGTCATCCTGTCCCTGCAGCAGAAAAACACTCCCAAAGCATGATGATGCCACCATCATGTTTCACTGTTGGGATTGTATTAGGCAGGTGATGAGCAGTGCCTGGTTTTCCCAACACATACTGTTTAGAATTAGTTACATAGTTACATAGTTATTAAGGTTGAAGGAAGACTTTAAGTCCATCTAGTTCAATCCATAGCCTAACCTAACATGCCCTAACATGTTGATCCAGAGGAAGGCAAAAAAAACCCATGTGGCAAAGAGTAAGCTCCACATTGGGGAAAAAAATTCCTTCCCGACTCCACATACGGCAATCAGACTAGTGCCCTGGATCAATGCCCTATCAAGGAATCTGGTATATATACCCTGTTACATTATACTTTTCCAGAAAGGTATCCAGTCCCCTCTTAAATTTAAGTAACGAATCACTCATTACAACATCATACGGCAGAGAGTTCCATAGTCTCACTGCTCTTACAATAAAGAATCCGCATCTGTTATTATGCTTAAACCTTCTTTCCTCCAGACGTAGAGGATGGCCCCTAGTCCCTGTCTCAGGTCTATGATTAAAAAGATCATCAGAAAGGTCTTTGTACTGTCCCCTCATATATTTATACATTAAAATAAGGTCACCCCTTAGTCTTCGTTTTTCCAAACTAAATAGCCCCAAGTGTAATAACCTATCTTGGTACTGCAGATCCCCCAGTCCTCTAATAACCTTGGTCACTCTTCTCTGCACCCGCTCCAGTTCAGCTATGTCTTTTTTATACACCGGAGACCAGAACTGTGCACAGTATTCTAAGTGTGGTAGAACAAGTGACTTTTATAGAGCTAAAATTATGTTCTCCTCATGAGCATCTATGGCTCTTTTAATGCATCCCATTATTTTATTTGCCTTAGTAGCAGCTGCCTGACACTGGCCACTGAATATGAGTTTGTCATCCACTCATACACCCAAGTCTTTTTCATTGATGGTTTTGCCCAGAGTTTTAGAATTAAGCACATAGTTATACATCTTATTACTTCTACCCAAGTGCATGACCTTACATTTATCCCCATTAAAGCTCATTTGCCATTTATCAGCCAAGCTTCTAGTTTACATAAATCATCCTGTAATATAAGCTTGTCCTCCCCTGTATTGATTACCCTGCAGAGTTTAGTGTCATCTGCAAATATTGAAATTCTACTCTGAATGCCCCCTACAAGGTCATTTATAAATATGTTAAAAAGAAGAGGGCCCAATACTGACCCCTGTGGTACCCCACTGCTAACCGCGACCCAGTCTGAGTGTGTTCCATTAATAACCACTCTTTGTTTCCTATCCCTGAGCCAGCTCTCAACCCACTTACACATATTTTCCCCTATCCCCATTATTCTCATTTTTATGTATCAACCTTTTGTGTGGCACCGTATCAAAAGCTTTTGAAAAGTCCATATACACTACATCTACTGGGTTCCCTTGGTCCAATCCGGAACTTACCTCTTCATAGAACCTTTATCACTATAAAGGTCTATCTTTGTATCATCAGACCAGAGAATCTTATTTCTTATAGTCTGGGAGTCCTTCATGTGTTTTTTAGCTAACTTTATGCCAGCTTTCATATGTCTTGCATAAAGGAGAAGCTTCCTTCAGGACACTCTACCATAAAGGCCCAACTGGTGGAGGGTTGCAGTGATAGTTGACTGTGTGTAACTTTCTCCCATCTCCCTAATGCATCTCTGGAGCTCAGCCACAGTGATCTTGGGATTCTTCTTTACCTCTCTCACCAAGGCTCTCCTACCACAATTGCTAAGATTGGCTGGACGGCCAGGTCTAGTAAGACTTCTGTTGGTCCCAAACTTCTTCTATTTAAGGATTATGAAGGCTACTGTGCTCTTAGGAACCTTGAGTACTGCAGAAATTCTCTTGCAACCTTGGCCAGATCTGTGCCTTGCCACAATTCTTTCTTTGAGCTCCTCGGCCAGTTCCTTTGAGCTCATGATTCTCATTTGGTCTGACATGCACTGTGAGCTATGAGGTCTTATATAGACAGGTGTGTGCCTCTCCAAATCAAGTCCTATCAGTTTAGTTAAACATACCTGGACTCCAATGAAGGAGTAGAACCATCTCAAGGAGGATCACAAGGAAATGGACAGCATGTGACTTAAATATGAGAGTCTGATCAAATGGTCTGAATACTTATAACCATGTGATATTTTAGTTTTTCTTTTTTATTAAATTTGCAAAAATTTCTACATTTCTGTTTTTTTCAGTCAAGATGGGGTGCATAGCGTACATTTAATGTGATTTTTTTTTTTATTTACCAAATGGCTGCAGTGAAACAAAGAGTGAAAAATTTAAAGGGGTCTGAAAACTTTCCGTACCCTCTGGAACATACAGGTATTTAAATACAATGAATAACAACAAGTAAAAATGCACTAGAGTAGATCCGCATACAAAAAAATAGATGTAAGACCCCTATGTTACTGAAGTGTGGCTGCTAAATTCAACAGGTTAACGGTGCTCTGTTTGAAGAATCACATTAATGTATATAGCCAAAACAGAAAGAAACAACGGCACTCACCTCCTTTATTTCACCATATGCGGTGGACGTGCAGGATTAAGGAGGCTTGCGGGGAGAGGAAAAATGGACTATGACCATTTTGAGAGTGATCACTTCAACTGATCCAGGTCAGTGCCACTGCTTCTCTTCCCTTTTGGTGATATAACATACAGGTATGTTATATGTCAGTAAGCATTTGTCAGTAAGATTTTACCCTACAACCTGGGTATATGGGCATGCAGGTCTTTGAAATGTAATTCCATTAACATCTACATATATATGTTCTATCTGGGCCACATCCCACAGAAATCAGTGTCTTAATCTATATGCAAATGAGGCATTAAGTACTTTGGGCTTGACAGAACACTTAAGAAGCCACTACCTCTCAAGCTTGCTTCCCCAGCCAGAATCAGCCTCTTTAGGTTCCTCCATAGTTTTCTCTCAAATTTCTTTGCATTGTTTCTGATGTAACACAGTGATCTAAACTGTCAGTTAATCAGTGGTGTTTGACTCACCAGCCCTCCCCCTGCAAATAAGAAGTTAGCTGGCTAAGAGGTTGTCCTATCCAAAAGAGAAATGTTAGGACAATTATTTTGAAAGCTGTTCAAATTCACTGACGGTTGTTGACATCATGTAGGGTATTATCAATGGCCAGTTTTGGTATTTAAACATTAAGTGTTATAATTGGGAATTGTTCTGTGTATTACATGATCTGTAACACCTTATTGTCTAGACAATGGCTGAGTACTTAGATTAATCCCATAAAATTGCTGCTGTATTTAGTTGATTATTCAGTTATGATTAGAGATGAGCGAGTATACTCGTTGCTCGGGTGGTCTCTGAGTATTTGTTAGTGCTCAGAGAATTAGTTTTCATTGCCGCAGCTGCATGATTTACGGCTGCTAGACAGGCTGAATACATGTGAGGAATGCCTGTTTGTTAGGGAATTCTCACATGTGTTCAGGCTGTCCAGCAGCCATAAATCACGCAGCTGAGGCCACGAAAACTAAATTTCCAAGCACTAATAAATACTCGGAGATCACATGAGCGTGCTCGGGAAAACCCGAGCAACGAGTATACTCTCTCATTACTAGTTATGCTCAATGGTATGAAATGGAATGACATAACTATATGGCATCCCATGCTGGTGTTTAGCCACAATGAGAGCACTTGACATTAAGCATAAAAAGCCTCTGTGACATAAGATCAAGCTTTGGGAATTTAAAGAATCACTCCTCCTATAATAGTGTCTATCCACTTAATATAGTGCAGTCATCATATTATATTGAACTGTGTGCCTACAATTGCTCATTTTGCCTTTCTACCCAGTTAAGTCTTCTATTTTCCGTAAGGTCCATTACATCACTGACTGACTAGCTGAATCTTTCTAAGCTTTACTTAGAAACAGGAAGTCATTTTTCTCTGCACAAGTCATTAATCAATGCACAAGTAATTAATCACTGGCGGGATGGGGGGGGCAGGTAGGCCAGGAGTTGAAGGGATTAAGTCACATAGGGACAAGAGAAAAGAGAATAATTAATTGGGTAGAAAGACAAAATTAGCAATGCAAGCACACAGTGCTATATAGTATGGTGATTGCAATATATTAAGAGGATAGAATCTTTGATTTGAGTGTATCTTAAAATGTTTACATTCCTGATTAGTGATGAGCAAATACATTTGACACTATTCGTTACTCGCACGAATAGTACGCTATTTGGACTACTCGTTTCTCGGCGAGTAATTTGATATTCGCCTCGGTATATTCGGGTGACCCGCCCAGCATGTTTTCTGCTTTATTTGCTTGCCAATCACAGTAATGCCAGCACCATCTTTGGTGATGGTGTCTCCGCGGTGTTGGATGTTTTGGTCTCCCCGAGGCCAATCATCTGTGCCTTTATAGCCTTTTTACTAGGCACTGCTCCGAAACAGCTGTCTGTGGATGGATACCATGCTTGGCATAGGTGGCTTTCCTTCATAGAATGCTGCCCTTCCCGTGGTTGTTCCTTCCCGGGGAAAGGCCTGGCTATTCACTGCTTGCATCGAGAAACACGTGATGGTGTCTCCGCAGCTTCTTTACATGCATCTGCATATTTCCCATAAGGGATGGGGGCAGTGTTCTGGAATCACTGCGTTGAGAAACACGTGATGGTGTCTCCGCGGTGTTGGATGTTTTGGTCTCCCCGAGGCCAATCATCTGTGCCTTTATAGCCTTTTTACTAGGCACTGCTCCTAATAGCCAGATTCCTACTCAACACTGAGGAGGGGCAAAAACCCCGAAACAGCTGTCTGTGGATGGATACCATGCTTGGCATAGGTGGCTTTCCTTCATAGGATGCTGCCCTTCCCGTGGTTGTTCCTTCCCGGGGAAAGGCCTGGCTATTCACTGCTTGCATCGAGAAACACGTGATGGTGTCTCCGCAGCTTCTTTACATGCATCTGCATATTTCCCATAAGGGATGGGGGCAGTGTTCTGGAATCACTGCGTTGAGAAACACGTGATGGTGTCTCCGCGGTGTTGGATGTTTTGGTCTCCCCGAGGCCAATCATCTGTGCCTTTATAGCCTTTTTACTAGGCACTGCTCCTAATAGCCAGATTCCTACTCAACACTGAGGAGGGGCAAAAACCCCGAAACAGCTGTCTGTGGATGGATACCATGCTTGGCATAGGTGGCTTTCCTTCATAGGATGCTGCCCTTCCCGTGGTTGTTCCTTCCCGGGGAAAGGCCTGGCTATTCACTGCTTGCGTCGAGAAACACGTGATGGTGTCTCCGCAGCTTCTTTACATGCATCTGCATATTTCCCATAAGGGATGGGGGCAGTGTTCTGGAATCGCTGCGTTGAGAAACACGTGATGGTGTCTCCGCGGTGTTGGATGTTTAAGATTGATTTCAGTGATCCATTGAGCCCTGACACACAATAACATCCACAAGTTTATTTGAAAAACAAAAAAATTAAATCTTTATGAAACTTAAATCCAATTTGCATAATAATTTGGAACACAGTGTATAAGACACCTTTCCATTACTAATCCTATAGTTATATGTAAATAAAGACACAGCAAGAATAAAGTCCTTTATCAGAAATTAAAACCAAACACACTTTTCCATTTCTATTTAAAAATAACAAACACAGTAATACTCACCTAACGCCTAATTCCACTGAATCCCTCGTCTTCTGTAAGAAAACAAAAATGAAAAACAACAATATCCTTCACCTGTCCTTGAATCTGTCCCACACCGTAATCCATGTCTTGTGGATAAACAGTTTAAAACCTGTATGGTGCCAAAAAGCAACTGTCCAGGCTGAGAACCACTGGTGACTGGACTGCTGTGAGTGCAGCCTCAGTGACTAGCTGAGACGTTATTGAGGTTACCGCAGGTCACTGAGGCTGCGTTACTAGCCAGGGTGAACTGTGTTGACCTCAGCACCATGGGAAATCGTCATTGATGAGGTCACTGCAGTTAAAGCTCAGTGACTTCACAGCAGATCACCATGAGAATTTCTCACTGTGATCTGCAGTAAAGTCACTGAGCTTGAACTATGATGAATTTGTAAGGGGCTCGACCAGGGCCGTAGTCAAGGCCACACACTCTGGTACATCAGTGCCCTGGTCTCCCAATACATGAAAATATTGTCCAATAATTTGTTACCTGTGGCTCCATTCTCTTCGCCCTCAGGGCCACCTTTGTTTTGCTGTGGGTTCGCATCAGTCAGTGTAACAAAGATTGAGACACAATCCTTTTCTACTTTCAAATCAACAACTTTACTGTTAGCTTTACACAGCACATCCAGATTCTTCACAGCAAATACAACAAGATCAGCATTACACAGTTCCTCTGCTTTCCCTGCACCTTCCTTCCAGTCACATAACACATACCAGGATTGGACTGTGCTGCATGGTTCCTCTCTGTCCTCCCAATTCAGCTCTGCTACGGTTGGGCATTCTTTAGTCTTTCGCATTCCCATACAAGAGAGTTTCCATCTCTGAAGCTAGTTGCCACCTGGCAAGTGACCTGCCCTTCAGCATTGTGCTTTGCAGTGACCCAGTGCTCTCCTGCTACAAGCTCACTGCTTCTGGGATCTGCCCCAGCCACCATTTCGCCCCAGTCAGGGGACATCTGCCCAAGCTATAAGCTGCTACATTTTAGGGTTACATGTGCCTGCATCTTTCCTCTTTTCACAACTGCTGTACTGGCCTCCACTGTTCGGGCTTGATGCTGTGGATGGCTGGGATCTCCTTTTAGTCAAACAATATTGCGTGGTAGCTGCTAATGTCCTGGGCACTTAAACCCGTGTGGACTGTCTGGGCGCCTGAGCCCTTCTGAACTGAATCAGGAATGTTCCCTCTCTAGCTGCAGTTAACCCCTCCTACATTAACTAGTAATATGTACACTGATCCACAACCATGCTAACCTAGGTTTACCAAAATGCCCCCATCTAAGTGGCCAAACTTCAGTACTACGCTGTCCCTATATAACAGGCACACCAAATAGCAATATATATACATTTAGCAGATTAACAATATAACATTATATCCATATATATACCTATATATCGTGAACAAGACATCATAATACACCTGTTCATGTAGCAGTACCACTATACAAGAGGTGGTAATACATTTAACCGTGTAGCAAAACCTATACACAAACACTAAAAACATATTTTACCATACCCCCTTCACCTTCATCACTGACTTTTTTCCCACGGTGTGGAGGTGCTAAACATCTTACCCTCAGCCATCAGCTTTCCCTCTGATGATTAAGAAAATTATAATTTTACTGTACTGTGTAGATGAATTGCCGGCCTTTCATCTATATATATCTATCTATCCCATCAATTTCTGCTTTTTTCCCATGCCCCCAGATCTGTTTATTGGGTCCAGCAGAAAAAAATTAGCCTTTCTCATTTTCTTGCATTTGATTTGTTGTTCGGTATGAATGCACGAATATTAGAAGAATATTTAGAATTGAGAGTCCTCAGTGGTTGATACCTTTTTAATGGCTAACTGAAAAGATGGTAACAAATTGCAAGCTTTCGAGACTACTCAGGTCTCTTCATCAGGCATAGACTAAAAGAAATACTGGAGAATCACATATTTATGCACAACACATCATGGAAAAAAAAATAAAAACATGGCTAAGACAGGTGACATGAAGCAGAATTACCTTGAGTAATAAACAGTTATGTCCATAAATATTGGCCCAGTTCTTAGATAAGGAGTGTTTTATTGTCCTCTGATTGGGGTCTGGTTCTGTTGTGATGACCCCACATGGTCTGAGGGGCAAATTCCTCAGTTCCTTAGTTGATGTAAAAAGACATAAATCCTTGAGACATATTCATTCCTGCACTAAGGCTACGTTCACATTTGCGTTGTTGTGTGCTGCGTCGGCGACGCAACGCACAACGCACGCAAAAACGCATGCAAAACGCAGCAAAACGCTGCGTTTTGTGATGCATGCGTTCATTTTTATAGCACCAAAAAAATGCAACAAGCAGCGTCTTCTGCGCCCTGACGCTTGCGCCCAAAAAACACAACAAAACGCATGTCCATGCGCCCCCCATGTTAAATATAGGGGCGCATGGTGCATGCGTCGCTGCAGTTGTGCCCGACGCACCGCAAATGTGAACGTAGCCTAAGAGTGTCAAAGGTCATCATCAGTTTATATTCTCATATTCTTCTGTCTCTTTGAGATTTGAAGTTACCTTTTAAAACAAGTAATTTCATGTTCATAATGTTATGATCCGGGAGACAAAAATGTATTGCCACAGGTAGATCCATTCTTTTTTCTCTTATTATATGATGAGAGTTATTATTGTTCTCAGTTTCTGCCCTGTCTCCCCTACATACAGACCCCCAGTTGGACATTTAGTACAAATAATTAGGTACACCACATTAGAAGTGACGCAGCTGAAAGTACCTGGTATCTTGTATTCCTGATGTGAATTGGGGATCTTTATCTTGTCCGTGGTCATTATAAATGGACAGATTTTACACTTTTTCTGATTGCAAGGAAAGGTTCCTGCAGCTGTTGGAGAGGACAGGGAGCTTTTGACAATGATGCTTCTTAGATTTGGGGGGCTGCCTAAAACACAGTAGTGGGGGTCTGGAAAAATGGATTGTAAGCGGGCATCTTTTTGTAGTAAAGGTTGTAATTTCCGTGCAGCTCCCTTTAGCACTTCCAGATTTGGATTGTAGGTAACTACTAGAGGTACCCGGTTGTTTTCCTCTTTAGCTTTGTAATGTAGCAGGTGATTCCTTGATATTCTGGTGACTCTTGTAATCTGGTTTTCAATTGTTCTTGGATGGTAGCCCTGATTCAAAAAGGTCTTTCTGAGTCAACCAAGGTGTTTATCCCTATCCATTGGGTTGGAACATATACGATTGTATCTGATGGCTTGGCTGTAGACAATAGAGTTTTTTATGTGTTTTGGATGGATCCTGTCCCATTTCATATATGCTGGACGGTCGATTGGCTTCTGATACAGGGATGTCTCTATTTTATTGTTCTGCAGCTAAATGATGGTGTCCAAAAAGTTAATTTCAGTACAGGAGTAGTTGAGTGTCAAGTTGATGGTAGAATGAAATTGATTAAACTGTTCATGGAACGTCTACTGGCTAACACGGTACCAAGATATATATCTTTCCGAATATTAGAAAGCATTTGTGCCAATTTTCCCAAATTCGAATATTTGACTACTCGCTCATCACTATTCCTCATGTGCCAGTTTTAAATAGACCTGACGATAGACATCAAGAATAATGTGGTTGTTTTTCTAACTTGCTCTCAATAATTACTCAAAATTGACTTGTAGGCTCTTGTCTTTTCTATCCATATCTCTTCTCTATCAGAATGTTTCACCACATCTACATGTACAGGGCTAAATAACTAATCCATCAATAAGCTGAGCACTTCCCAATTTATAGTAATTCTGTGCACAATTAATTATTTTTTTTAGTATAACTAAGACATTCTCCCCATCACTTGGAAATTAGTGTTTTTGTAGCAAGTTAAGCACCTGCCTTGTTCAGGACATGACCAGAACAGATTTTATGTATCACCTGTGAATAAAAATGAGAACATATTCACATTACAAGAAGAAAATCAAGAGTTTACAGAGTTTGAGAATGTATTTCCGAACATTGTCCTAAAATACAAGCTTAATTTACTAGAAACTGAAGTACCCTATTAAGTACTAGGACACTCATTTCATCTATTTGTAACATTGGGCTTCTCTGAGTCTTTTAGAATGTATGTTATCAGAAGTAGCAAATTCAGTTCATTTAAATGAAGATTAGACTCTGTTTGTTGTAGCCAAATACATCATATGATTGAAATAGATTATCTTCCAAGAGAATTAAACAAGGTCATCTAGGCCAAAGGTGATTTTACAATCAAATAAAAAGTTCATGGAAGTCACAAATATGTAAAACTACCAATTAGTTTCTGAAAAAAACACAACCTCAGCTAAAAGTTAGTAGTAATACTGATTTATTCAATGTTTAAAAAGAGAGTTCAGCCAAACTTGAAGATTTTCTTAGGTAAAGTAATAAAGAGGATGCAGGTAAAAGGAGCCTGTCAGATGATTCGCACAGCACAAAGCACAGACCGCATGAATCAGAGAAAGTCTCAGTTACTGCAAATACCATATGTATGGTTTACTCTGTTTTTTTCTCCGTTATTTTAGCAAGGACATGCTTTAAAATAGAAGCCAGTGTGAAGTGACTGAGATAACTAGTTAGAGACTTGTCGCCACCATAGTTTTCCCACTTAGCTCGGACATATTTTGTGGGTATTCCCTATACACTTCAGTACATAAGGAGAAACCTGTCAATAATGCAGTATGTACTCTCTAAAATAATAACATTTATGTAAGACTAATTTCTCGTGGCCTTTTCACCCAAATTCGTTGGTCCTGTTGGGATTTGCATCCCAACTCTACTACGTCTGAGTGTCCATCTTTAGTAGGCAAATACACCAGAAAATTATGTACATGAGAGCCTACGTTGACTCTGTCGGCACCATTATAGTCAATAACCAATTGGCGCACATGCCTAAATTACATTTTGCGCGGTTTCAGACACAAGCCCCAAAGTGACCAACGAACGTGGGCAAAAGCGCAATGTGAAGGGAACGTAAGGCTTATCACAGAAAAAAAAATTGTTTCCTAATTATAACCAACCTATAGGAAACAGAAGCCTGGACCTGGTAAAAAAAAAAAATAACAACCTTTATTTCGGCATAGTAAACAGACGTGATTAAATGCCACATGATGCTAAAAAATCAAAGCAGTGTAAAAAAGAAAAACAACCTGGACTGCAAAATAATATTTTGAATAAAATGATTTAAAAAATATACTGCAGTGGGTTTTTTTTGGAGCCTTACGAAATAGATAGGTAAAGATTATACCTGTTGCAAGAGCTGAAAATACCATTATCCCAGCCAGAACAGATAATGCCAAAGTGCATGTTTCACATTAGCTTCCCTGGTGGGAAACGAGCAGCATGAGTCATGTAATATATACACTGTGGCAAAAATGTATATTGATATTCAGCGATTGAGACTGTAGAATCAATGTGATACCAATACTTAGTATAATATAAAGTATAACCGTTTCTGGTGATTTTTTTCAAGTGTTCTGTTATTTGTGTGTAAGTGAAGAATAAAAATGTTTGGACATTGAAAGGCTAATTCATCAAAGTGTCTTCCCCAGATTTCTGGGGAAAATATTGACAAGTTACAGGTTTTTGGTGCAATTCGAAAATCCATAAAATTGTTGTGATTTTTGATATTTTCACTCCAATCCCAGTCACCTCTGACGAAGTGAGTGTAAAATGGGCATGATGGGGCATGCTAACACCCGCCCATCAAATTAATCAAAAGCTATACAACTTTAATTGAGAAACTAATGCCAAAAATGTACTCTAGTCACTGAGTTAAGTGAAAAATTTCTATTGAAGTGCATAGAGGATCATGCCAGTGATAAGATTAATTGAATTCAATTGTTTACATGCATCTCTTAATGAATTAGGTGCATCTTACTCCAACAAAACCATCTTTAAGACTGACAAGCACAACACCAATCTTAATGATTCATCCTCTAAGTCACTTATTTTCTGTATTACCATTTTTCAATTTTGTGGTCTTGCTCAAGCTCACATTTTCAGCTTTCTATACATGATGGAGGTTAGCTTCTATAACAGCATTTAGTACAATGTGATTTTTCTCAACTAGCATCCATATGACATCCATATGACATGCATATGCAATCTGTATGCAATGCGTTTTTAACATAGCCTTTTACACACTATAATTCTCTATGTAATTTAAAGTTAGTTTTCAAACATATAAAGCAATCTTATATACAGAGATAGGATAGATAAATAGAATAAATAGATATGTAGAATAAATAAAATAGATGTCCTGTAGATATTTAACATCACAAGCCCCCTACATATAATAAACTAACACCCTTTAGTGCCTTTTATGTGGCACTAAAGGGTGTTTATTTATTAAATAGATTTAATAAAGCTAATTACTGTATTTTTCAGACAACTTTTTTCCTCTAAAAATTGGGAGAAAATGGGGGTTGCATCTTATAGTCCAGGTGTACTGTACCTTCTGTGATTGTGCGTGGTTGGGTGGTGGAGCAGCAGCGACGGATGAGCAGGTCACAGGAAACCGAACGGGGCTTCCACGGCTAACATTTATGCATGCTGTTAAAGAGAAATAAATATTCACTGCTGCCCATTCCTATAATCCCTCCCACCTCTATGCACTGAATTCAGCACCGAAAGTTGGGATGGACTATGGGTGTGGGAGGCAGTAAAAATTAATTTCTCTTTAATAGCGGGAACAGTTATGGCTGCAGAAGCTGGCTTCCTGTAGCGGCTGGGCGATCATATGTGCCCGTTATTAACCCCTTAATGACCAAAGTATTTTTAGTTTTTCATTTTCATTTTTTGCTCCATTTCTTCCCAGAGCCATAACATTTTTATTTTTTGGTCAAAATGTTTTGTTAGGGCTTGTTTTTTGCAAGACTAGTTGTACTTTTGAACTACAACATTGGTTTTAACATATCGTGTACTGGAGAACAGGAAAAAAATTCAAACTGCGGTGAAATTGCAAATGAACAGTTGTTTTTTGTTTGGCTTTTTTACTGTGGTCACTAAATGTTAAAACTGATATGCCATTATGATTCTCCAGCTCATAGACACCAAACATTTCTAGGTTCTTTTTTATCTAAGTGGTGGAAAAAAATTCCAAACTTTGTTAAAAAAATGCGCAATTTTTCAATACCTGTAACGTTTCTGTTTATTGTGATCTCAGGTTTCGTGAGAGCTTATTTTTTGTGCGATAAGCTGATGTTTTTAGTTATACAATTTTGGTGCAGAAACGATCTGTTGATTGCCTGTTATTGCATTACAATGCAATGTTGCGGCGACCAAAAAATGTAATTCTGGCGTTTTTAATTTTTTTCTCTCTACACCGTTTAGTGATCAGGGTATTCCTTTTTTTCTTGATAGAGTGGGCGTTTCTGAATGCAGCAATACCGAATATGTTTAAGTTTGATTTTTTTATTGTTTTATTTTGAATGGGGAGAAAGAGAGGTGATTTGAACTTTTATGTATTTTTTACTTTTTTAGATTTTTAAAAACATATTTTTTACTTTTTGCATGCTTCAATTGTCTCCATGGAAGACTAGAAGCTGCCATAAACCTATCACCTCTGCTACATACAGGTGATGGCCTGTATGTAGCAGAATTACTCACTTGATATAAGCACCGACCACCGAGTATTAAAAGAGAGGTTGAGTCTACAATTTGAGGTCTTGGGGATTCAAAGACTTGTGGAGCAGCCCCTTGTCCTCCTGCCTTCACAGTCACCCATTTCCCAGTCAGTGAGCTGTAACACCTCTGCCCATGCTTGCTCATCCAGGTGTCAGTGGTGAAATGCAGCCTGGCAGGTATAGGGTGATGTTGTCAGCAGCATGCTGGTGTAGCGCAGGCACAGCTTTCTTTAAGAAGTAATGGCAACTGGGCAACTGGTATTGATGGAATATGATAACCATCAATTTTCTGAAACAGTCAGTATCCACCAGTCGGAAAGCCAGCATTTCTGTTGCTGACAAATTGAAGATGAAGTTCAAGCTTTTATCTTTGGCATGTGTTGGAAGAAATATTCTTTTATGTGACTACAACTGCGGGACCAAGGGTTGGCTGCTGTGCTGAGAGAAGGTGGAGTACCTAGAGCAGGACAAACTACTGGACTGTGAGGGAAGTGCAGACAGAGTTATGGTGGATTGAAAAAGATGTGTTATGTAAAGGACACAAAAGCAGCAGTCATGGCCATTTCCATAACACTTGACAGGCTCTCACTCAACCCCATTTGAATAGGGAAAAAACTGGAGATTCTGAGGCCGGAGACCTGTGTGAGAAGACTTGGCAGAGTGACTGAGGAGAAAGAAGAATCAGATGGTGTTGATGGGATGGTCGGTGGTTGGCGAGGCCCACTAGTCCATATTTTAGCACAGTGAGACTCCCACAATAAGGCATGTTGATTGTGCATGTGCTGGTTCACTCATGTAGTTGTCAAGTTATTTCAATTTTGGTCTCTACTGAGCTCTTTTTGCAAATTTGACAGAAAGCATGTGTTGAGTTGTGAAGGAGAAAATGGCTAATGAAATCAATTATTAAACCTTATATAAGTCAGTTCAGATATGGTGTAGCAAGATGGCGATTGTGTCTGAAGATATCTTGGAGATCCTTGAAACTGTCTTGGAAGGAATCTTTGGAATGCAGGAGTGAAGATACTGGAATACACCATATTTGAAAATGAAGTTGGAATGAACCAATCAGAGTGACACTAACTATTCAGAAGTTGTGCGACCTCCCCTGTTCCGTGTTTTTAGCATCTTCCTTTGTTCAGAATAAAGTTCAGTTGGGCACAAACCTTGACTGAGAGAGGAGTGTGTAACAGTCTCTGTGTACCTGATACATTCTTAGCCTCTAAGCTAGCACTCAGTTTATATTTGGTCAGGTACAAGTAATCATATTGATCTCACTTTAAGAGATCACCCTCACAGAGTCATCCTTTTGCGGTCTCAAAAAACGCCCAGACTGGGCAGCTCTTGCTGCCCCTGCGAACTTCACAATCATAACTAGTGCTGGCCACAGCCAGAGATGGGGCTGAGTATGCAGTGCTTGTCATGATTGCATCACTTTGTGTGTGTGGGAAACTGCAACATAACCTCGACGTCATCCTCCTCCTCCACCCTTTCTTCTGAGCTACTTTCATACACTTTATTAGAATAAAATTACAAAAGACTACAAAACTTCTAGTGTGAGAGATGGGATGGATAAAGACCTCATTCACATAAAGGAATATGCAATTGTAAGATTACATACACAGGTAGAAGGCTAGATTACACAATGCTCAGAAAAGGACCCTAATATTAAGTAGCACAGTACTGCGCTGTATTATAGAATTAATTATGTACAGTATATCTGAAAAAAACAACTAAATTATCTATCAACTCTGTATAAGTGTCTATTAAAGTGCAAATGCTTATCCTACTGATAAAAATTATATTTCAAGCCATGATCATGATTTATTATTGCACAAAACCCCTTTTATGGCCATATGTTATTACACATGGATCCTAGGTCAATATTTGTGGAAAATAATGAATAATTGCAATTTTTGCTGCGTCTGAAAATATATGTAGATAAAGCAATACCTGCAGCCATTTTAAATATTATGAGTTCATACAGATAATTGCATAGCCCTGCTGGATGGACTTACAAGAAATATGTAGTGAAGCAGTCTCTCCTCTGTCCCTCAGCCCTGACGTGCGTCTCATGCAACACTTCCTCAGGGAGCATTTTGGGGGTGAGGGACGCAGGACCTTTAAATGATTATGTGCCAATGGGAACCTATGTATCGAGATCACATGGGTCCAGTAAATTACAAGGAGCATGAAGCGGCACATGATGACTCTGGACTGCTCCTTGGTAAGGGACTCGTCACCTCCAGTTGTTGGCCCTCAAGGGCGCAGAGCGATCTCAAAATGGCTGATGTGCATTCCAGTGATTTTTAGGGGTTTTGGGGGGTTTTGATATAGGGAACTATATCATTGTTTTAATTATGCATTAATTGCATGAGTTCTAATATTCTTTTATTCATTTTTTCATATATTGCATCTTTCTGGTTCCCTGGCTTGACCTTTTTCAATTATTTATCTTGCCAGTGCTATTGAATATTGAAGAGGGGTATATGCAATATTGACAAGTAGGATTGAGCGACTTTTAGTTTTTTAGGGTTGAGTCAGGTTTCACAAAACCAGACTATCTCAAAAGTCGAGTCGAGTGAAATCGGCCGATTATTGTGAAAAGTCGGGGATCAACCGAAACACGAAACCCAATGCAAGTCAATGGGGGAGCATAGTCGGCAGTGAGTGGAGGCCAGGAAAACACCTACAGTGCCCATTTTAATGGCAAAAACATCCATTCTTGTTACTGAAGCTTGTCAATCTTAATTTACCTTATAATAATAGTAAGGCATTGGAAATTTGGGGTCATTTGGCTAAAGTTGTGGGGGGTAGGGCTGGTTCAAGTATTTAGTGGTCCCAGGAAATCTGGACCACGTCACGGCAGTGGAGCAGGGAGAGGTAAGTATTTCAATTTTACAAGTGCTGTGATCCTGAGCAAGCAGGGGGGGCCCACTCGTTGGCATTGGCACTGGCACAGGGCCCCTCAAAGTACGGCAGTGTGTTTGCACAGCGGGGGCGCCTCCCACCGGCAGCGACACTTTTGCGTACTATGAGGGGCACTGTACCAGTGATGTCGCCAACGAGTATTCCCCCCCACAGTATTCCCCCCCACCAGATGAAGGAACCTGCACTTTCATCTGCACCTTCCTCTTTGTCCCCATGTAAGGTGATATGGTATGCGGGAAGGGGAACCTGACTTTCAGCAGGGTCACATTCTGGCTGTGTAGCGTGCACGGGGAATGTAGCGTTCTGGGTCAATGTACCAGCAGACTCATCTGTCACTGGCTGGGCAATGGGCAGGATGAGGAGGAAACACAGATATAGGCCCAAAGAATAAAGTGGGCTAAATGCAGTTCAAAATTGGTAACAGGACTAACCAGGGGGCATTGCTTTGTTCAGTGGAGTACAACTGTAATGAGAGGCTGACACAGTGAGTAGGCCCAAATCAGTAAGTAGGCTAAATGCAGTTCAAAATTGGTAACAGAAGTAAACAGGCGGCACTGGTTTGTAGGAGAACATCAAGAAGCGGCAGACACCATTAGTAGGGCCAAAAAAACAAGTAGGCCAAATGCAGTGTTATATTAAAAATAATTTAACGAGAGCCTGAAGATAGAAGCTAGGGAAAGGCAACCTGGAGAACACCTTGGAGCGGAAGACACCGTCCTTACAACCCAGACCCAACTTGTAGGCCAAATGCAGTGTTGTTTCAACAACTACTTAACAAGAGCTTGAAGATAGAAGCTAGGGAGAGGCAACCTGGAGAACAGCACGGAGCAGCATACACCGTTAGTAGGCCTGCTTGTGTTACTTTTGTTTGCTATTTTTTCTGTCCAGCTTGCTATATTGGTTTGTCTTGCTTGCTGGAAGCTCTGGGACGCAGAGGAAGCACCTCCGTACCGTTAGTCGGTGCGGAGGGTCTTTTTGCGCGCCCTCTGCGTGGTTGTTTGTAGGTTTTTGTGCTGACCGCAAAGCTATCTTTCTTATCCTCGGTCTATTTAGTAAGTCGGGCCTCACTTTGCTAAAATCTATTTCATCTCTGTGTTTGTGTTTTCATCTTTGCTCACAGTCATTATATGTGGGGGGCTGCCTTTTCCTTTGGGGAATTTCTCTGAGGCAAGGTAGGCTTATTTTTCTATCTTCAGGGCTAGCTAGTTTCTCAGGCTGTGCCAAGTTGCATAGGGAGCGTTAGGAGCAATCCACGACTACCTCTAGTGTGGTGTGATAGGATTAGGGATTGCGGTCAGCAGAGTTCCCACGTCTCAGAGCTCGTCCTATGTGATTAGCAACTATCAGGTCATTTTCTGTGCTCGTAACCACCAGGTCCATTGGGGTTCTGAATCACCTATTCATAACACCCAACCAAACTAGTAGCCCCGCTGCAGTTGTTCGATTAAAAAACTATTTAACAAGAGCCTGAAGATTGAAGCTCAGGAAAGGCAACCAGGAGAACACCTTGGAGCGGCAGACACCGTCTCTACAACCCAGACCCAACTTGTAGGCCTAATGCAATGTTGTTTCAACAACTACTTAGCGAGAGCCTGAAAATGGAATTTTAAGACAGGAAACATGGAGAACAGCACGGAGCGGCATACACCGTTAGTAGGCCCCAACCAAACTAGTAGCTCCACTGCAGTTGTTCGATTAAAAAACTATTTAACAAGAGCCTGAAGATTGAAGCTCAGGAAAGGCAACCTGGAGAACACCTTGGAGCGGAAGACACCGTCTCTACAACCCAGACCCAACTTGTAGGCCTAATGCAGTGTTGCTTTAAACAACTACTAAACGAGAGCTTTAATATTGCAGCAATGGAGAGGAAACCCGGGGAACACCTTGGAGCAGAAGACACCGTCTCTACAATCCAGACCCAACTTGTAGGCCTAATGCAGTGTCGTTTTCAACAACTACTAAACGAGAGCTAGAAGCTCGAAGCTATGGAGAGGTAACTTGGGGAACACCTTGGAGCGGAAGACACGGTCTCTACAACCCAGACCCAACTTGTAGGCCTAATGCAGTGTTGTTTTCAACAACTACTTAAGAAGAGCTAGAAGATCGAAGCAATGGAGAGGAAACCTGGGGAACACCTTTGAGCGGCAGACACCGTCTCTACAACCCAGACCCAACTTGTAGGCCTAATGCAGTGTTGTTTCAACAACTACTTAACAAGAGCTTTAAGATAGAAGCGAGGGAGAGGCAACAGAGAGAACACCTTGTAGCGGAAGACTCAGTTTGTAGACCACAACGAAACTTGTGGCCCCAATGCAGTTTTATAATTCTGACAAGCTGAAAATCAGCCTTTTTTTTTTTTTTTTTTAGAGGAGGACAGCTGTATTAAGTGGCGCAGACAGACACTGCTAGTAGGCCTTACACCACAAAGTAGGCTCAATGCAGGATGAAAAAAAGTTACATGGGTACACGGTCGGCATTGAACCAATCAGAGTGACACTAACTATTCAGAAGTTGTGCGACCTCCCCTGTTCCGTGTTTTTAGCATCTTCCTTTGTTCAGAATAAAGTTCAGTTGGGCACAAACCTTGACTGAGAGAGGAGTGTGTAACAGTCTCTGTGTACCTGATACATTCTTAGCCTCTAAGCTAGCACTCAGTTTATATTTGGTCAGGTACAAGTAATCATATTGATCTCACTTTAAGAGATCACCCTCACAGAGTCATCCTTTTGCGGTCTCAAAAAACGCCCAGACTGGGCAGCTCTTGCTGCCCCTGCGAACTTCACAATCATAACTAGTGCTGGCCACAGCCAGAGATGGGGCTGAGTATGCAGTGCTTGTCATGATTGCATCACTTTGTGTGTGTGGGAAACTGCAACATAACCTCGACGTCATCCTCCTCCTCCACCCTTTCTTCTGAGCTACTTTCATACACTTTATTAGAATAAAATTACAAAAGACTACAAAACTTCTAGTGTGAGAGATGGGATGGATAAAGACCTCATTCACATAAAGGAATATGCAATTGTAAGATTACATACACAGGTAGAAGGCTAGATTACACAATGCTCAGAAAAGGACCCTAATATTAAGTAGCACAGTACTGCGCTGTATTATAGAATTAATTATGTACAGTATATCTGAAAAAAACAACTAAATTATCTATCAACTCTGTATAAGTGTCTATTAAAGTGCAAATGCTTATCCTACTGATAAAAATTATATTTCAAGCCATGATCATGATTTATTATTGCACAAAACCCCTTTTATGGCCATATGTTATTACACATGGATCCTAGGTCAATATTTGTGGAAAATAATGAATAATTGCAATTTTTGCTGCGTCTGAAAATATATGTAGATAAAGCAATACCTGCAGCCATTTTAAATATTATGAGTTCATACAGATAATTGCATAGCCCTGCTGGATGGACTTACAAGAAATATGTAGTGAAGCAGTCTCTCCTCTGTCCCTCAGCCCTGACGTGCGTCTCATGCAACACTTCCTCAGGGAGCATTTTGGGGGTGAGGGACGCAGGACCTTTAAATGATTATGTGCCAATGGGAACCTATGTATCGAGATCACATGGGTCCAGTAAATTACAAGGAGCATGAAGCGGCACATGATGACTCTGGACTGCTCCTTGGTAAGGGACTCGTCACCTCCAGTTGTTGGCCCTCAAGGGCGCAGAGCGATCTCAAAATGGCTGATGTGCATTCCAGTGATTTTTAGGGGTTTTGGGGGGTTTTGATATAGGGAACTATATCATTGTTTTAATTATGCATTAATTGCATGAGTTCTAATATTCTTTTATTCATTTTTTCATATATTGCATCTTTCTGGTTCCCTGGCTTGACCTTTTTCAATTATTTATCTTGCCAGTGCTATTGAATATTGAAGAGGGGTATATGCAATATTGACAAGTAGGATTGAGCGACTTTTAGTTTTTTAGGGTTGAGTCAGGTTTCACAAAACCAGACTATCTCAAAAGTCGAGTCGAGTGAAATCGGCCGATTATTGTGAAAAGTCGGGGATCAACCGAAACACGAAACCCAATGCAAGTCAATGGGGGAGCATAGTCGGCAGTGAGTGGAGGCCAGGAAAACACCTACAGTGCCCATTTTAATGGCAAAAACATCCATTCTTGTTACTGAAGCTTGTCAATCTTAATTTACCTTATAATAATAGTAAGGCATTGGAAATTTGGGGTCATTTGGCTAAAGTTGTGGGGGGTAGGGCTGGTTCAAGTATTTAGTGGTCCCAGGAAATCTGGACCACGTCACGGCAGTGGAGCAGGGAGAGGTAAGTATTTCAATTTTACAAGTGCTGTGATCCTGAGCAAGCAGGGGGGGCCCACTCGTTGGCATTGGCACTGGCACAGGGCCCCTCAAAGTACGGCAGTGTGTTTGCACAGCGGGGGCGCCTCCCACCGGCAGCGACACTTTTGCGTACTATGAGGGGCACTGTACCAGTGATGTCGCCAACGAGTATTCCCCCCCACAGTATTCCCCCCCACCAGATGAAGGAACCTGCACTTTCATCTGCACCTTCCTCTTTGTCCCCATGTAAGGTGATATGGTATGCGGGAAGGGGAACCTGACTTTCAGCAGGGTCACATTCTGGCTGTGTAGCGTGCACGGGGAATGTAGCGTTCTGGGTCAATGTACCAGCAGACTCATCTGTCACTGGCTGGGCAATGGGCAGGATGAGGAGGAAACACAGATATAGGCCCAAAGAATAAAGTGGGCTAAATGCAGTTCAAAATTGGTAACAGGACTAACCAGGGGGCATTGCTTTGTTCAGTGGAGTACAACTGTAATGAGAGGCTGACACAGTGAGTAGGCCCAAATCAGTAAGTAGGCTAAATGCAGTTCAAAATTGGTAACAGAAGTAAACAGGCGGCACTGGTTTGTAGGAGAACATCAAGAAGCGGCAGACACCATTAGTAGGGCCAAAAAAACAAGTAGGCCAAATGCAGTGTTATATTAAAAATAATTTAACGAGAGCCTGAAGATAGAAGCTAGGGAAAGGCAACCTGGAGAACACCTTGGAGCGGAAGACACCGTCCTTACAACCCAGACCCAACTTGTAGGCCAAATGCAGTGTTGTTTCAACAACTACTTAACAAGAGCTTGAAGATAGAAGCTAGGGAGAGGCAACCTGGAGAACAGCACGGAGCAGCATACACCGTTAGTAGGCCTGCTTGTGTTACTTTTGTTTGCTATTTTTTCTGTCCAGCTTGCTATATTGGTTTGTCTTGCTTGCTGGAAGCTCTGGGACGCAGAGGAAGCACCTCCGTACCGTTAGTCGGTGCGGAGGGTCTTTTTGCGCGCCCTCTGCGTGGTTGTTTGTAGGTTTTTGTGCTGACCGCAAAGCTATCTTTCTTATCCTCGGTCTATTTAGTAAGTCGGGCCTCACTTTGCTAAAATCTATTTCATCTCTGTGTTTTCATCTTTGCTCACAGTCATTATATGTGGGGGGCTGCCTTTTCCTTTGGGGAATTTCTCTGAGGCAAGGTAGGCTTATTTTTCTATCTTCAGGGCTAGCTAGTTTCTCAGGCTGTGCCAAGTTGCATAGGGAGCGTTAGGAGCAATCCACGACTACCTCTAGTGTGGTGTGATAGGATTAGGGATTGCGGTCAGCAGAGTTCCCACGTCTCAGAGCTCGTCCTATGTGATTAGCAACTATCAGGTCATTTTCTGTGCTCGTAACCACCAGGTCCATTGGGGTTCTGAATCACCTATTCATAACACCCAACCAAACTAGTAGCCCCGCTGCAGTTGTTCGATTAAAAAACTATTTAACAAGAGCCTGAAGATTGAAGCTCAGGAAAGGCAACCAGGAGAACACCTTGGAGCGGCAGACACCGTCTCTACAACCCAGACCCAACTTGTAGGCCTAATGCAATGTTGTTTCAACAACTACTTAGCGAGAGCCTGAAAATGGAATTTTAAGACAGGAAACATGGAGAACAGCACGGAGCGGCATACACCGTTAGTAGGCCCCAACCAAACTAGTAGCTCCACTGCAGTTGTTCGATTAAAAAACTATTTAACAAGAGCCTGAAGATTGAAGCTCAGGAAAGGCAACCTGGAGAACACCTTGGAGCGGAAGACACCGTCTCTACAACCCAGACCCAACTTGTAGGCCTAATGCAGTGTTGCTTTAAACAACTACTAAACGAGAGCTTTAATATTGCAGCAATGGAGAGGAAACCCGGGGAACACCTTGGAGCAGAAGACACCGTCTCTACAATCCAGACCCAACTTGTAGGCCTAATGCAGTGTCGTTTTCAACAACTACTAAACGAGAGCTAGAAGCTCGAAGCTATGGAGAGGTAACTTGGGGAACACCTTGGAGCGGAAGACACGGTCTCTACAACCCAGACCCAACTTGTAGGCCTAATGCAGTGTTGTTTTCAACAACTACTTAAGAAGAGCTAGAAGATCGAAGCAATGGAGAGGAAACCTGGGGAACACCTTTGAGCGGCAGACACCGTCTCTACAACCCAGACCCAACTTGTAGGCCTAATGCAGTGTTGTTTCAACAACTACTTAACAAGAGCTTTAAGATAGAAGCGAGGGAGAGGCAACAGAGAGAACACCTTGTAGCGGAAGACTCAGTTTGTAGACCACAACGAAACTTGTGGCCCCAATGCAGTTTTATAATTCTGACAAGCTGAAAATCAGCCTTTTTTTTTTTTTTTTTTAGAGGAGGACAGCTGTATTAAGTGGCGCAGACAGACACTGCTAGTAGGCCTTACACCACAAAGTAGGCTCAATGCAGGATGAAAAAAAGTTACATGGGTACACGGTCGGCATTGGTGTTCTCACTGCTCAGCGGAGGACAAATGGAAGGAGGGACCGCAGACAGACTTAGTAGGCCTAAAATAAAAAAAATTAGGCTCAATGCAGTTTGAATTATGTTGCAGGGGTACACAGGCAGCATTGGTGTGGTCAGCGGAGGACAATTGGAAGGAGGGACCGCAGACAGACTTAGTAGGCCTAAAATAAAAAAATTAGGCTCAATGCAGTTTGAATTATCTTGCAGGGGTACACAGGCAGCATTGGTGTGGTCAGCGGAGGAAGATTGGAAGGAGTGTCTGACACAGTTAGTACTCCCAAAAAATAAATAGCTGTTAATGTCTCGCAAAACAACAAAACCAAAAAACAAAAGGGTGGCATACTTAGGTACAGGGGTGGGCTCCTCTGCTGAGTTTCAGACATAGTAATTTGGCGCTAAGTATTTACTGGTGTCAATATAGGACACTGACCCTGACTATTTGAACTAGCATCATACATGTCAATAAATTGGTATTTTCAGTGCCAGGCATTGAAGGATGTTAGCGCATAGACTAAACATTGGTGGAGCTGTGAGAGATAATTTTGCAAGTGGTAGAACAGTGTTTGAGCTGGGGGGGAAACTCTTGTGGCCGGCGGTACAGGCCCAGGGCCCCTCATGTTACAACGGTGTGTCTGACGTTGGTTGCACGCCACCACCGCCAGAGACACCTTATTGTACTATGAGGGACCCAGTGGCAGCGCCATCGACCAAAAGCGGGCACACCCACCTCTTCAGACAAACGGCACTCTCACGGGTGCTTGCACCAAGTGGCGAGACCACGGCCCCATGGGGGGAGTTAGGCCATTTAGGGAGGTGTAAACATGTCATATGCTGGACAAACAGCTGCTGCAAATTAAGAGATTGGAACAGTCAGTAAGACCAGTCCACAAGCGAGACCTTTTTATAGGAAAGCTAGGTGACAGCCGGGAAAGGTGGGGCAAAATAATTTGAAATCCATGAGTGGTTCATTTTAATGAAGGTTAGATCATCAACATTTTGGGTAGCCAGACAAGCCCTTTTTCTGTCAATATTGAACCAGCAGCACTGAATACTCTTTCTGATAGCACACCAGTTGCTGGGCAAGCAAGCTCCTGCAATGCATATTCTGCCAATTCAGGCCAGGTGTCTATTTTGGATGCCCAGTAATCAAATGGGAATGACGGTTGAGGGAGAACATCGATAAGGGATGAAAAATAGTTAGTAACCATACTGGACAAATGTTGTATCCTGTCACTTTGAATTGATGCTGCAGTACCTGTCCTGTCTGCGGTAATTGCGAAATCACTCCACAACCTGGTTAGAAAACCCCTCTGTCCAATGCCACTTCTGATTTGTGCAACTCTAAGACCTCTGCCCTGTTGCCCCCTGCAGCTTGTGTGAGAACCATCACCGGCGCTGTGTGCTGGGAATGCCTGAATCAAATGGTCTACAAGAGTTGCTTGTTTGGTTGCTAATATTTGTTCGAAGTTCTTATGTGGCATGATATTTTGCAATTTGCCTTTATAGCGAGGATCAAGGAGGCAGGCCAACCAGTAATCGTCATCGGTCATCATTTTTATAATGCGTGGTCCCTTTTGAGGATACGCAAGGCATAATCCGCCATGTGGGCCAAGGTTCCAGTTGTCAAATCTGTGCTTGTGCTGGGTTGAGGAGCACTTTCTGGCAAATCAACGTCACTTGTCTCCCTCAAAAACCCTGAACCCGGCCGTGCAACGCCACCAGTTTCTATTGCCACCTGAGAAGATTCCTCATCCAAAAAATACTCATCCCCATCATCCTCCTTGTACTCCTCCTCTTCGCCCGCCACTTCATCCTATAGACTTCCCTGACCAGACAATGGCTGACTGTCATCAAGGCTTCCCTCGTCCTCGGCTGCAGACGCCTGCTCCTTTATGTGCGTCAAACTTTGCATCAGCAGACGCATTAGGGGGATGCTCATGCTTATTATGGTGTTGTCTGCACTAACCAGCCATGTTCATTCCTCAAAACACTGAAGGACTTGACACAGGTCTTGTAGCTTCGACCACTGCACACCTGACAACTCCATGTCTGCCATCCAACTGCCTGCCCATGTATGTGTATCCTCCCACAAATACATAACAGCACGCCTCTGTTCGCACAGTCTCTGAAGCATGTGCAGTGTGGAGTTCCACCTTGTTGCAACGTCGATGATTAGGCGATGCTGGGGAAGGTTCAAAGACCGCTGATGTTTCTGCATACGGCTGGAGTGTACGGGCGAACGGCGGATGTGCGAGCAAAGTCTGCGCACTTTGAGGACCAGGTCGGGTAACCCCGGATAACTTTTCAGGAAGCACTGCACCACCAGGTTTAAGGTGTGAGCCAGGCAAGGAATGTGTTTCAGTTGGGAAAGTGCTATGGCAGCCATAAAATTCCTTCCGTTATCACTCACTACCTTGGCTGCCTCAAGATGTACATTGCCCAGCCATGACTGAGTTTCTTGCTGCAAGAACTCGGACAGAACTTCCGTGGTGTGTCTGTTGTCACCCAAACACTTCATTGCCAATACAGCCTGCTGATGCTTGCCACTAGCTGTTCCAAAATGGGACACCTCGTGTGCAACAGTGGCAGCTGCGCATGGAGTGGTCGTGCGACTGTGGTCTGTGGACGAGCTATCGCTTCTGCTGGAGGATGAGGAGGAGGAGGGGGGAAGAACGCCTACAGCCAACTGTTTCCTAGACCGTGGGCTAGGCAGAACTGTCCCAATATTGCTGTCCCCTGTGGACCCTGCATCCACCACATTAACCCAGTGTGCCGTGATGGAGACATAACGCCCCTGGCCATGCCTACTGGTCCATGCATCTGTTGTCAGGTGCACCTTTGTACTCACAGATTGCCTGAGTGCATGGACAATGCGGTCTTTTACATGCTGGTGGAGGGCTGGGATGGCTTTTCTCGAAAAGAAGTGTCGACTGGGTAGCTCGTAGCGTGGTACAGCGTAGTCCATCAGGGTTTTGAAAGCTTCGCTTTCAACTACCCTGTAGGGCATCATCTCTAACCAGATTAGCCTAGCAATGTGGGCGTTCAAACCTGTGTACGCAGATGCGAGGATGAGTACTTCCTTTTCCTAACGAGAGTCTCATGTTGGGTGAGCTGGACTGGAGAGCTGCATATGGTGGAACTAGTGGGGGTGCCGGTGGACATGGCAGACTGAGAGAGGGTTGGTGATGGTATTCTTGCTGGTGCACTACATACTGACTTTCCTACCACGAAACTGGTGATTCCCTGACTGATTTGGCCTTGCGACGAAACCACCACATTTGCTGCAGGTGGTGTGGTAAACGGTGGGCTTACAGTGAGGGAAGGGATGTAACGTTGCTGACTAGCTTCATTGTGAGTGGGTGCTACAACGTTAAGGGACGTTTGGTAGTTAGTCCAGGCTTGCAAATGCATGGTGGTTAAATGTCTACGCATGCAACTTGTATTTAGACTTTTAAGATTCTGACCTCTGCTTAAGGTAGTCGAACATTTTTGACAGATGAATTTGCGCTGATCATTTGGATGTTGTTTAAAAAAATGCCAGACTGCACTCTTTCTAGCATCGGATACCTTTTCAGGCATTGCAGACTGAGCTTCTTTAACTGGATGGCCACGCTGTCCTACAACTGGTTTTGGTTTTGCCACGCGTTTTTGGCCAGATACGGGCCTGGCAGATGGAACCTGTTGCGATGTTGATGCCTGCTGCGGCTCCTCCTCATCCACTTCAGAGCTACTGCCGCCTGCACCCTGCTCCCCCAATGGCTGCCAATCGGGGTCAACAACTGGGTCATCTATGGCCTCCTCTTCTATCTCGTGTGCAACTTCGTCTGTGTCACCATGTAAGCCGGTGGTATAGCGTTCGTGATGGGGCACCATAGTCTCATCAGGGTCTGATTCTGGATCAGTACACTGCGAGGGCAATGGTCTGGTCTGAGTCAAAGGAACAGCATAGTAATCTGGCTGTGGCTGTGCATCTGTGCACTCCATGTCCGATTCAACTTGTAATAGGCATGGCCTGTTAATTGTTTCACTTTCTAACCCAGGAACAGTATGTGTAAAGAGCTCCATGGAGTAACCCTTTGTGTCGCCTGACGCATCCTTCTCTGTTGTTCTTGGTGAAGAAGACAAGGAAGCGACTTGTCCCTGACCGTGAACATCCACTAACGACGCACTACTTTTACATTTAGCAGTTTCAGAAGAGGAGGTGAAAGAGCTAGAGGCTGAGTCAGCAAGGAAAGCCAAAACTTGTTCTTGCTGCTCCGGCTTTAAAAGCGGTTTTCCTACTCCCAGAAAAGGGAGCGTTCGAGGCCTTGTGTAGCCAGACGACGAACCTGGCTCAACAACTCGAGACTTAGGTGCTATATTGCTTTTCCCACGATCACCTGATGCTCCATCACCACAACCATCATTACCAGCTGGCAATGACCGCCCACGGCCACGACCTCTTCCACCAGACTTCCTCATTGTTTGAAAAACGTAACCAAACTAACGGTATTTGTTACTGTAAAACCAGTTACAAGGTGAACTCAAACTTCTGTTGGATTTATATATCCCTTTATAGGTGGGTGAGACTGCAGGGAAAATCAGGCCCAATGTATAACAGTACACAGCTTCAGTGGCAGACCGATATGCCACTAACAGGACTGACGCTGATGCAGACACTATCAATAAAAATCTCCCCCTTTTTATTTTTTCTGGGAGAATATTGAAGAAATGTGGCCCACTCTTATCCAGTATATGTTCTGTGGCACAAAATTAGAGACAGATGCCACACACAGCACTGGCAATGAGGCAGAATTGCCAAACTTAATCTCCCACTATTGTTTTTTTCAGGGAGAATTGAAAAGAAATCTGGCCCAGTATTACACACTAGGTTTAATGTGGCACAAAATTTGAGACAGGTGGCACACACAGGACTGGCACTGATGCAGAAATGCCAATCTTAATCTCCCATTATTTTTTTTCAGGGAGAATTTAAAAGAAATCTGGCCCAGTATTACACACTAGGCTTAATGTGGCACAAAATTAGAGACAGATGCCACACACAGCACTGGCACTGAGGCAAAATTGCCAATCTTAATCTCCCACTATTTTTTATTTATTTATGGGAGAATTAGCAAGAAATCAGGCCCACTGTTAGACTGTATGTTTTCTGTGCCAGAAAATGAGACACAGATGCCACACACAGGACTGCCACTGATACAGATTTGCCAATTTTAATTTGCACCCTTTATTTTTTTTTTTTCTTCAGGGAGACTAGTGAATAAATCTGGGCCACTGTATTAGTTTATTTTCTGTGGCAGAAAGTGGCTTGAAGAGATATAACGAAACAAAAAAAAGGGACTGTCCTACAATTACTATCTCCCTGCAGTAATCTCAGCAAAGTATGGCAGGCAGCAATAACAAGGAGTGGACTGCTGCACAAAAAAGTCAAAAGTGTGGACAAACAAACAAGATAGCTGTGCAGAAAGGAAGGAGCAACAGGATTTGTGCTTTGAAAAAAGCAGTTGGTTTGCACAGCGGTGTACAAACAGCAATGCAGCTATCAGGGAGCCTTCTAGGGCAGCCCAATGAGCTACAGCGCTGAGGGAAAAAAAATGTAGCCTCCACTGTCCCTGCAAACAAAAGGTGGTGTTGGACAGTGGAAATCGCTACAGCACAAGCGGTTTGGGGGTTAATGTACCCTGCCTAACGCTATCCCTGCTTCTGACGAAGCGGCAGCAACCTCTCCCTATGCTCAGATCAGCAGCAGTAAGATGGCGGTCGGCGGGAACGCCCCTTTATAGCCCCTGTGACGCCGCAGAAAGCAAGCCAATCACTGCAATGCCCTTCTCTAAGATGGTGGGGACTGAGACCTATGTCATCACGCTGCCCACACTCTGCGTCCACCTTCATTGGCTGAGAAATGGCGCTTTTCGCATCATTGAAACACGACTTTGGCGCAAAAGTCGCGTACCGCATGGCCGACCCCACACAGGGATCGGGTCGGGTTTCATGAAACCCGACTTTGCCAAAAGTCTGCGACTTATGAAAATGACCGACCCGTTTCACTCAACCCTACTGAGTACAATGCATCATGATGGAAGTATTGACACCAATGACAGGAAAAAAAAACCTGAAATCATACTGCATTATAATAAGACAAAAGGAGGTGTCGACAAGATGGACAAAATGATTGGAGAGTTTTCGTACAAAAGGCAGACTAAACGTTGGCCTGTTGCCCTTTTTTCCAATATCCTTGATGTGTCAGCCCTCAATAGCTACATTGTTTATTGTCAAACTAATCCAGAATTCCATGCCAACAGGAAAGACAAGAGACGTCTATTTTTGACAGAACTTTGTTATGAACTTTTGATTCTACTATGATGGAGAGAAGCAGCATGATATGCTTATCAAGGCAAATTACGGAGGCAATGATCCGATGTGGAATATGCTTTCTGGAACATCCAGAGCAAAGAGAAAAAAATAAAGCGCTGCTATATTTGTCCAGCAAAGAAGGAAAGAAAATCAGAGCGTTTCTGTTCTACTTGCGGACAAAATGTATGCAAGGAACATTCAGCCGAAAAAATAATATGCGAGAATTGTCGGGGGAATATGTAAAGTTACAAATAAATATTCCTGCACCAAGTTTGCTACAACCAAAAAATGTTTTCATAACAAAATTGCAAATAGAATGCCTATATTTGGCGTGCCTGTTTACTTACTTTTTTGTTGTTTTATGCACATATTTATGTTTTGAAATATACACATCTTAGGCTGTGTTCCCAGTAGCGCTGGGGTTCGCCAGAAGGGGATCCATAATGGATCTGACCTCCTGGTAACTCCAGCTAAGGCTGCTGGAATGGCGGGATTCCGCCAGCCTTAGCTGGGGTCACCAGGAGGTCAGATCCATTACGTATCCCCTCCTGGCGGACCCCAGCGCTAGTTGGAATGCATCCTTACCTTGCAATTGTAAAATGCATTTTGAAAAGTATTTTTATTTGAGTCATTCCGTGTTATTTGCACACAGGCCTAAAAGGCCCCAGGTGCGTGAATATGGGGTAGTCCCAAAAAAAGGTTGTTATACCAAAATGCCTATAACATAAAAATATATGAACAACTGGAAATTACTAACAACTATATACCTGAGGAATACCTAGAGTTTCAAAATTCTAACTAAAGTAATTTTACAGAAAATAGAAAACAAGTAATCTGGCAGGCCTGCGAGGCCCCAGGTATGCGTCCGCCAGCCTTAGCTGGGGTCACCAGGAGGTCAGATCCATTACGGAATCCCGTCCTGGCGGACCCCTGCGCTAGTGTGAATGCATCCTTACTTCGCAATAAACTTTGAAAAGTATTTTTATTTGAGTTATTCCATGACAATTGTAAACAGGCCTAAAAGGCCCTAGGTGCGTGAATGTGTAGATTTCTATGGGTATGCATTCTAGGGTTAACTTGCAGGGTTATAGTCTGTTCAGAAATGACCGAACGGATAAACGAGGGGGAGGGGTGTGTCTATATGTAAAATCATCCTTAAAACCCATCCGGCGTGATAATGTAGGTGAATCTAATGAAAATGTAGAGTCTCTGTGGGTGGAGATAAGGGGAGGGGGAAAAATAATAAATTATTGATAGGGGTTTGTTATACATCTCCAAAAATAATGGAAGCAATGGAGAATATCCTTGTAAAGCAAATAGATGAATCTGCGACTCAAGGGGAAGTCATTATTATGGGGGACTTCAACTACCCTGAAATAGATTGGGGAATGGAAACCTGCAGTTCCAGCAAAGGTAATCGGTTTTTGACAACTATGAGAGACAGTTACCTTTCACAACTGGTTCAGGACCCAACAAGAAGGGGGGCACTGCTAGACCTAATATTAACCAACAGGCCAGACCGCATATCAAATACAAGGGTTGGGGGTCACTTGGGGAATAGTGATCACAAAATAATAAGTTTTCATGTATCCTTTAATAAGATGTATAGTAGAGGGGTTACATGGACACTAAACTTCAGGAGGGCAAATTTCTAACGGATGAGAGATGATCTTAGTGCAATTAACTGGGATGATATCCTGAGACATAAAAATACACAAAGAAAATGGGAGACATTTATTAGCATCCTGGATAGGACCTGTGCACAGTATATACCGTATGGGAATAAACATTCTAGAAATAAGAGGAAACCAATATGGCTAAATAGAGCTGTAAGGGGAGCAATAAGTGACAAAAAGAAAGCATTTACAGAATTAAAGGAAGTAGGTAGTGATGAGGCATTAAATAAATACAGAAAATTAAATAAATTCTGTAAAAAGCAAATCAAGGCAGCAAAGATTGAGACAGAGAGACTCATTGCCAGATAGAGTAAAAATAATCCCAAAATATTCTTTAACTACGTAAATAGTAAGAAACTAAAAAATGATAGTGTTGGCCCCCTTAAAAATAGTCTGGGTGAAATGGTGGATGAGGATGAGGAAAAAGCCAATATGCTAAATGATTTTTTTTCATCAGTATTTACACAAGAAAATCCCATGGCGGACAAAATGACTAGTGATAAAAATTCCCCATTAAATGTCACCTGCTTAACCCAGCAGGAAGTACGTCGGCGTCTAAAAATCACTAAAATTGAGAAATCTCCGGGCCTGGATGGGATACTCCCCCGAGTACTGCAGGAATTAAGTACAGTCATTGATAGACCATGATTTTTAATCTTTAAAGACTCCATAATAACAGGGTGTGTACCACAGGACTGGCGTATAGCAAATGTGGTGCCAATATTCAAAAAGGGGACAAAAACTGAACTCAGTAATTATAGGCCAATGGGGATAAATGTAAGGTCATGCACTTGGGTATAAGTAATAAGATGTATAACTATGCGCTTAATTCTAAATCTCTGGGCAAAACCGTCAATGAAAAAGACCTGGGTGTATTGGTGGATGACAAACCCATGTTCAGTTGCCAGTGTCAGGCAGCTGCTACAAAGGCAAATAAAATAATGGGATGCATTAAAAGAGGCATAGATGCTCATGAGGAGAACATAATTTGACCTCTATACAAGTCACTAATTCGACCACACTTAGAATACTGTGCACAATTCTGGTCTCCGGTGTATAAGAAAGACATAGCTGAACTAGAGCGGGTGCAGAGAAGAGCGACCAAGGTTATTAGAGGACTGGGGGGTCTGCAATACCAAGTTATTACACTTGGGGCTATTTAGTTTGGAAAAACGAAGACTAAGGGGTGATCTTATTTTAATGTATAAATATGAGGGGACAGTACAAAGACCTTTCTGATGATCTTTTTAATCATAGACCTGAGACAGGGACAAGGGGGCATCCTCTACGTCTGGAGGAAAGGTTTATAATAACAGATGCGGGTTCTTTACTGTAAGAGTAGTGAGACTATGGAACTCTCTGCCGTATGATGTTGTAATGACTGATTCATTACTTAAATTTAAGAGAGGATTGGATACCTTTCTTGAAAAGTATAAAGTTGCAGGGTATATATACTAGATTCCTTGATAGGGCGTTGATCCAGGGAACTAGTCTGATTGCCGTATGTGGAGTCGGGAAGGAATTTTTTTCCCCAAAGTGGAGCTTACTATTTGCCACATGGGGTTTTTTTTTGCCTTCCTCTGGATCAACATGTTAGGGCATGTTAGGTTAGGCTATGGGTTGAACTAGATGGACTTAACATCTTCCTTCAAACTTAATAACTATGTTACTATGTTAATAACTATGTTACTATGTTACACTGTGGAACTGCTGAGGTGTTAGGGAAGCCAAGGTTGCTTTGATAGCAGCCTTCAGCTTGTCTGCATTGCAGGGTCTTGTGTCTCTCATCTTCCTCTTGACAATACCCCACAGATTATCTATGGGGTTAAGGTCCGGAGAGTTTTCTGGCCAACCAAGCACAGTGATACTGTTGTTTTTAAACCAGGAATTGGTAATTTTGGCAGTGTGGACAGGTGCCAAGTCCTGCTGGTGAATGAAAATAAACATATTTGAATTTTTACATAATTAATTTTGTTTCTATGTGTAAGCTTAAGTATTTGCGTCTGGAGGAGAGAAGGTTTTTCCACCAACATAGAAGAGGATTCTTTACTGTTAGGGCAGTGAGAATCTGGAATTGCTTGCCTGAGGAGGTGGTGATGGCGAACTCAGTCGAGGGGTTCAAGAGAGGCCTGGATGTCTTCCTGGAGCAGAACAATATTGTATCATACAATTATTAGGTTCTGTAGAAGGACGTAGATCTGGGTATTTATTATGATAGAATATAGGCTGAACTGGATGGACAAATGTCTTTTTTCGGCCTTACTAACTATGTTACTATGTTACTATGTTACTATGTATTGGTTATACTTTCATCATATTAATGTGTGGCAATAACTGACACTGTGGAAAATACCAGTAGTGTGATTGATATTTGTTTTTAGGATTTTGGTTCAGATGAATTATTATTGTACAATGACTTCCATATCACTAAGATATCAGACACATTGTTGTTTCAACCTATGTCTAAGCTATGCTCCCATAACCTATCAGTGAACCTAGACTAATGGAGCTTGAAATAGGAAGCAATGATCCCTAAACTAAACAGATAGCTCAGACACATGAATGTTCCAGACATTACATGATGAAGCTTGGTTGCTCAGAAAGCCACTATGCCAGGTAAGTTTCTATTGAATTCTATTTGCATAAGTTCCAAGCTGCTTTACTTTATACCAAAACAAATGCCTTTTAATTTGCATTAAAATGCTTTAAAGTACCAACAGCTACATTTCTTAACTATTGCATTCAGAGCGGGAATCATTTATTTTTAGCTACAATGCATTCTCTCTGTAATATACATGTAAAAAGACATGTACTAGACTGCACATAAGGATTTTGTCAGTGTTTACTGTCATTACATTTTTCAAATCAAGTAAATAATTTCCTGATTGTGTTAGAGATGAGCGAGCACTGAGCAATTCCTAATACTAGAAAGAGTATAATGAGGTTCAATGGGAAAGCCAAGCTTTTTCCGGCAGACCCTACAAAGAGATCTGGGGGCAGTGAAAATGTACAAAGGATGAGAAAAGTGCTGAATGGAAAGAGAACAACATAGAGAAGACCCCTGGAAGCATCTCTGACTCCCAGATTGCTGCTGAGAACAATGATGTCACACTTTTACTCCACTTTAAGGAATGACAATAGCACATCCCAAAACAAGAGAAATTGCATTTTACAGGAAAAAAACAAACAATTTTTTCTTGACATATTTAAGGCAAAATTTAAAAAGGATTATTTTTTTCTATAATTTAAGTAAGCCAAAATAGTTTTTTTATTAAAAAAAACAGGAAATTTCAGTGTAATTTATGAAGGAAGCAAGAACTGCCAAAAATTCAGGACTCAAAGGGACTCCAATACATCATGTATTAGACATAAAGGAGGGCCTCATACATATTGTTATACAGATAAGCTGGGAGAATAGTAAGGGTGAACCCACTGGACCGCAACAGCGAACCTCCCCTGGGCGAAGGGACCAAGTGGACCACCCCCTATACAGGGAGCGTTAGGAGCAGGCCCTGGGGAGACTACTGCTACGGCAGCTGGTACTAAAAAGAGAAAGGGACTAACAGAAAACGGAAGGAGAGACAAGAAGAAGGGTACGGCAAGGCAGAGGCACAGGGAGAAACACATACGGAGTCAGGGACGTAGAATGTAATGACAAGGAGACGGGAGGACAAGGAGAGATGATAAACGAACCAGCGGACTAGGTGAAGAAACGGGCAGGAAGACAAGGCAGACAAACGGGAACTCTGAGGGAACAGAGGCACAGGAAGACTGGAGCTGGAAGGAAACAAAGAAGAGAGCAATGGTTAGTCAGAAGCAGGCTAGCTAAGGGATACCAAGATGGAGGGCTAGCTGCAGACAGAACGCAGAGGAAACACAGGGGCCAGAGTCACTTGGGAGTATACAAATGATAGTCAGGCCATGCCAAACGGAAGAGGCGGCCTGATATGCAGAGCGGCAGTGTACCTTCCGGGTCAGGGTCCTCCAGAGGCATAAAGAGGAGCGGAAGGAGTGGCAGAATCAAAGAGCGCTGTGAGCGCATGCGCAGTGGAGTCTAGAGCGCGCACGCACCCGAGGAGAAACAGAGGAGGGACGAACGCGCAGGAGACCGGAAGCAGCAGAAGAACCAGAAGCGCGCCGGGATGCCGTGAAATGGTAAGTATGAGGAGGAACCCAGGGCAGCGACGGTGAAACAGAAGAGAACCGGGGCAGCGGCAGTGTAACACATTCTGTTTAAATTGTAATGTATTGGTACTCCTGGACTCAAAAGATGTGCACTTTTTGGTCACTTACCAAGGAAATATACTCCAGAACACGGAAAAGTCTATAGGCGAGCAATATAATGCCTATAAGGGTATATGCTAACGTTGAGTAAAATTCCATCACCATTTCTGCATCTCTTGGCAGGAAAAACTTGCATTTTGTGTTGGTTTTTGACTGTGTTTTTTATTTATTTGAGTAAAGTCAATAGTGAAAAACTCAGGGCAAAAACACAGAATTGACATGCCGCACATTATTTTCTGCACCAAATCTGCAAGTCAAAATATTCAACTTGTGCATGACACTTTAGGTTTCTCATTCACTTTGCTGGCATCAGGTTTTGCATAAGGTTTTGTCACAAATCCACACTGAAAAAACGTGACAAAAGTATTAGAAATGAACATGGAGCGTCCTTACACAAATTAATTATATAAGGCTGGAGTCACACTAAACGTTTAAAAAAAATCAATCCAATTCTCACTGCTGAGAGTCACACAAGTGTAATGCAAGTGTAATGCTAGTACAATTCGATTTTTCACACCTAGCATCCGATTTACATCAGCATGCAGTGCGATTGCTATCTTATTGCAATGCGATTTTAACCCCTTCGTGACATGCGCCGTACTAGTACTTCGCTGCCGGCACTGCATTTGTGCCAGCAGCAGTACTAGTACGGCGCACCGATCACCGCGGTCTCGCGCTGAGCGCCGCGTTGATCGGGTGCGGGTGTCAGCTGTATATGACAGCTGACACCCCGCAGCAATGCCCACGATCGGCGGTAACGCCGATCGCGGGCATTTAACCCCTCTGATGCCGCTGTCAGTAGTGACAGCGGCATAGAGGGGGATCACGCAGGGACGGGAGCTCCCTGCGCTCTCCCACTGGAGAAACGCGATGAGATCGCTTTGCTCCGGTGACCCGGAAGGAATCCCCAGATCCAAGATGGCCGCGGGACTCCTTCCGGGTCATGAAATTACCTGGCTAGCCAGCGCCTGCTGAGAGTTGCTGAGAGCAGGCGCCGGAAAGCCTCCTGAACTTGCCTGTCAGATCGTTGATCTGACAGTGTGCTATGCACACTGTCAGATCAACGATCTGATCTAATACAGTGATGTCCCACCCTGGGACAATGGTAGAAAGTAAAAAAAAAAAAAAAATATAGAATGTATAAAAAAAAATTAAAAAAATCCCCAAATAAAGAAAAAAAAATTTCCCAGTAAATCCATTTAATTATGTAAATTAAAAAAAACAATAAAAGTACACATATTTGGTATCGCCGCGTCTGTAACGACCCGCTCTATAAAACTATCCCACTAGTTAACCCCTTCAGTGAACACCGCAAAAAAAAAAAAAAAAACAAGGCAAAAAACATTGCTTTATTATCATACAGGTGAACAAAAAGTGGAATAACACGCGATCAAAATGACGGATATAAATTACCATGGTACCGCTGAAAACGACATCTTGTCCCGCAAAAAAAAGCCACCATACATCATCATCAGCAGAAAAATAAAAAGGTTATAGCTCTCAGAATAAAGCGATGCAAAAACAATTATTTTTTTTATATAAAATAGTTTTTATTGTGTAAAAGCGCCAAAACATAAAAAAATGATATAAATGAGGTGTCGCTGTAATCGTACTGACCTGAAGAATAAAGCTGCTTTATAAATTTTACCACACGTGGAACGATATAAACGCCCCCCCTAAAAGAATTTCAGGAATTGCTGGTTTTTGTTCATTCCGCCTCATAAAAATCGGAATAAAAAGCGATCAAAAAATGTCATCTGCCCAAAAATGGTACCAATAAAAACGTCAACTCGTCCCGCAAAAAACAAGATCTCACATGACTCTGTGGGCCAAAATATGGATAAATTATAGCTCTCAAAATGTGGTGATGCAAAAACTATTTTTTGCAATAAAAAGCGTCTTTTAGTGTGTGACAGCTGCCAACCCTAAAAATCCGCCAAAAAACCGCTATAAAAGTAAATCAAACCCCTTTTCATCACCCCCTTAGTTAGGGAAAAATAATAAAATGTAAAAAAGTATTTATTTCCATTTTCCCATTAGGGCTAGGGTTAGGGTTAGGGTTAGGCCGGGGACACACACAACGTATAAAAAAAGGTCCGTTTTTGACGGATGAGAATCGCACAAATGTTACCAAAACAGTGATCCGTGTGCAGTGCGAGGATGCGATTTTCTCGCATCAAATGATCCGTGTGACATCCGTGTGACATCAGTATGGCATCCGTATGGTGAGATTTTCTCACACACTTGCAAAATGAGCAAATAATGGCTGAGCCTTTCCTGTCACCTGCCCAATGCCTGAGAATTTCTTGCAAGGCACACTGATGGTCCGTGTGCTGTGCTATTTTTTCTCACCCCCATAGACTTTCATTGGCGTTTCTCGGCCGAGAAACGCTGACAATCGCAGCATGCTGCGATTTCACTCGGATCCTGAATACGGCCGATAAAATATCGGATGATGGGAGCTGCACCATAGATTAACATTGGGACGAGTGCTATGCGATTTTTTTATCGCATTGCACTCGTCCGTATTACGGTCTAGTGTGACCCCGGCCTTAGGGCTAGGGTTAGGGTTGGGGTTGGGGTTGGGGCTAGGGTTAGGGTTGGGGTTAGGGTTACGCGACATGGCGTCCGATCTCAATTCCAGCCAATTCTGCTTTGAAAAACTAAAACACTGCTCCTTCCCTTCCAAGTTCTCCTGTGCGCTCAAACAGTGGTTCCCCCCAACATATGGGGTATCATCGTACTCAGGACAAGTTGGACAATAACTTTTGTGGTCCAATTTCTCCTGTTACCCTTGGGAAAATAAAAACGTGGGGGCTAAAATATCATTTTCGTGGAAAAAAAATATTTTTTTATTTTCATGGCTCTGCGTTATAAACTGTAGTGAAACTTGTTGGTTCAAAGTTCTCACAACACATCTAGATAAGTTCCTTGGGGGGTCTAGTTTCCAATATGGGGTCACTTGTGGGGGGTTTCTACTGTTTAGGTACATCAGGGGCTCTGCAAATGCAACATGACGCCTGCAGACCATTCTATCTAAGTCTGCATTCCAAACGGCGCTCCTTCCCTTCCAAGCTCTGCCATGCACTCAAACGGTGGTTCCCCCCAACATATGGGGTATCAGCGTACTCAGGACAAATTGGACAATAACTTTTGTGGTCCAATTTCTCCTGTTACCCTTGGCGAAAAAAAAAATTGCGGGCTAAAACATCATTTTGTGGAAAGAAAAAATGATTTTTTAATTTTCACACCGCTACATTCTAAACTTTAGTGAAATAATTGGGGGTTAAAAGTGCTCACCACACATCTAGGTAAGTTCCTTAGGGGGTCTTCTTTCCAAAATGGGGTCACTTGTGGGGGGTTTCCACTTTTAAGGCACATCAGGGGCTCTCCAAATGCGACATGGGTTCCGATCTCAATTCCAGCCAATTTTGCATTGAAAAGTCAAATGGCGCTTCTTCCCTTCTGAGCTCTGCCATGCACTGAAACAGTGGTTTATCCCCATATATGAAGTATCGGCGTACTCAGGACAAATTGCACAACAACTTTTGGGGTCCAATTTATCCTGTTTCCCTTAAGAAAAAATATTTGGGGCAAAAAGATCATTTTTTGTGAAAATTAATAAGAAATTTTTTTTACGGCTCTACATTATAAACTTCTGTGAAGCACGTGGAGGTTCAAAGTGCTAACCACACATCTAGATTAGTTCCTTAGAGGGTCTACTTTCCAAAATGGTGTCACTTGTGGGGGTTTCCACTGTTTAGGCATGTCAGGGGCTCTCCAATCGTGACATGGGCTCCGATCTCAATTCCAGCAAATCTTGCATTGGAAAGTCAAATGGCGCTCCTTCCCTTCCGAGCTCTGCCATGTGCCCAAACAGTGGTTTACCCCCACATATGGGGTATCAGCGTACTCAGGACAAATTGTACAATGACTTTTGTGGTCCAATTTCTCCTGTTACCCTTGGTAAAATGAAACAAATTGGACCTGACATAAAAATGTTGTGAAAAAAAAGTTAAATGTTAAATTTTTTTTAAACATTCAAAAAATTCCTGTGAAGCACCTGAAGGGTTAATAAACTTTTTGAATGTGGTTTTGAGTACCTTGAGGGGTGCAGTTTTTAGAATGATGTCACTTTTGGGCATTTTATGTCATATAGACCCCTCAAAGTCACTTCAAGTGTGAGGTGGTCCGTAAAAAAAATGGTTTTGCAAATTTTGTTGCAAAAATGAGAAATCGCTGGTCAACTTTTAACCCTTATAACTCCCTAACAAAAAAAAATTATGTTTCCAAAATTGTGCTGATGTACAGCAGACATGTGGGAAATGTTGTTTTTTAACTATATTGTGTGATATACCTCTCTAATTTAAGGGCATAAAAACTAAAAGTTTAAAAATTGCTAATATTTCATAATTTCCGACAAATTTTTGTTTTTTTCACAAATAAATGCAAGTCATATCAAAGAAGTTTTACCACTTTCATGAAGTACAATATGTCATGAGAAAACAATGTCTGAATCACCAGGATCCATTGAAGCGTTTCAGAGTTATGACCTCATAAAATGACAGTGGTCAGAATTGTAAAAATTGGCCCTGTCACTTAGGTGAAAACAGGCTTTGGGGTGAAGGGGTTAACATGAGCTTTTACATTTTTACATTCTCTAAGTCATTTACACAGTTTCCAAAATAAATACTTTTATTCACAAATCCAGGTGTGATAAACATCATTCCCAAGAAGACTCATGGCTGTACTAGCTAAAAAGGGGCTTCTGCTCAATATTGAGTAAAGGGTCTAAATACTTATGACCATGTGATATTTCAGTTTTTCTTTTTTATTAAATTTGCAAAAATTTCTACATTTCTGGGTGGTTTTTCAGTCAAGATGGGGTGTAAAAAATGAACTTTTTTGAATTTACCAAATGGCTGCAATAAAACAAAGAGTGAAAAAATGTAAAGGGGTCTGAATACTTTTCATACCCACTGTATGTGTGTGTCACTGACATCTATATATCTATTCTATGCGCATATACAGTTGTGCTCAAAAGTTTACATACCCCGGCAGAATTTCTTCTTTCTTGTCCTATTTTCAGAGAATATGAATGATAAAACCAAAACTTTTTCTTCACTCATGGTGATTGGGTGAAGCCATTTATTGTCAAACTACTGTGTTTTCTCTTTTTAAATCAAAATGGCAACCCAAAACATCCAAATGACCTTGATCAAAAGTTAACATAGCCTGGTGATTTTGCACTAAAGAAAAAGTGAAAGCCGTTAAAACCAACAACAAAACAAAAGCAAAAAAAAGAGAAACCTGAGGGAGGAAGACAATAAACATGGTTATAGGAAAGGGGCAAATGAGAGTTTCTTATTCAGACAATGGAGAGACATGGTGCCGAGGGTGATAACCCACCAGCATTCAAACTGTGCCAAGACACGCTTGACGTCTCCACTTCTGGTGCCACAATGAACCTTGTCAATGCCCCATATGTGAAGTGCGGCAGGGTTGCAATTCTGGCACAGCTTGAAATACCTGGGGATTGTCTTCTGGTCCAAGATGTCTGAGGAATCCCTTGCAGCCCTAATGTGTTTTACATGCCCTCTCGCTCTAACATGAAATTCATGTGATTCGAGTCCTACATAACTGAGATTGCACGTGCATGTGGCGTGGTAAAAAATGCACCTAATGCTACATGAGATGTGGCACATAATCTGGTAGTCCCTACCTCCATCCACCTATGAAAAAGTGGTGGCCCTGATGATATTCCTGCATGCCAAACAGGAACTGCACGGATAGCATTCCCACTTTTACCTGCCTGTTCAGAAGGGGTTAGGAGGACTTGCCACATAATGGTTCCTTACTAGCAAGTCCTTCACATTTATCCCCTTTCCACAGTCAGTAGTGGACTGTTGTGTAGAATTTTATTCAAAGCAGGCTAAGTTTGTAGGATCAACCAGTGCTACTTTAGAACACAACAAATGTTCTGCCATTGGTTAATATGAGTTGCAATAAACCTAAGCGGTAGATCTTTTTTAACCGCTGTTGGTTCTTTACAGAGTAACTGGTTACTTGGAGCATTTCTGGTGTGCGAGTAGACCCTCCTGATGCTTTTATTACTATACCCACGTTCACAGAACCTGCTTGAGAGGTCCCAAGCCTGGTCTTCAAAGATATAATCCGATGAGCATATCCTTTTCATCCTCAAAAATTTACCAGACAAGACTGCTTGTATAAATGATTAACAAGGACTGACATAGCGAATATCCTCATAACATCTGAAGTTGCATTACGCAATAAGAGTCACTCCTAATGGGAACATAATACCTATATCGAAGAGAGGAGCTCAAGACTCATAACTACACAGGGCCAACCGCACATCTGATTAAAGTATAAATTTTATTAAATTCAACATAGATACAAAATTCAAAGACAAAAGCACAGAGGCCCAATCTATGTACAAAATCCAATGGACGAGTGCCTGGAAGGGGATAAAAGAGCAATAAACAGTATGCACAATGGCTGCAGGAAATAACCCCTGGAAAATGGGTCAGGGAGAGGATTGTACCGCCAGCATGTAAACCCTGTACCCCTAACAATGAACCGCAAGGCCAGAGATAGACTAAGTAAAAAATATATATATTTGGGATCTGGTACAAAGACCTAGATCTAAAACTTCTGGCCACTCATAAGAAGATAGAGTGGTACTCATACCATCCCACAAAAAGTGCTCATGCTAAAGTGCAGTTGCGCAGGACAGCAGCGGTTAGGGACAAAACTTACCCATATCAAGGGGCGATAACGCAGTCACTCTGCATACAGCATGCCCCGACGCGCGTTTCGCGCTGCAGGCTTCTTCGGGGGGCCCCCGAAGAATGTACATTGCCCCCCGAAGAAGCCCGCAATGCGAAACGCGCGTCGGGGCATGCTGTATGCAGAGTGACTGTGTTATCGCCCCTTGATATGGGTACGTTTTGTCCCTAACCGCTGCTGTCCTGCGCAACTGCACTTTAGCATGAGCACTTTTTGTGGGATGGTATGAGTATCACTCTATCTTCTTATGAGTGGCCAGAAGTTTATTTAGATCTAGGTCTTTGTACCAGATCCTTTTGTCTTTGAATTTTGTATCTATGTTGAATTTAATAAAATTTATACTTAATCAGATGTGTGGTTGGCCCTGTGTAGTTATCAGTCTTGAGCTCCTCTCTTCGATATAGGTTTTATTTAAGACTGCTTGTATAGTTGAGGACGAGCGCACCAAAGTGGCATATAGCAATGCATTGACTGATTTATCGTTACGGAAAACAGTCTATGGATGAGCAATATAATGCCAATAAATTTTGAACAGGTCTATTGAGGGTTAAATACTAGAAAAATGTACACCAGACCATTGAATAGTCTATGGGTGATCAATATAAAAGTAAAAATTTGAACACATTTTTTGAACCTTATATAGCAACGAAATATACTCAAGAACATTTAATAACCTATGGATGAGCAATATAATATTGATATCATAAAAAATGTGCCCCAGAACACAGAATAGTGTATTTCTTGAGAATTGTAACCCAACAGCATTTTAACACTTTTTGGAAGTGTTTTACATCATAGAAATGTACCCAAGACCACACGATACTATATGGCTGCTGCAAAATTTGAGCCAGCAAAATTTGTTAAAGCTTTTTTCCAAGTGATATATATGACAAAATTGTACCCAAGACCACAGATTAGAGTATAGGTAAAACATGTAACCCAGCAAATTATTTAAATGCTTTTTTCGTGTGTTATATATCCAAGAAATATAACCCAGACCACAGTATAGTGTATAGGTTAGAAATGGAACCAAGCCAAATTTTAAATGTTTTTTGTACTGCTACATAATACAAAAATGTGACAGAAAGCATATAATATTCTATGGATGAGTAATCTAATCAATAAATATTTTTCAACTCTTTTTGTAAGTTTGAAATGCCACCATTATGCAACAAAAACTGTGTTACACTGTATTCATGAGTCATTGAAACCATCCAAAAAATGTTATTGAAAATATTTTCAAAGTGTACTTAATGTATTTATACACTCAAAGGATTTGCAGAAAGTCGAAAGCCTGCAAAACATTATAAGGAGGGTCATCCATAGGCCTCAAAAATTTTTAAGGTGTACTTCCTGTATTTCTACAGTCATAAAGGCTTTGCACAAAGTACAAAGCTAGGAGAAATTATAAGGATGAACTGTCATCCATAGACCATAGTCAAGGGCAATAACTGGCAGGCCTCATTCAAATATTTTATAATGTAGTTGCTGTACTGAAAAATTTTGCACAAAGTACAAAGCCAGTAAAAAATTAAAAGCAGGGTAATACAGTAATCCTTTTCAGGTTTTGGCTTCTTCTTCTTCTTCTTTCTATTGAGGCTTAGGAGACTGCCTCCACCTGCTTCCTCTAGTTTGATTCCCAGGTGCCTGGGCTGTAAGTTATCCAGATTCAGGTAGTGACAGAGCCCCTGACGCATACAAATGGGCAACAGCCTCCTGTCTGTTCAACATGCTGGGAGATGGGGAACCCTAAGAACAGTACGATCTCTTGCGGGTGGTCGTGCAGTGTCTTGAGCCGCCTAAAGGAGCCTCTCCCTGGCCCATGCATTCCTAAAAAAAGGTGATCCTTCTGGGATCACACTCACCGAATAACAGTGATCTTGCCCCTCGAATTTGAGGAAAGCGACCATAGTTCCAGCCGTGAGCTCTTGCAGCCTTCAACACAAGTGTTTTTTCTCCACTGCACGATGTTTGAACGAGATGTGATGACTGATCACAAACTCTTTAATGGACCTCACTCTCCACTGACAGTACCTTATGGCTATTGAGCAAGATAATATTTGTCCAAACACAGTACTGGCTCCCCTCTTTGTCTTTTCCGACCAGCTTAGGTCCCACAGTCTGCTCACCAGTTCCTGAATCTTGGCTCTCCTGTCTGCAGTCCACAAGAACCCCAGCATTCAAGGGTACAGCCTGGGTTTGGGCCTTGGTGGGTTTGGGATATCAGCAGGATCAGTACCACAGGCTCCTGCCACCTCTGCAGTTGCGCCAGCTTCCTCTGGCTTTGACTATCCTCCTGTCACTCCCTCAAGAGTCTTGCATGCTTTTGCCATCTTTGTCACACGTTACACTGAATGGATGAATAATTGAATACAATAAATGATTTAGAAACTTTTTGGGAGTTTTATAAACCAAAGAAATGTTCCCCAGACCACATAATACTGTATTGCTGAGAAATGTAACCCTACCAAATTTTTAAACACTTTTTCAAAGTTTTAAAGATCATTTAAATGTAGCAAGACCAAGAATGATGTAGACAAAGAGTCCCTGAATCCAACAATGTATGACTTCATTTACTGGGTGCAGCAGTTCAGACACAGAGTTTTTAGGTTTAGCAATACAGCAAAGCTGGGAAAGCTAACCTTGCCCACACCAAGCTTTTATGTTTTTGCTCATTTTGTTTCTTGCAGGTTTTGTATGATTTATGGCCAATGTTAACATGTGTTTATGTGCTGCGTGTATACCAACTTAAACCAGGCCCAATTTTTGTGTTTTTTCTTTGCATTTTTGCAATCTGTGCAAGCCGAGATGTGGCCTCCCTCTCCTGAGCTGGAAATTACATTTAAAGGATTCCCCAGACTTTTGTCCACAGGTCGGAACCCAGTCCTTTTTTTCTTCCCTTATTCTCACACTGAGGTCAACTCTAACACATGGTAAAGTTTTTAATATTAGACAGCGTAGGAAGGACCATCCAGATCAGGGTCACCTTGTCGACAGTGGGATGGCTTTTATGCTATTTTTGATCAAAAATATTATTACTAAGAACCCTGTCTTATTTAGATGCACTTTTGCTTTTTACTTTTTTTATTTACAGCAGAGTGTTTGCTCATTTGGTTTCTTGTAGGTTTTGTTTGTGTTTACATAGTCTGACAGTGAGCTGCTTATCACAGGAGGATCGTGGTCAGTCTAGCAGCAAATCATATCTAGCAATGATAATGCTCTAGTGATTAAACCTTTACTGTAAGTAAACAACGGCACACAGCTTGAAAACTGACACATTGTTGAATTCTGTATTTTAATCTCTACCTTATTTTGTTCTCAGATTACATAGCAATAACCTGCTGACTCATTTCTTTAAAAGGGGTATTCCCATCTTCAAGATTATATTCCAATATGAAGTAAGTGCAATAATAGTTTTTGCAAATACCTCTGTAACGGGGTCTACCAAGCTGGGATACCTCTTTCAGTACCACCCTGTGTTTCAGGAGGTCCACTCTGCGTCAGCTGGAGTCTGAATGAAGGACGCTGGCTGGAATTGCTTGGCTACATGGGTGCATATAAAAGATCATTGCTTCTCCACGTATTTCCAGTCTGACAAAACTTTACTCACAGGACACAACTTACTCACAGGACGGAACTTTTGGCAGTATGCCTCTGGTGTCAGCGCATACCGGGCCAAGATCACTTCTTTGATCCACTCATAGTCCATACAGTCCTCATCAGGTACCATGCGATAGGCGTCCGCTACCCGGCCTGTCAGCTTGCTGGCCAGAATCTGAACCCGTTCCTCCAGCTTCACTTGATGAAGGGCACACTGTCGCTCAAAGTCCTGTAGAAAGCCATCAATATCTTCCTCTGCCTCCCCCAACTGTCGGAAGGCATTATACTGGATCTTTTTGTGGCTTACTGTTGAAGGTACCTGGTTGAAAGCCAGAGCTCCCCCTGCTCGCTGACTCTCCTCTCTCCGCTCTGCCATCTCCATCTTGGCCAGCTCCACTTTGGTCCGCTCTGCCATCTCCATCTTGGCTAGCTCTATCCTGGTCCGCTCGGCCATCTTTTCCTTCAGATCAGTACGCACATCAGCCATCACCTCTTGTATGATCTCTACTGCAGGGTTTGGGCCATAGAACACCAGTCTGTTCTTTGCCTCCCTCTGGAATTCAGTATCCTCCACGTTCACATTGGGGGGCGCTGCACTGTCGTTTTCCATGATGGCTGCTATCAAATCCGCTTTTGTTTTGTTGCTGGCGATCAACCCTCGGGCTTCCACCAGATCCCTTTAACTTCTGGTAGTTGTTTTCCATTCATTACTTTCCTCCTGTAGAAGGGGTATCATATCCCACTGTCTGCCACCAGTGTATAAGGGTCTACCAAGCTGGGGAACCTCTTTCAGTACCACGCTGTGTTTCAGGAGGTCCACTCTGTTTTGGCTGGAGTCTGAATGAAGGACGCTGGCTGGAATTGCTTGGTTACATAGGCGCATATAAAAGATCACTGCTTCTCCACGTATTTCCAGTCTGACAAAACTTTACTCACAGGACACAGAATATATCACACAGATACAGAGGGCAGGCCAATAGAAAAGTGGCAGGCCAGACATACATTACAATAGCCGCAGGTGGCTGGAGCCTGCCGATGTTTACTGTGGGAATTACAAAGGCCGGGGGAGGACAAAAGGGGAATATCGTGTCCCCTCTGCCCAGGGCGCAGCCTGTGGGCTGATGCATTAGGGACATGCATCTCACATGGAACCTATTATATATACATATAACTGTGCACAACATATTCTGGGTGCTGAGTGGTTCCGTAACACGAAACAACCTCCAATTAGAAATGTAGTATAACATAGTAACATAGTAACATAGTAACATAGTAACATAGTTAGTAAGGCCGAAAAAAGACATTTGTCCATCCAGTTCAGCCTATATTCCATCATAATAATTTCCCCAGATCTACGTCCTTCTACAGAACCTAATAATTGTATGATACAATATTGTTCTGCTCCAGGAAGACATCCAGGCCTCTCTTGAACCCCTCGACTGAGTTCGCCATCACCACCTCCTCAGGCAAGCAATTCCAGATTCTCACTGCCCTAACAGTAAAGAATCCTCTTCTATGTTGGTGGAAAAACCTTCTCTCCTCCAGACGCAAAGAATGCCCCCTTGTGCCCGTCACCTTCCTTGGTATAAACAGATCCTCAGCGAGATATTTGTATTGTCCCCTTATACAAATATATATATATATATATACAAAGTATAGTTTTTTCTGATCCACTATGTCTCTTTTCTCATGTGCAGGCACTGCAGGATCTTGGGTGTCCATGGTTATGACTAGAGTTGAGCGACCTTGACCTTTTTAGAGTCGAGCCGGGTTTCGCGAAACCCGACTATCTCAAAAGTCGGGTCGAGTGAAATCGGCCGATTATGACGTAAAGTCGGGATCGACCGAAACACGAAACCCAATGCAAGTCAATGGGGCAGCATAGTCGGCAGTGAGTGGGGGCCAGGAAAACACCTAGAGTGCCCATTTTAATGTCAAAACCATCCATTCTTCTTAATGAAGCTTGTCAAGCGTAATTTACCTTATAATAATTGGAAGGCATTTGAAATTGGGGGTCATTTGGCTAAAGTTGTGGTGGGTAGGGCTGGTTCAAGTAATTAGTGGGCCCAGGAAATCTGGACCACGTCACGGCAGTGGAGCAGGGAGAGGTAAGTATTTCAACTTTGCAAGTGCTGTGAACCTGAGCAAGCAGGGGGGGCCCACTCGTTGGCATTGGCACTGGCACAGGGCCCCTCAAAGTACAGCGGTGTGTTTGCACGGCGGGGGCGCCTCCCACCGGCAGCAACACTTTTGCGTACTATGAGAGGCCCTGTGCCAGTGACGTCGCCAACTAGTATTCCTCCCCCCACCTGATGAAGGAACCTGCACTTTCATCTGCACCTTCCTCTTTGTCCCCGTGTAAGGTGGTATGGTATGCGGGAAGAGCAACCTGACTTTCAGCAGGGTCACAATGTTGTTGTGTAGCGTGCACGGGGAATGTTGCGTTATGGGTCAATGTACCAGCAGACTCATCTATCACTGGCTGGGCAATGGGCAGGATGAGGAGGAAACACAGATATAGGCCCAAAGAATAAAGTTGGCTAAATGCAGTTCAAAATTGGTAACACAGGAATAACCAGGGGGCATTGCAGTGGAGGACAACTGGAATGAGAGGCTGACACAGAGAGTAGGCCCAAATCAGTAAGTAGTCGAAATGCAGTTCAAAATTGGCAACCGTAGTAAACAGGCGGCACAGCTTTGTTCAGTGGAGGAGAACAGCAAGGAGTGGCAGACACCGATAGTAGGCCCCAACCCAACTAGTAGGCCAAATGCAGTCTAACATTAACAACTACTTAACGAGAGCCTGAAAATGGAATTTCAGGACAGGAAACCAGGAGAACAGCAAGGAGTGGCAGACACCGATAGTAGGCCCCAAACCAACTAGTACGCCAAATGCAGTTGTTCCGTTTAACCACAATTTAATGAGAGCCTGAAGATAGAAGTTCAGGAAAGGCAACCTGGAGAACACCTTGGAGTGGAACACACCATCTCTCTCCACCCCATACCCAATTTGTAGGCCTAATGCAGCCTACTTTCCGACAACTACTAAACGAGAGCCGGAAGATCGAAGCTCTGGAAAGGCAACCTGGAGAACACCTTGGAGTGGAACACACCATCTCTCTCCACCCCATACCCAATTTGTAGGCCTAATGCAGCCTACTTTCCGACAACTACTAAACGAGAGCCGGAAGATCGAAGCTCTGGAAAGGCAACCTGGAGAACACCTTGGAGTGGAACACACCATCTCTCTACACCCCATACCCAATTTGTAGGCCTAATGCAGTGTAGTTTCCAAGAACTACTGAACGAGAGCTGGAAGATCGAAGCTCAGGAAAGGCAACCTGAAGAACACCTTGGAGTGGAACACACCATCTCTCTACACCCCATACCCAATTTGTAGGCCTAATGCAGTGTAGTTTCCAAGAACTACTAAACGAGAGCCGGAAGATCGAAGCTCAGGAAAGGCAACCTGGAGAACACCTTGGAGTGGAACACACCATCTCTCTACACCCCATACCCAATTTGTAGGCCTAATGCAGTGTAGTTTCCAAGAACTACTAAACGAGAGCCGGAAGATCGAAGCTCAGGAAAGGCAACCTGGAGAACACCTTGGAGTGTAACACACCATCTCTCTACACCCGATACCCATTTTTTAGGCCTAATGCAGTGTAGTTTTCTACAACTACTAAACGAGAGTCGGAAGACCGAAGCAATGGCAAGGAAACCTGGGGAACACCTTGGAGTGTAACACACCATCTTTCTCCACCCCATACCCAATTTGTAGGCCTAATGCAGCCTACTTTCCGACAACTACTAAATGAGAGCCGGAAGATCGAAGCTCTGGAAAGGCAACCTGGAGAACACCTTGGAGTGGAACACACCATCTCTCTCCACCCCATACCCAATTTGTAGGCCTAATGCAGCCTACTTTCCGACAACTACTAAACAAGAGCCGGAAGATCGAAGCTCTGGAAAGGCAACCTGGAGAACACCTTGGAGTGGAACACACCATCTCTCTACACCCGATACCCATTTTTTAGGCCTAATGCAGTGTAGTTTTCTACAACTACTAAACGAGAGTCGGAAGACCGAAGCAATGGCAAGAAAACCTGGGGAACACCTTGGAGTGTAACACACCATCTCTCTCCACCCCATACCCAATTTGTAGGCCTAATGCAGCCTACTTTCCGACAACTACTAAACGAGAGCCGGAAGATCGAAGCTCTGGAAAGGCAACCTGGAGAACACCTTGGAGTGGAACACACCATCTCTCTCCACCCTATACCCAATTTGTAGGCCTAATGCAGCCAACTTTCCGACAACTACTAAACGAGAGCCGGAAGATCGAAGCTCTGGAAAGGCAACCTGGAGAACACCTTGGAGTGCAACAAACCCTCTCTCTACACCACGGAAGGGCTGATTCTTAGGAAGGAAGGCTGTCGGAAAGAAGCAGGGTGCGTCCGAGGGTGATTATATTCTTATTAGGTATATACTCACCCTCGGACGCGCCCTGCTTCTTTATTTGTAATGAATGTTTATTTGCAATGTGGTTTTGACTTACTCTATTTTTTTCTGGTAAATAATGATTTTATTATTTTCATTGTTTTGCATCTTCTTGGCAATAATAAAAAGAAGACGCGACAGGACAACATTCGGTGGATGCCATATCTGTGTTTTAAATTGAAAAAACCTTTCAGTTAACTACTTGCAGGAGAAAGTTATTGTAGCTGGTGGCCATTTTTAGTACTGTACCAGATTTTTGTTGTATGTGTTTGTTTTTAATGTTAAAATGTCTGCATTTGATATCTCTCCAGTATTTTCTTTTTTATAAGCAAAATACTTATTTTTATATTTTCTGATGTTGGTTCCAGGGGTACACGGGCAGCAGTGGTGTGGTCAGTGGAGGCCTAGTGGAAGGAGTGACCGCAGACAGGCATCGAAGGCCTAAAATAATAACACATGGCTGTAGGCAATTTTAAATTGGTTCCAGGGGTACACGGGCAGCAGTGGTGTGGTCAGTGGAGGCATATTGTAAGGAGTGACCGCAGACAGGCATCGAAGGCCTAAAATAATAACACATGGCTGTAGGCAATTTTAAATTGGTTCCAGGGGTACACGGGCAGCAGTGGCCTGGTCAGTGTAGTAGTAGTGGAAAGAATGGACCGCAGACAGGCATCGAAGGCCTAGAATAAAAAAATTGGGCTGGCTGTAGGCAATTTTAAATTGGTTCCAGGGGTACACGGGCAGCAGTGGTGTGGTCAGTGGAGGCCTAGTGGAAGGAGTGACCGCAAACAGGCATCGAAGGCCTAAAATAAAAAAATTGGGCTGGCTGTAGGCAATTTTAAATTGGTTCCAGGGGTACACGGGCAGCAGTGGTGTGGTCAGTGGAGGCATATTGTAAGGAGTGACCGCAGACAGGCATCGAAGGCCTAAAATAATAACACATGGCTGTAGGCAATTTTAAATTGGTTCCAGGGGTACACGGGCAGCAGTGGCCTGGTCAGTGTAGTAGTAGTGGAAAGAATGGACCGCAGACAGGCATCTAAGGCCTAAAATAAAAAAATTGGGCTGGCTGTAGGCAATTTTAAATTGGTTCCAGGGGTACACGGGCAGCAGTGGCCTGGTCAGTGTAGTAGTAGTGGAAAGAATGGACCGCAGACAGGCATCGAAGGCCTAAAATAAAAAAATTGGGCTGGCTGTAGGCAATTTTAAATTGGTTCCAGGGGTACACGGCCAGCAGTGGTGTGGTCAGTGGAGGCATAGTGGAAGGAGTGACCGCAGACAGGCTTCGAAGGCCTAACATAACAATAATGTCAATACAATGGTATTGTCAGTGGCAGGCATTGAAGGATGTCAGCGCATAGACTAAACATTGGTGGAGCTGTGAGATAATTTTGCAAGTGGTAGAGCACTGTTTGAGCTGGGGGGGGGGAACTGTCTTGTGGCCGGCGGTACAGGCCCAGGGCCCCTCATATTACAACGGTGTGTCTGACGTTGGGTGCGCACCACCACCGCCAGAGACACTTTATTGTACTAGGAGGGACCCAGTGGCAGTGCCGTCGACCAAAAGCGGGCACACCCACCTCTTCAGACAAACAGCACTCTCACGGGTGCTGTCGCCAAGTGTCGATACCACGGCCCCGTGTGGGGAGTTTGGCCATTTAGTGAGGTGTAAACATGTCGCATGCTGGACAATCAGGTGCAGAAAATTACGAGATTGGAAAAGGCATTCAGAATAGTCCACAGGCAAGACCTTTTCATAGGAAAGCTAGGTGTCGGCCGGGCAAGGTGGGACAAAAGATTTCGAAATCCAGTTGTGGTTCATTTTAATGAAGGTTAGATCATCTACATTTTGGGTAGCCAGACGAGTCCTTTTTTCTGTTAGTATTGAACCTGCAGCACTGAATACTCTTTCTGATAGGACACTAGCTGCCGGGCAAGCAAGCTCCTGCAATGCATATTCTGCCAATTCTGGCCAGGTGTCTAATTTTGATGCCCTGTAATCAAATGGGAATGACGGTTGAGGGAGAACATCGATAAGGGATGAAAAATAGTTTGTAACCATACTGGACAAATGTTGTCTCCTGTCACTTTGAATTGATGCTGCAGTACCTGTCCTGTCTGCGGTCATAGCAAAATCACTCCACAACCTGGTCAGAAAACCCCTCTGGCCAACGCCACTTCTGATTTCTGCCCCTCTAACTCCTCTGGTCTGCTGGCCCCTGCAGCTCGTGTGAGAACGATCACGGGCGCTGTGTGCAGGGAATGCCAGAAGCAAACGGTCAACAAGAGTTGATTGTTTGGTTGCTAATATTAGTTCCAAGTTCTCATGTGGCATTATATTTTGCAATTTGCCTTTATAGCGAGGATCAAGGAGGCAGGCCAACCAGTAATCGTCATCGTTCATCATTTTAGTTATGCGTGTGTCCCTTTTGAGGATACGTAAGGCATAATCTGCCATGTGGGCCAAAGTTCCAGTTCTCAAATCTGTGGTTGTGCTTGGTTGAGGGGCAGTTTCAGGCAAATCCACGTCACTTGTGTCCCTCCAAAAACCAGAACCCGGCCTTGCCGCGCCACCAATTTCCAGTGGCCCCGGAAAAGCTTCCTCATTAAAAATATAATCATCCCCATCATCCTCCTCGTCCTCCTCCTCCTCTTCGCCCGCTAACTCGTCCTGTACACTGCCCTGACCAGACAATGGCTGACTGTCATCAAGGCTTTCCTCTTCCTCAGCTGCAGACGCCTGATCCTTTATGTGCGTCAAACTTTGCATCAGCAGACGCATTAGGGGGATGCTCATGCTTATTATGGCGTTGTCTGCACTAACCAGTCGTGTGCATTCCTCAAAACACTGAAGGACTTGACACATGTCTTGAATCTTCGACCACTGCACACCTGACAACTCCATGTCTGCCATCCTACTGCCTGCCCGTGTATGTGTATCCTCCCACAAAAACATAACAGCCCGCCTCTGTTCGCACAGTCTCTGAAGCATGTGCAGTGTTGAGTTCCACCTTGTTGCAACGTCTATGATTAGGCGATGCTGGGGAAGGTTCAAAGAACGCTGATAGGTCTGCATACGGCTGGAGTGTACGGGCGAACGGCGGATATGTGAGCAAAGTCCACGCACTTTGAAGAGCAGGTCGGATAACCCCGGATAACTTTTCAGGACGCACTGCACCACCAGGTTTAAGGTGTGAGCCAGGCAAGGAATGTGTTTCAGTTGGGAAAGGGAGATGGCAGCCATGAAATTCCTTCCGTTATCACTCACTACCTTGCCTGCCTCAAGATCTACAGTGCCCAGCCACGACTGCGTTTCTTTCTGCAAGAACTCGGACAGAACTTCCGCGGTGTGTCTGTTGTCGCCCAAACACTTCATAGCCAATACAGCCTGCTGACGTTTGCCAGTAGCTGCCCCATAATGGGAGACCTGGTGTGCAACAGTGGCAGCTGCGGATGGAGTGGTTGTGCGACTGCGGTCTGTGGACGAGCTCTCGCTTCTGCAGGAGGACGAAGAGGAGGAGGAGGGGGTGCGAACGGCTACAGCCAACTGTTTCCTAGACCGTGGGCTAGGCAGAACTGTCCCAAACTTGCTGTCCCCTGTGGACCCTGCATCCACCACATTTACCCAGTGTGCCGTGATGGACACGTAACGTCCCTGGCCATGCCTACTGGTCCATGCATCTGTTGTCAGGTGCACCTTTGTGCTCACAGATTGCCTGAGTGCATGGACGATGCGCTCTTTAACATGCTGGTGGAGGGCTGGGATGGCTTTTCTGGAAAAAAAGTGTCGACTGGGTAGCTCGTAGCGTGGTACAGCGTAGTCCATCAGGGCTTTGAAAGCTTCGCTTTCAACTAACCGGTAGGGCATCATCTCTAACGAGATTAGTCTAGCTATGTGGGCGTTCAAACCCTGTGTACGCGGATGCGAGGCTAAGTACTTCCTTTTTCTAACCATAGTCTCATGTAGGGTGAGCTGAACTGGAGAGCTGGAGATCGTGGAACTAGCGGGGGTGCCGGTGGACATGGCAGACTGAGAGACGGTGGGAGATGGTATTGTTGCCGCCGGTGCCCTAGATGCAGTGTTTCCTACTACAAAACTGGTGATTCCCTGACCCTGACTGCTTTGGCCTGGCAAAGAAACCTGCACAGATACTGCAGGTGGTGCGGAAAATGGTGGCCCTACACTGCCGGAAGGGATGTTGCGTTGCTGACTAGCTTCATTGGCCGAGGGTGCTACAACCTTAAGGGACGTTTGGTAGTTAGTCCAGGCTTGCAAATGCATGGTGGTTAAATGTCTATGCATGCAACTTGTATTGAGACTTTTCAGATTCTGTCCTCTGCTTAAGGTAGTTGAACATTTTTGACAGATGACTTTGCGCTGATCAATTGGATGTTGTTTAAAAAAATGCCAGACTGCACTCTTTCTAGCATCGGATACCTTTTCAGGCATTGCAGACTGAGCTTTAACCGGATGGCCACGCTGTCCTCCAACAGGTTTTGGCTTTGCCACGCGTTTTGGGGAAGATATGGGCCCGGCAGATGGAACCTGTTGCGATGTTGATGCCTGCTGCGGCCCCTCCTCCTCCGCTTCAGAACTGCTGCCACCTGCACCCTGTTCCCCCAATGGCTGCCAATCGGGGTCAAGAACTGGGTCATCTATTACCTCTTCTTGTAGCTCGTGTGCAACTTCGTCTGTGTCACCGTGTCGGTCGGTGGTATAGCGTTCGTGATGGGGCAACATAGTCTCATCAGGGTCTGATTCTTGATCATTACCCTGCGAGGGCAATGTTGTGGTCTGAGTCAAAGGACCAGCATAGTAGTCTGGCTGTGGCTGTGCATCAGTGCACTCCATGTCAGATTCAACTTGTAATGGGCATGGACTTTTAACTGCTTCACTTTCTAAGCCAGGGACGGTATGTGTAAAGAGCTCCATGGAGTAACCCGTTGTGTCGCCTGCTGCATTCTTCTCTGTTGTTGTTTTTGCTGAAGAGGACAAGGAAGCGACTTGTCCCTGACCGTGAACATCCACTAACGATGCGCTGCTTTTACATTTACCAGTTTCACGAGAGGAGGCAAAAGAGCTAGAGGCTGAGTCAGCAAGATAAGCCAAAACTTGCTCTTGCTGCTCCGGCTTTAAAAGCGGTTTTCCTACTCCCAGAAAAGGGAGCGTTCGAGGCCTTGTGTAGCCAGACGACGAACCTGGCTCCACAGCTCTAGACTTAGGTGCAATATTTTTTTTCCCACGACCAGCTGATGCTCCACCACTACCACTACCCTCATTACCAGCTGACAATGAACGCCCCCGGCCACGACCTCTTCCACCAGACTTCCTCATTGTTTTAAAAACGTAAACAAACTAACGGTTTTTGTTGCTGTCACACAAATTACACGGTGAGCTATAACTTTAGTATGATTTAGCTACCCCTTTACAGATGAGTGAGACCACAACGAAAATCAGGCACAATGTTACACACTCTGTTGTTGGTGGCAACAAATGAGAGAGATGCCACACACGCAGGACTGTCACTGAAGCACAAATGTAAATATTAATCTCCCACTGATTTGATTTTTTTTTTTTTTTCAGGGAGACTTTAGGAAAAAAAAATAATAGAATAAAATGATTTTTTCAGGAAGAATTTAGAAACCAAATAAAATAAAATGATTTTTTCAGGGAGAATTTTGAAAACAAATAAAACAAAAAAAGGCTTTCTATGGCCCACTGAGTGAGAGATTACGCACACAGGAGTCAGGAGTGGCACACAAGCCCAGAGGCCAATATTTATCTCCCACTGATTGATGTAGTGATTTTTTCAGGTAGATTTTGGAACCCAAATCAAGCTAAAAAAATAATAGGCTTTCTATGGCCCACAATTGGAGAGAGAGAGAGAGATGGCACACCCAGGAGTCAAGACTGGCACACAAGCAGAAAGGGCAATATTAATCTCCCACTGTTTTTTTTTTTTTTTTTTTTTTTCTCAGGGAGACTTTAGGAAAAAAAAATAATAGAATAAAATGATTTTTTCAGGAAGAATTTAGAAACCAAATAAAATAAAATGATTTTTTCAGGGAGAATTTTGAAAACAAATAAAACAAAAAAAGGCTTTCTATGGCCCACTGAGTGAGAGATGACGCACACAGGAGTCAGGAGTGGCACACAAGCCCAGAGGCCAATATTTATCTCCCACTGATTGATGTAGTGATTTTTTCAGGTAGATTTTGGAACCCAAATCAAGCTAAAAAAAATAATAGGCTTTCTATGGCCCACAATTGGAGAGAGAGAGAGAGATGGCACACCCAGGAGTCAAGACTGGCACACAAGCAGAAAGGCCAATATTAATCTCCCACTGATTGTTTTATTGATTTTTTCAGGTAGAATTTAGAACCCAAATAAAGCAAAAAAAAAAAAAAAAAAGGGCTTTCTATGGCCCACTGAGTGAGTGATGATGCACACAGGAGTCAGGAGTGGCACACAAGCCCTGAGGCCAATATTTTTCTCCCACTGATTGATGTAGTGATTTTTTCAGGTAGATTTTATAACCCAAATCAAGCAAAAAAATAAATAGGCTTTCTATGGCCCACTGAGTGAGAGATGGCACAGACAGGAGTCAAGAGTGGCACACAAGCCCTGAGGCCAATATTTTTCTCCCACTGATTGATGTAGTGATTTTTTCAGGTAGATTTTATAACCCAAATCAAGCAAAAAAATAAATAGGCTTTCTATGGCCCACTGAGTGAGAGATGGCACAGACAGGAGTCAAGAGTGGCACACAAGCCCTGAGGCCAATATTTTTCTCCCACTGATTGATGTAGTGATTTTTTCAGGTAGATTTTAGAACCAAAATCAAGCAAAAAAATAAATAGGCTTTCTATGGCCCACTGACTGAGAGATGGCACACACAGGAGTCAATAGTGGGACACAAGCCCTGAGGCCAATATTTTTCTCCCACTGATTGATGTAGTGATTTTTTCAGGTAGATTTTATAACCCAAATCAAGCAAAAAAATAAATAGGCTTTCTATGGCCCACTGAGTGAGAGATGGCACACACAGGGATGGCACTCTAGCAGAAATGTCAATCTTAATCTCCCACAAAAAAAAACAAACAAAAAAAAAAAACAGGGACTGTCCTACAATTACTATCTCCCTGCAGTAATCTCAGCCAGGTATGGCAGGCAGCAATAAGGAGTGGACTGATGCACAAATTAAATAAAAAGTGTGTACAAACCAAAAAGATAGCTGTGCAGAAAGGAAGGAACAAGAGGATTTGTGCTTTGAAAAAAGCAGTTGGTTTGCACAGCGGCGTACACACAGCAATGCAGCTATCAGGGAGCCTTCTAGGGCAGCCCAATGAGCTACAGCGCTGAGGGGGAAAAAAAAAATGTAGCTTCCACTGTCCCTGCACACCGAAGGTGGTGTTGGGCAGTGGAAATCGCTACAGCACAAGCGGTTTGGTGGTTAATGGACCCTGCCTAACGCTATCCCTGCTTCTGACGAAGCGGCAGCAACCTCTCCCTAAGCTCAGATCAGCAGCAGTAAGATGGCGGTCAGCGGGAACGCCCCTTTATAGCCCCTGTGATGCCGCAGACAGCAAGCCAATCACTGCAATGCCCTTCTCTAAGATGGTGGGGACCAGGACCTATGTCATCACGCTGCCCACACTCTGCGTTTACCTTCATTGGCTGAGAAATGGCGCTTTTCGCGTCATTGAAACGCGACTTTGGCGCGAAAGTCGCGTACCGCATGGCCGACCCCACACAGGGGTCGGATCGGGTTTCATGAAACCCGACTTTGCCAAAAGTCGGCGACTTTTGAAAATGAACGACCCGTTTCGCTCAACCCTAGTAATGACCACTAGCAAGTAGCTAAATAACTGTCACTATATCAGTGGTCATAATGATGAATATCTAAAGTACATACAATGCCTGCACATGAGTATAGACATAGCGAATCAGAAAAACTGTACCACATTTCTAATAGGAGGTATTTGCTAGTAATATTATTATTACTATACCTACTACATATTGGGATAGGATCATGGAGATGGGAATACCACTTTAACCCTTTCACCCTAAAGCCTGTTTTCACCTTCGTGACCAGGTCAATTTATGAGGTAATAACTATGGAACACTTCAAGAGATCCCACTGATTCTGATGTTTTCTTGTGATATATTGTACTTCATGACAATGGTAAAATTTATTTAATATAACTTACGTTTATTTGTGAAAAAATCTACAATTTTGGGAAAATTTTTAAAATGTTGCAATTTTCAAACATTGAGGCTATGTGCACACGTTCAGGTTTTTTTGCGTTTTTTTCGCGTTTTTAACGCAATAAAATCGCGATAAAAACGTGAAAAAAACGCTAACATAAGGCTCCCAATCTTTTGTATTGAATCCGCAAAAATTGTGCCAATGTAGCGTTTTTTTCCGCAAAAAAAACGAATTGCGGAAAAAGAAGCAACATGTTCATTATTTTTGCGGAATCGCTGATTTCCCGCATGCATTGACTTGTATTGAAACGCTAGAAATCCGCAATCATATTAAAATTTGCGGATTTCTAGCGTTTATTTCCTGAAAAACTACAGGAAGTGACATGCCATCTATCCCATCATGCCATTTCATGCCCATCCCATAATCCAGGAAGAGGAAACTCACCATTCCCGTCTTCCTGTATTATGGCTGCCGACATGGAGGGGTATGATCGGATGAGGCTGGATGTGGTGCAGATGATAAGTGTGGTAAGTGTGTGTGTATATGTGTATATATGTGTGTGTATGTGTATCTATGTGTGTGCGTGTGTTCGGACAGCGGCCGATGAGACTAGTCTCATCGGCCGATGTCTGTTCCCTCCAAGTCGTTGCAGCAGGCTCAGCTCGATGGGAGCAGTATTTCCCATCCAACTGTCCCTGCTGCAATGTACTATTTCCCCCATGAAATGTCCCCTATGGTCATTGGTGAACAGTGGTTACGGGCCCATTCCCCTAATAAACTTAGTTATATACCCCTATTCTCCCCTAAACTTAATTGTCATTGGTGGCCAGTGTATGATCATTGGTGGCCAGTGTATAATTATTTACATTGGTGGCCAGTGTATAATTATTTACATTGGTGGCCAGTGTATTATCATTGGTGGCCAGTGTTTAATAATTATCATTGGTGGCCAGTGGAACGGATATGTAAATTATTATTTATTTTCATTGGTGGACAGTGGAATAAATAATAATAAAAAGTACAATTTCATTGGTGGCCAGTGGTTACCTTATAATTACCTGTCCCCGGCGATCGCCACCTAAAATAAAAAAAAAAAAAAAACCATACTCACCTAAACGCCCAATTCCACGATTCCCTTGTCAGAAAAAATTAAAATAACAAACCACAACGTATACCTACCCTCCGCAGCATCCAATTAAACGATTGTCCCACGATGATCTGGAGTTTAGAGCAGCCACATAACATGCGGCTGCTCTAAACCGCGGCCGCCGATACAATGAACGGGATCGTAAAGCGATCCCGTTCACTGTATACCGAGTTCTCCCGAACGCAGCTCGCGCTGTTCGGGGGAACTCGTTCGGCAGTCACTGCAGCTGCGCGGACTCCCCGGCTGACCGGAGGTGAACGCTGGAGCGTGGGAAAATTTTCCCATGCTATCAGTTCATCTCCGTTCAGCCGATGAGGCTGCGCAGAGATGATATATGTCATCTGCAGTAATGTTTACAATGGGACAGGTGCAATTGCACCTGTTCCATTGTAAACCATTTTTTTTTAACCCTTCCAATACCAAAATAATAAAATATGGTCAAAAACTCGGTGTCTTGATTTCATTAAAACACTACGTGGCTGGGCAATATACTACGTGGCTGGGCAATATACTACGTGGCTGGGCAATATACTACGTGAATGGGTAATATACTACGTGAATGGGTAATATACTATGTGGATGGGCAATATAGTATGTGAATGGGTAATATATTATGTGGATGGGCAATATAGTACGTCAATGGGTAATATACTATGTGGATGGGCAATATACTACGTGGCGGGGCAATATACTACGTGAATGGGTAATATACTACGTGGATGGTCAATATACTATGTGGCTGGGCAATATACAAAATGGATGGGCAATATACTATATTTTGTATATTGCCCATCCACGTAGTATATTGCCCATTCACGTAGTATATTGGCCATCCACGTAGTATATTCCACGTAGTATATTGCCCATCCACGTAGTATATTGCCCATGCACGTAGTATATTGCCCATTCACGTAGTATATTGGCCATCAACGTAGTATATTCCACGTAGTATATTGCCCATCCACGTAGTATATTGCCCATTCACGTAGTATATTGGCCATCCACGTAGGGCAATATACTACGTGGAATATACTACGTGGATGGGTAATATATAGTACGTGGATGGGCAATATACTTCATGGCTGGCCAATATACTAAGTGCCTGTGCAATATACTACGTGGCTGGTCACTATGTTATGTTGCTGCGATGTATGCTACTATATCTAAAATATGCAAATTTACATAACCGTGTATTTATTGTTGGCCACAATTAATTTCAATTTTTTTTACTTGTTGTCCTTTTTTATGAAGATTGAACAACACCCTGAGGTCTGGGACCGGTCAAGTGAAAAATACAAGGGGGCAAAACGTGATGCCTGGCCCAAAATAGTAACCGCTCTCTTTCCAGAGTGGCCGAATCTCCCAACACAGCAGCAAACACAGATTTGTAAGTATAAATTTATTTCCTTTTTTTAAAAAAAGGAAGAAGAATGGATTTGTAATGTTTTATTTAAAAATTTTAAATTTGCAGTGGGCGATGTGAAGACGAGATGGCGGTCTGTCACAGACAGATATCTTAAATCACTCAAGACTCCGAGTGGCAGCTCGCCGCCAAGGAAGAGGGTGCCCTATGGAGACCAGCTGAAGTTCATATTGGGAAGCCGGAGTTTGAGGAGGTAGATAATATAAATAAATAGTGTTGCTTGACGTAATGATTTGTATTTTTGTAACCTTTGTTTTATTTTTGGGTCTGCAGAACCGAAAGCAACATCTCTGCCCAAACACCTCCGGACCTTACCGATGGTGACACCACGGTGGACAGTATTGGAGAGGAAGTAGAAGACAGCATAATGAACAGCCAAGAATCTCCGGGGAACATGTCTTTGTCCGGAAGGTCACACGAAATAAGTGATTCCCTTGGAGAACAGGACGTTGCAGCAAATACCACTACTTCTACTTCCTCTGACGCTGGTGCAAACTCTGGTGGCGGTGTGTCGAGGCACATGGGGAGGGGGGCTGCTTCTGTCCGTCCCGTGGCAGTGAAAAGACCGGTGCAAAAGAAGACCAAACAAGGTCAAATTATAGAACAATTAACGAGTAAAACGCTCAATCTTCTTGATAATTCTTCTAAGCAAGATGAGCATGACAAATTTGGGTCATTTTTGGCAGACCGTGTTAGAACACTGCCACGGGACAAGCAGCAAATGTTCGTTACAGCTGTCAATTGTCTGTTAATGGCAATTGATGACACACCAACCCTACCCCCTGCTCCACAAGTAATGACGGGTATTTTCAACATTTTCAGCAACCCCATTATGCCTCCACCACCACCACCACCAGCTGCTGCATCGCAGCGTTACGGACAGGCGGCAACATACAGGGCCAATCAAGTAGATGCGTACAGTGGCCATACACCTTTACCTAGTTCAACTGGCCATCGTTCCAGTATGCCCAATAGCAGTGTCTACTCCCAACCTGACTTATTTAATGATATGGGCTACCAACCGGAATACCATCAATTTTGAGTTTCGATATCTCATCCTATTTCAGTAGAGACGGGAGTGTACTGAATGTTAAACCATTGAGTTCATGACCAAATCTTACAAAAGTTCTTTAAGGGAACCTGTCACCACGAAAATCGCGGGTGAGGTAAGCCCACCGTCATCAGGGGCTTATCTACAGCATTCTGTAATGCTGTAGATAAGCCCCCGATGTTATCAGAAAAAGGAGAAAAAGACGTTATGTTATACTCAACCACAGGCGCTTTCGCTGCTGGTCAGGTCAGGCCGCAGCGGACCGGAGACGCCAATCTGACCTGACCAGCAGCGAGAGCGCCTGTGGTTGAGTATAACATAACGTCTTTTTCTCCTTTTTCTGATAACATCGGGGGCTTATCTACAGCATTACAGAAGTGGGCTTACCTCACCCGTGATTTTTGGGGTGACAGGTTCCCTTTAAGTTTTGTTATAAAATGTAAGTTCATATACATTAAAAAAAGTTTCTTAATGTAATTAATTTTTCTTTTACTTTATTAAAAAAAATTATTTTAACTACTCAGATTTCTTATTATCATAAAAATAAGAAGCTTGGAAATGGGATCTGATTAAGCAACGGTAAACAATAACAACATGGAAACGATTATTGTTTAAATAATATTTTTTATTTATTAGCAATGTTTACAATTAGATTAATTAAAAAGGGGCCTTGGTAGATAGGGATTTGGCGACGGTTGATAGGGATTATGCCTCACATTTTCACAGGTGTTAGCATCTGTGCCGTACAGACTGGTTCATTAGTGGATAGGGTTCCGCCGTCATATGTTCTGTGCTGTTATATCTCACGTCCAGTCTTGGGCCTTGATTCTGTTTAGGCATCAGATCTTCTCTGCAGTTCTGGCAGCTCAACACCGGCACAAGAGTATTGCCAGTGCACGGCACCTTCAGGACTCATGAAGTAGTCTGCAAAGGTTTCTCTCACACGCACACCCGTGTTACATTGCCTTCCTTGACCAAAGTTGTCCACTGCATCTAATTCTGACACCTGTAATTCCTCAACTACCTCAGTGCTGTATTCACGAGCATAGTTGTGGAGCACACAGCATGCCTTTATCACAGTGTCCACGGTCTCCGGATCTAACTGGATGGCAGTGTGAAAGATCCTCCACCGACTACACATGATCCCGAAGGTACATTCCACATATCTTCGTGCACGGCTCAGCCTATAATTAAAAATCCTCCGCCGGTCATCCAGTGCTCTTCGTGGGTATGGGCGCAGCAGGTGGGGCTTCAAGGGAAATGCCTCATCCGATACCATCACAAAGGGTACTGGATGTGTGGAACCTGGCAAAGGTCTAGGGGCTGGGAGCGTGCCGCCATCTCGAAGAATTTGAAGTCCAATCTGTGATGATTGCAACACCCGAGAATCCCCAGTACTACCATAGGCACCAACGTCGATGGCAACAAACTTGTAATGTGCGTCAGCCACCGCCATCAAGACCACTGAAAAATACTTCTTATAATTAAAGAAGCGTGATCCTGATCTTGGTGGCTTTAGCACTCTCACATGTTTACCATCAACAGCACCTACGCAGTTGGGGAAATTGGCCACAGTTTGAAAGCCTGCTGCAACCTGCAGCCAAGTCTCCTCGGTTGGGCAAGGCATCACGATGGGCCGCAACTTCTGCCAGATGACGGTACATGTGCACCGTACAATTTGCGAGATGGTCGATTTGCCAACCCTAAATTGGAGGTGCAGGGATGTATAGCTCTCTCCTGTGGCTAAAAACCTGAAGAAAGAAAAAAAAAAAATTTAGAAAACCTACCAACACAAATTGTGTTGCAAGATAAAACATCCACATCATGGCCACTAGCGTTATGGGGACACAGGCAGCATTGCAGCAGCATTATGAGGGAAACAGGGTGCACTCGCAGCATTGGGGCAGCATTATGAGGTAAACGGTGCACTCGCAGCATTGGGGCAGCATTATGAGGGAAACGGTGCACTCGCAGCATAGCGGCAGCATTATGAGGGAAACTGGCAGCATTATGGGGGCACTCGCAGCATAGCGGCAGCATTACGGATTAAACAGGCAGCATTTGTGGCAGCATTTAGGGGTGCACTAGCAGCAAGGCCTTACCGCAAGGTGATGAGCAGCCTTTCTTCTGCAGAGATCGCTCTTCGCATGACCGTATCTTCGTAAGTGAGGTGTGGACCAAGAAGAATTAGAAGACGATCAAATGCCTCAATGGAAAGACGGCAAAACTGAGAAAATTTATCTGGAAAGCTGAAAATAAAAAGGAACATAAAACTTTAATTTTAAACACACACATAATGTATGTTGTATATATCAAAAAAAGGTACAAAGAAACACAGCTGTCAACATACAATTTCTCACTATATCTTACCTCCTTAAATCACGATAAAGAACATGGAAGTGTCCCTTTTCCTCCCGTTCATGAATGATGGGATGAACCCACATCCTTTTTTGCCGTCTATCCCTTCTTCTCCGCGATTGCTCCTATGGGAGAATATAGTATGTGTTATTACATGGAACTGTACAACACATGTTATACAGCTGGCAAGGCTGGGTTCACATTGCGTTCCCCCAGTCCGTTTTGACGGACTTCGTAACACCGCTGCATAATGCGGTGAAACGTAGTCCGCTAGCGCCACAATTGACTCCTATGTCTGACATCACTAGCCATGTGCCGTCATTTGAGTGACGGTCGGACCTCTAGACTCTGACTGCAGCGTTTCCGGGTCTGTCACTGCTAGCGCAGATGTAGCTAGCAGATGCTCCATCTGCGTTAGTGATGTGCCAAAGTCAGCACTTGCGTTGCAGCAGACCGTGAACGTATGTGTTGAACGGGCTGCTGTACACATTGTGAACCCAGCCTAATACGGAAAGTGTTCACATCTAATGACATTTTCTTACCAGCTCGCTGTAGTGGTGCAGCAAAAGTAGTGCCGTATGCAACAGTAGGCAGTTCTGTTCTGGAGTTAGACGATGGTGCGGCATCTTGAATTCAACAAGGAAGCTAAATGGTGAAGAGGGGTTGGACCAGGAAATGAGCTCATGTTTTTTTTTTTTTTTCAACCAACTTTATCTGCTGTAAAAAACGCATAAAAAACGCACAAAAAACGCATGTAAAAAAACGCATAAAAAACGCATAAAAAACGCACAAAAAACGCATGCGGTTTTCCTGGGAGTGGTGCCAATTTCTCCTCAGGAAAATCTCAGGAAAATTCTGCACAAAAAACCTGACGTGTGCACATAGCCTTAATCTTTATGCCCTTAAATCAGAGAGTCATATCACACAAAATAGTAAATAAATAACATTTTCCACATGTCTACTTTACATCAACACAATTTTTGAAACAATCTTTTTTGTTAGGAAGTTTTAGGATATGTGCACACGTCAGGATTTCTTGCAGAAATTTTCCTGACAAAAACCGGATATTTCTGCCAGAAATCCGCATGCGTTTTACCGCGATTTTACAGCGATTTTGATGCGTTTTAGACGCGTTTTTGGTGCGTTTTTTGTGCGTTTTTTCCCAAATGCATAGAATTGCGGGAAAAATGCAGAAAATCCGCAAAAATAATGAACATGCTCATCTTTTTACCACGATGCGTTTTTTTCGCGGAAAAAAACGCATCCATGTGCACAAAACATGCAGAATGCATTCTAAATGATAGAATGCATAATGTATGCGTTTTAATGAGTTTTTATAGCGTTTTTAGCACGAAAAAACGTGAAAAAATCGCAAAAAAACCTGTACGTGTGCACATACCCTTAACGGTTAAAATTTGACCAGCGATTTATTTTTACAACAAATTTTGCAAAACCATTTTTTTATTTACCATATCAAATTTGAAGTGACTTTGATGGGCCTACATGACAGAATATACACTAAAGTGACATAATTTAAAAAAATGCATGCCTCAAGGCCTCAAGGTGCTCAAAACCACATTCAAGAAGTTTATTAACCCTTCAGGTGCTTCACAGAAATGTATGGAATGTGGAAGGAAAAAGGTAAACATTTAACTCTTTTTCAGAAAAATTTTCCTTCAGACTCAATTTTTTTTACTTTCACAAAATTAACAAGAGAAATTGTACCACAAAATGTGTTGTACAATTTCTCCTGAGTTTGACGATATCCAATATTAGGGAGCAACTACTAATTGTATGCACGGCAGAGCTTGGAAGGGAAGGAGTGCCATTTAACTTTTTGAATTAAAAATTTGCTGGAATCATTAGCAGATATCATGTCGCAATTGGAGTGCCCTTTGTTAGGTGTTTGGCTTCTCTCGCTGCGCGGGATAGATACCAAGCATTATTTGCTTCTGCGGTCTCCCAATAAGGTCCGGCCACTCCGATTGCTGCTCTGCACAGACGTCAGTCCCAGCATCTTGCTCAGGCTCATGGTATATGTTTGGTTACTGCTGGTTCTCCAGTCAAGTCTATGGTAACCAGTGATATGGGAGTGCAGCCTTGCGCTCTGGAGTCTAAGTCCAGAGATCACCTTACTGAGCATGTACATGATGTGGTGGCTATTCTTTGGTGTTCAGTAGCATTGAGCATTCCGATACAGCGAATATCGACCGATACCCGATATTTGCAGTATCCGAATTCCGATACCGGAATTGGAAGTTCCTATAGTGTAATGATGCACTATAATGGAGTGTGGGCGGTGCGTGTGCGCGGGCAGGGTCTGTGTGTAACCTTGGGGGGGGTCTGTGCATGCCAGCTGGGGGTCTGTGCGGCGTGCCAGGGCTCTGTGCGTGTGTGCTGGGGCTCTGTGCGGGCCTGCTGGGGCTCTGTGCGTGTGTGCAGGGGCTCTGTGCAGTGTGCCGGGGCTCTGTGCGGCGTATGGGGATGTGCATGTGTGCCGGGGCTCTGTGCGGCGTATGGGGCTTTGCGTTTGTGCCGGGGCTCTGTGCGGTGTGCTAGGGCTCTGTGTGGCATGCGGGGCTCTGTGCATGTGTGCCGGGGCTCTGTGCGACATGCGGGGCTCTGTGCAGCATGCCGCGGCTCTGTGCGGCGTGCCAGGGCTCTGTGCGGCGTGCTGGGGATCTGTGTGGTGTGCGGGGCTCTGTGCGGGCTGCTGGGGCTCTGTGCCTGTGTGCAGGCATCGTCCGATGGGACTACAAGTCTCATCGGACAATGCCTACTACAGTGACAGTGATTGACACATTAGCCAATGATGGTACAGTAGTAGTCCCATCATCGGGCTAATGTGTTGAATGAAAAAAAAAAAAACTTACATACATACTACATACATGCTACATACTACATACATACTACATACATACTATATACATACTTCATACATGCTACATATTACATACATGCTACATACATACTACATGCATGCTACATACATGCTACATACATACTACATCCATGCTACATACATGCTACATACATGCTACCTACAGTACATTCATACATTACATACAATACATACATACAGACATACAGTACATTAAACATAGAGTACATACTCACCATTACTTGTCACTTTGTTCCCTGAAGCCAGTATCATCTGTAAAAAAATATGAAAATAACAAACAACCAATATACTACCTGTCCGCAGAAATCCACGAGTGTCCCACAACAATCTCCCGTAGAGAACCGCAGCATCAGCTGATGCGACCGCTTTCTAGTGCTCCAGGAACACAATGACGGGAGGAATGTACCCTTCCGCACTGTATTCCTCCGCCGCTGTAAAAAAAAAAATAAACCCCAGTCTCACTTTTGGCATTGCTGTATGAGAAATTTTCCCAAGCAGCAACTGCTATAAAGTGAGACTTTGTACTAAGGTAACCTCTCAGTGATGCACTGCAGGAGCCATTGTCTCCTGTCATTGTGACACTGAGGGTTCTATTAAGCAGTGACATCACCCGATGTCACTGTTCTATAGGGGAGATCGTCGTGGGACATTCGTTATTAATTGGACTACGGCGGACAGGTAGTATACGGTTTATTATTTTACATTTTTTGCAGGCGCTGAAGTATGGTAAGCATGGTTAAATGAAGAATATTAAAATACTTTTTTTCCTAATGTGTGTGTGTTTGATTAACCCTTTCCTACTATTGGATTAATAATGGATAGGCGTCTTATTGACGCCTCTCCGTTATTAACCCGGCTTAATGTCACCTTACAATAGCAAGGTGACATTAACCCCTTACTACCCCATATCCCACAGCTACACGGGAGTGGAAAGAGAGGGGCTAAGTGCCAGAATTGGCGCATCTTATACATGCGCCATTTCTGGGGCGGCTGCTGACTGGTAATTGTAGCCGGGGTGGGGGGGCAATATCCAAGGCCCCTCTCAAGGCTATGAATATCAGCCCGCAGCTTTCTGCGTAGCCTTTCTGGCTATAAATATAGGGGGACCCCACGTGATTTTTTTTGGGGTCCCCCTATTTTAATAGCCAGTAAAGGCTACGCTGTTGTGAGTTCCGTTCTGGAGCTCCCTCCTGTGGTTGCTAATGGTATTTTTGTGGGTTCTGCCCTTAGGCTCCCTCTGGTGGTTTCGAGTGGACCTGCTGCTCTGTTAGGTGGCTGTAGCAGCTGCCTTCACTAATCGCCTAGCATGGGTTTGCTATTTAAACCTGCTCTGGGCTTTAGTTCATGCCTGCTGTCAATGTTCTTGGTTGGACTTGATTCTTTCCTTGGATTTCTCATATGGCCAGTCCTTGTCTGCAAAAGATAAGCTTTTGCTAGTATTTGTTTGTCCATTTGTTTGGACTCCATTGCTCTGCATATTTGATTCTTTTTGTCCAGCTTGTCACTATGTCTTATTCAGGCTAGCTGGAAGCTCTGGGAAAGCAGATTTGCCCCTCCACACCGTGAGTCGGTGTGGAGTTCATTTTTGTAAACTCTGCGTGGATTTTGTAGTTTTTAATACTGACTGCACAGTATCCTTTGCTTTCTGTCTATCTAGTTTAGTATTGGCCTCCCTTTGCTGAATTCTGTTTTCATTTCTATGTACGTCATTTCCCTCTCCTTTCACAGTCAATATTTGTGGGGGCTGTCTTTCCTTTTGGGGGTTTCTCTGAGGCAAGATAGCTTTCTATTTCCTTCTTTAGGGGTAGTTATATCTGAGGCTGTGACGAGGTGTCTAGGGAGTGTCAGGAACATCCCACGGCTATTTCTAGTTGTGTTGTTAGGATTAGGGACTGCGGTCAGTAGAGATACCACCTTCTCAGAGCTCGTTCCATGTTGCGTTTTAGCCACCAGGTCATATCAGTGTGGCCTCTTAACCACCAGGTCATAACAGTACAGCAGGCCAAAAATGAATTGAATGCATCTCAAAAGAAGGAAGAAAAAAGAGTTCTGAACCATTTTTTTTCTGTGCTCTGTTCTGTCTTTTTTTTCCTCTTGATATCTGGGTGGTGCTGGATATATGCTCTGGTATGGAGGTTCAGAGTTTGTTTTCTCGTGTGGATCAACTTGCTGCAAGAGTTCAGAGTATCCAAGATTATGTTGTCCAGACTCCGGCTCTAGAGCCTAGAATTCCTACTCCTGATTTGTTTTTTGGGGACAGATCCAAGTTTTTGAACTTTAAAAATAGCTGCAAATTATCTTCCCTCACGTGATCTCTGGTCCTCCCAAGACCTACTTCTCTCCTCCACACTTATTCGTTCCTCATCCAATCGACTCCAAGACTTCTCCCGAATATCCCCCATCCTCTGGAACTCTCTGCCCCAACACGTCCGACTATCAACCACAGTCGGATCCTTCAGACGGAACCTGAAAACTCATCTCTTCAGGAAAGCCTACAGCCTGCACTGACACCGCTGCTGCCTCATCACTATCGAACCTACCGCCTCACCAACACCGGAGCTAACGCCTCACCAACACCGGAGCTACCGCCTCACCAACACCGGAGCTCCTGCAACCCTCAACCTACTGTCTCCTTCCCCATAATCCTGTAGAATGTAAGCCCGCAAGGGCAGGATCCTCGCCCCTCTGTATCAGTCCGTCATTGTTAGTTTGTTTACTGTATGTGATATTTGTAACTTGTATGTAACCCCTTCTCATGTACAGCACCATGGAATCAATGGTGCTATATAAATAAATAATAATAATAATAATAATAATAAAATTGTTTTTTGCTTTGAAACCCCGTTCTTCTGGTGATCCCATTCAGCAAGTGAGAATCATCATATCCTTGCTGCGTGGTGATCCTCAAGACTGGGCATTTGCTCTTGAAACAGGGGATCCGGCATTGTTGAATGTAGATGCATTTTTTCAGGCACTCGGATTGTTGTATGACGAACCTAACTCTGTAGAGCATGCTGAGAAAACACTGTTGGCCCTGTGTCAGGGTTAGGAAGCCGCAGAGTTATACTGCCAGAAATTTAGAAAATGGTCTGTGCTCACTAAATGGAATGAAGAGGCTCTGGCTGCTATTTTTAGAAAAGGTCTTTCTGAAACCCTTAAAGATGTTATGGTGGGCTTTCCTACGCCTACCGGTTTGAGCGAATCTATGTGTCTGGCCATTCAGATTGATCGGCGTTTGCGTGAGCGCAAGGCGGTGCACCATATGGCAGTGTCCTCTGAGCAAAGTCCTGAACCTATGCAGAAGGCATAAATTCAGACGTCAGAATGGCCTGTGTTTTTACTGTGATGATTCAGTTCATGCTATTTCTGATTGCCCTAAGCGTACTAGGAGGGTCCCTGGGTCTGTTACTATTAGTACTGTACAGCCTAAATTTCTCTTGTCTGTTACCCTGATTTGCTCATTATCATCCTTTTCTGTTATGGCATTTGTGGATTCTGGTGCTGCCCTGAACTTAATGGACTTAGAGTTTGCCAGACGCTGTGGTTTTTCCTTGGAACCTTTGCAGAGTCCTATTCCCTTAAGGGGGATTGATGCTACGCCATTGGCCAAGAATAAACCTCAGTATTGGACACAGTTAACCATGTGCATGGCTCCAGCACATCTTGAAAATATTAGTTTTTTGGTGTTGCATAATTTGCATGATGTTGTTGTGCTGGGTTTTCCATGGTTACAGGTACATAACCCAGTGCTGGATTGGGAATCCATGTCTGTGACTGGTTGGGGTTGTCAGGGAATTCATAGTGATATTCCTTTGATGTCCATTTCCTCGTCCCCTTCTTCTGAAGTCCCTGAGTTTTTGTCGGATTTCAAGGATGTGTTTGATGAGCCCAAGTCCAGTTCCCTGCCTCCTCATAGGGACTGCGATTGTGCCATTAATTTGATTCCTGGCTGTAAGTTCCCTAAGGGCCGACTTTTCAATCTGTCTGTGCCAGAGCATGCCGCTATGCGGAGTTATGTAAAGGAGTCCTTGGAGAAGGGGCATATTCGCCTGTCTTCGTCACCATTGGGAGCGGGATTGTTTTTGTTGCCAAGAAGGATGGCTCCTTGAGACCCTGTATAGTTTAATGCCAACTCAATAAGATCACTGTCAAATTCCAGTATCCTTTACCTTTACTTTCTGATTTGTTTGCACGGAATAAGGGTGCCAGTTGGTTTACTAAAATCGGCCTTCGAGGGGCGTATAATCTTGTGCGTATTAAAAAAGGTGATGAATGGAAAACAGCATTTAATACGCCTGAAGGCCATTTTGAATATCTTGTGATGCCATTCGGGCTCTCTAATGCTCCATCGGTATTTCAGTGCTTTATGCATGATATCTTCCAGAATTATCTGGATAAATTCATGATTGTGTATTTGGATGATATTTTGGTTTTCTCCGATGATTGGGAGTCTCATGTGAAGCAGGTTTGGATGGTATTTCAGGTCCTTCGTGCTAATGCGTTGTTTGTGAAGGGGTCTAAGTGCCTCTTTGGAGTTCAGAAGGTTTCTTTTTTGGGTTTCAATTTTTCTCCCTCGGCTATTGAAATGGACCCTGTTAAAGTTCAGACCATTCAAGATTGGACTCAACCTACATCAGTAAAGAGCCTTCAGAAATTTTTGGGCTTTGCCAATTTTTATCGCCGCTTTATTGCCAAGTTTTCTAGTGTGGTGAAGCCTCTGACCGATTTGACGAGGAAGGGCGCTGATGTGGTGAATTGGTCCTCTGCGGCTGTTGAGGCTTTTCAGGAGCTTAAACGTCGTTTTACTTCTGCCCCTGTGTTGCGTCAGCCAGATGTTTCTCTCCTTTTTCAGGTTGAGGTGGATGCTTCTGAGATTGGGGCAGGGGCTGTTTTGTCTCAGAGAAATTCTGATGGCTCTTTGATGAAATCATGTGCTTTCTTCTCCAGAAAGTTTTCGCCTTCTGAGCGTAATTATGATGACGGCAATCGGGAGTTGTTGGCGATGAAGTGGGCATTTGAGGAGTGGCAACATTGGCTTGAGGGAGCCAAGCATCGCGTGGTGGTCTTGACTGATCACAAGAATCTGATTTTCCTCGAGTCTGCTAAGCGGTTGAATCCTAGACAGGCTCGGTGGTCTGTTTTTCTCACGTTTTGATTTTGTGGTCTCGTATATTCCGGGATCTAAAAATGTGAAGGCTGATGCCCTTTCTAGGAGTTTTTTGCCTGATTCTCCGGGAGTTCTTGAGCCGGCTGGGATCCTCAAGGAGGGGGTGATTCTTTCTGCCATCTCCCCTGATTTGCGGCGGGTACTTCAGGAGTTTCAGGCTGATAAACCTGACCGCTGTCCTGTGGGGAAATTGTTTGTTCCTGATAGATGGACTAGTAGGGTAATTTCTGAGGTTCATTGTTCGGTGTTGGCTGGTCACCCTGGGATTTTCGGTACCAGAGATTTGGTGGCTAGGTCCTCTTGGTGGCCTTCCTTGTCGCGGGATGTGCGTTCGTTTGTGCAGTCCTGTGGGACTTGTGCTCAGGCTAAGCCTTGCTGCTCCCGTGCCAGCGGGTTGCTTTTGCCTTTGCCTATTCCTGAGAGGCCCTGGGCACATATTTCCATGGATTTTATTTCTGATCTTCCTGTTTCTCAGAAGATGTCTGTCATCTGGGTGGTTTGTGACCGGTTTTCTAAGATGGTCCATTTGGTGCCGTTGCCTAAGTTGCCTTCCTCTTCTGATTTGATTCCATTATTTTTTCAGCATGTGGTTCGTTTGCATGGTATTCCGGAGAATATTGTGTCTGACAGAGGTTCCCAGTTCGTTTCTAGGTTTTGGCGGTCCTTTTGTGCTAGAATGGGCATTGATTTGTCTTTTTCTTCTGCATTCCATCCTCAGACAAATGGCCAAATGGAGCGAACCAATCAGACCTTGGAAACCTATTTGAGATGCTTCGTGTCTGCTGATCAGGATGATTGGGTGACATTTTTGCCGTTGGCCGAGTTTGCCCTTAATAATCGGGCGAGTTCTGCTACCTTGGTTTCGCCTTTGTTTTGTAACTTTGGTTTTCATCCTCGTTTTTCTTCAGGGCAGCTTGAGCCTTCTGACTGTCCTGGTGTGGATTCCGTGGTGGACAGGTTGCAGCAAATTTGGACTCATGTGGTGGACAATTTGACGCTGTCTCAGGAGAAAGCTCAGCGTTTTGCTAACCGTCGTCGGTGTGTTGGTCCCCGGCTTCGTGTTGGGGATTTGGTCTGGTTGTCTTCTCGTCATGTTCCTATGAAGGTTTCTTCCCCTAAGTTCAAGCCTCGCTTTATTGGGCCTTATAAAATTTCTGAAATTATCAATCCGGTGTCTTTTCGTTTGGCCCTTCCAGCTTCCTTTTCCATTCATAATGTGTTCCATAGATCCTTGTTGCGGAGATATGTGGTACCTATGGTTCCCTCCGTTGATCCTCCTGCTCCGGTGTTGGTTGAGGGGGAGTTGGAATATGTGGTAGAGAAGATTTTGGATTCTCGTTTTTCAAGGCGGAAGCTTCAGTATCTGGTCAAGTGGAAGGGTTATGGCCAGGAGGATAATTCTTGGGTTGTTGCCTCCGATGTTCATGCTCCCGATTTGGTTCGTGCTTTCCATTTGGCTCGTCCTGATCGGCCTGGGAGCTCTGGTGAGGGTTTGGTGACCCCTCCTCAAGGGGGGGTACTGTTGTGAGTTCCGTTCTGGAGCTCCCTCCTGTGGTTGCTAATGGTATTTTTGTGGGTTCTGCCCTTGGGCTCCCTCTGGTGGTTTCGAGTGGAACTGCTGCTCTGTTAGGTGGCTGTAGCAGCTGCCTTCACTAATCGCCTAGCCTGGGTTTGCTATTTAAACCTCCTCTGGGCTTTAGTTCATGCCTGCTGTCAATGTTCTTGGTTGGACTTGATTCTTTCCTTGGATTTCTCATATGGCTAGTCCTTGTCTGCAAAAGATAAGTTTTTGCTAGTATTTGTTTGTCCATTTGTTTGGACTCCATTGCTCTGCATATTTGTTTCTTTTTGTCCAGCTTGCCACTATGTCTTATTCAGGCTAGCTGGAAGCTCTGGGAAAGCAGATTTGCCCCTCCACACCGTGAGTCGGTGTGGAGTTCATTTTTGTTAACTCTGCGTGGATTTTGTAGTTTTTAATACTGACCGCACAGTATCCTTTGCTTTCCGTCTATCTAGTTTAGTATTGGCCTCCCTTTGCTGAATTCTGTTTTCATTTCTATGTACGTCATTTCCCTCTCCTTTCACAGTCAATATTTGTGGGGGCTGTCTTTCCTTTTGGGGGTTTCTCTGAGGCAAGACAGCTTTCTATTTCCTTCTTTAGGGGTAGTTATATCTGAGGCTGTGACGAGGTGTCTAGGGAGTGTCAAGAACATCCCACGGCTATTTCTAGTTGTGTTGTTAGGATTAGGGACTGCGGTCAGTAGAGATACCACCTTCTCAGAGCTCGTTCCATGTTCCATTTTAGCCACCAGGTCATATCAGTGTGGCCTCTTAACCACCAGGTCATAACACTACGCAGACAGCTGCGGGCTGGTATTCATAGCAGGCTACAAATATTGGCCCCCGACGGTTGGCTTTCCCCCTCTGGCGCGGAAAATTGTGAGGAAGCCCTCTCCATTTTTTTCCATTTTTTTTTTAAAATTCAACACTCATTAAGGCCTCTTTCACACTTGCGTCGGTATGGGTCCGTCGCTATGCGTTTGGCCGACGTACCAACGCACGTTGTGAAATTTGTGCATGACGTGGGCAGCGGATGCAGTTTTTCAACTCATCTGCTGCCCATTCTGAAGTACGGAGAGGAGGGGGCGGAGTTTTGGCCGCGCATGCGCGGTAGAAAATGGCAGACGCGATGGACAAAAAACCTTCACTTGAACGTTTTTTCCTGCCGACGGTTCACCAAAACATGACGGATGCGTTGCACGACGGATGCGACGTGTGACCATCCGTCGTGATCTGTCGCTAATACAAGTCTATGGGTAAAAAACTCATCCTGCCAGCATTTTGGCAGGATCCATTTTTTTCCCAAAACGACGGATTGTGACGGATTGCTAAAAACGCAAGTGTAAAAGTCGCCTTTGAAACATCGGCCTTTCTATTATATCTATGGATATATCTATCTCTAGATATATTTATAAATAGATATGTGTATAGATACATAGATGTATCTATCCATATATCTGGCTGCTTTCACACATCAGGTTTTTGCCGTAAGGCACAATCCGGTGAGTTTTGAAAAAAATGAATCCATTTTTTTCCAACGGATCCGTTTTTTCCGCCTGATCCATTTTTTTCTGCCAGATCCGTTTTTTTTCAGCCGTCCCGTTTTTTCCACCGATCCGTTATTTCCACAGGATCCTTTTTTTTTCTGCCAGATCTGTTTTTTTCCGCCGGATTCGCTTTTTTCTTCCCGATCCGTTTTTTCCGCCAGATCAGGTTTTTTCCACAGGATCAGTTTTTTTCCCCAGGATCCATTTTTTTCCGCCGAATCTGTTTTTTTCTGCTGGATTCATTTTTTTTCTTCCAGATCTGTTTTTTTCCGCCAGATCCGTTTTTTTCCACAGGATCATTTTTTTTCTTCTGGATCCGTTTTTTTTCCGCCGGATTTGTTTTTTTCTTCCGGATCTGTTTTTTTCCACCTGATCAGTTTTTTTCCGCCGGATCTGTTTTTTTCCGCCGGATTCGTTTTTTTTCTTCTGGATCCATTTTCTCCACCGGATCCGTTTTTTCCACCGGATCTGTTTTTTCTGCCGGATCCATTTTTCTGCTGGATCCGTTTTTTCTTCCGGATCCATTTTTTTCTGCTGGATCCAATTTTTTGAAAACTCGCCGGATTGTGCCTGACGGCAAAAACCTAATGTGTGAAAGCAGCCAGATATATGGATAGATACATCTATGTATCTATAGATATATCTATCTATAAATATATCTATACATAGATATATCCATAGATATATAATAGAAAGGCCGACGTTTCTAAGGCTACTTTCACACTTGCGTTTTTAGCAATCCGTCGTTTTGGGGAAAAAACGGATCCTGCAAATGTGCTCGCAGGATGCGTTTTTTACCCATAGACTTGTATTAGCGATGGATTGCGACAGATGGCCACACGTCGCTACCATCATGCAACGGATCCGTCGTGTTTTGGCGGATATTGGACATTTAAAAACGTTCAAGTGAAGGTTTTTTGTCCATCGCGTCCGCCATTTTCTACAGAGCATGCGTGGCAGAAACTCCGCCCCCTCCTCCCCAGACTTCAGAATGAGCAGCGGATGCGCTGAAAAACTGCTTCACACACGTTGTGAAATTTGTGCACGACATTGGCAGCCCATGTCATGCACAAATTTCACAACGTGTGTCGATACGTCGGCCTGACGCATAGCGGCTGACTCGTACCGACACAAGTATGAAAGAGGCCTTAATGAGCGTTGAATTAAAAAAATTGGAAAAAAACGGATTCGGCGGAAAAAAACGGATCCTGTGGAAAAAAACTGATCCTGTGGAAAAAACCTGATCTGGTGGAAAAAATGGATTGCGAAGAAAAAAAACGAATCCGGCGGAAAAAAAATGGATCCGGCGGAAAAAAAAGGATCCTGTGGAAAAAACGGATTGGTGGAAAAAAGCAGGACAGCTGAAAAAATACGGATCTGGCAGAAAAAAAATGGATCAGGCGGAAAAAACGGATCCGTTGAAAAAAAAAATGGATTCATTTTTTTTCAAAACTCACCGGAATGATCCGGTGGAAAAAACGGATCCGGTGAAGAAAACGGATCCAGAAGAAAAAAAACGAATCCGGAGGAAAAAAACAGATCCGGCGGAAAAAAAACGGATCCTGTGGAAAAAAAATTGATCCGGCGGAAAAAAAACAGATCCAGAAGAAAAAAACTGATCCTGTGGAAAAAAACGGATCTGGCGGAAAAAAACAGATCTGGAAGAAAAAAATGAATCCGGCAGAAAAAAATGGATTTGGCGGAAAAAAACGGATCCTGTGGAAAAAAACTGATCCTGTGGAAAAAACCTGATCTGGCGGAAAAAAACGGATCGGGAAGAAAAAAACGAATCCGGTGGAAAAAAAGGATCCTGTGGAAAAAACGGATCGGTGGAAAAAACGGGACCGCTGAAAAAAACGGATCTGGCAGAAAAAAATGGATCAGGCAGAAAAAAAGGATCGGGAAGAAAAAAACGAATCCAGCAGAAAAAAAGGATCCTGTGGAAAAAACGGATCGGTGGAAAAAACGGGACGGCTGAAAAAAACGGATCTGGCAGAAAAAAATGGATCAGGCGGAAAAAACGGATCTGGAAGAAAAAAATGAATCCGTCAGAAAAAAACGGATTAGGCGGAAAAAAACGGATCCTGTGGAAAAAACGGATCGGTGGAAAAAACGGGATGGCTGAAAAAAAACGGATCTGGCAGAAAAAAATGGATCAGGTGGAAAAAACGAATCCGTTGGAAAAAATGGATCCGTTTTTTTCAAAACTCACCGGATTGTGCCTTACGGCAAAAACCTGATCTGTGAAAGCAGCCAGATATATGGATAGATACATCTATGTATCTATACACATATCTATTTATAAATATATCTAGAGATAGATATATCCATAGATATAATAGAAAGGCCGATGTTTCAAAGGCTACTTTCACACTTGCGTTTTTAGCAATCCATCACAATCCGTCATTTTGGGAAAAAATGGATCCTGCCAATATGCTGGCAGGATGCGTTTTTTACCCATAGACTTGTATTAGCGACAGATCACGACGGATGGTCACACGTCGCATCCGTCGTGCAACGCATCCGTCATGTTTTGGTGAACCGTCGGCAGGAAAAAACGTTCAAGTGAAGGTTTTTTGTCCATCGCGTCCGCCATTTTCTACCGAGCATGCGCGACTTAAACTCAGCCCCCTCCTCCCCAGACTTCAGAATTAGCAGCGGATGCGCTGAAAAACTGCTTCCGCTGCCCATGTCGTGCACAAATTTCACAACATGCGTCGATACGTCGGCCCGACGCATAGCGACTGACTCGTACCGACACAAGTGTGAAAGAGGCCTTAATGAGCGTTGAATTAAAAAAAAAATGGAAAAAAACGGCATGGGCTATCGCGCAATTTTCTGTGCCAGAGTGGGAAAGCCGACGGCCGGGGACCAATATCTGTAGCCTGCTATGTATATCAGCCCGCAGCTGTCTGCATAGCCTTTACTGGCTATTAAAATAGGGGGACCCCCAAAAAAATCACGTGGTGTCCCCCTATATTTATAGCCAGAAAGGCTACGCAGAAAGCTGCGGGCTGATATTCATAGCCTTGAGAGGTGCCATGGATATTGCCCCCCCAACCCGGCTACAATTACCAGTCCGCAGCCGCCCCAGAATTGGCGCATCTATAAGATGCGCAAATTCTGGCACTTAGCCCCTCTCTTCCCACTCCCGTGTAGCGGTGGGATATGGGGTAATAATTGTTTAATGTCACCTTGCTATTGTAAGGTGACATTAAGCCGGGTTAATAACGGAGAGGCGTCAATAAGACGCCTATCCATTATTAATCCAATAGTAGGAAAGGGTTAATAAAACTCACACACATTAGGAAAAAAGTATTTTAATAATCTTCATTTAACCATGCTTACCATACTTCAGCCCCTGCAAAAAATGTAAAATAATAAACCGTATACTACCTGTCCGCCATAGTCCAATTAATAACGAATGTCCCACGACGATCTCCCCTATAGAACAGTGATATCGGGTGATGTCACTGCTTAATAGGACCTTCAGTGTCACAATTACAGGAGACAATGGCTCCTGCAGTGCATCACTGAGAGGTTACCTTAGGACAAAGTCTCACTTTATAGCAATTGCTGCATGGGAAAATTTCTCATACAGCAATGCCAAAAGTGAGACTAGGGACTATTTTTTTTTTTACAGCGGCGGAGGAATACAGTGCGGAAGGATACCTTCCTCCCATCATTGTGTTCCTGGAACCACTAGAAAGCGATCGCGTCAGCTTATGCTGCCATTCTCTACTGGAGATCGTCGTGGGACACTTGTGGATTTCTGCGGACAGAGAGTATATTGGTTGTTTGTTATTTTCATATTTTTTTACAGATGACACTGGCTTCGGGGAGCAAAGTGACAAGTAATGGTGAGTATGAACTCTATGTTTAATGTACTGTATGTCTGTATGTAGGTATTGTATGTAATGTATGAATGTACTGTATGCAGCATGTATGTAGCATGTATGTAGCATGTATGTAGTATGTATGTAGCATGTATGTTTTGTTTTTTTTAATTCAACACATTAGCAGGATGATGGGACTACTACTGTCCCATCATTGGCTAATGTGTCAATCACTGTCACTGTAATAGGCATCGTCAGATGGGACTTGTAGTTCCATCGGATGATGCCTGCACACAGGCACAGAGCCCCGCACGCTGCACAGAGCCTTGCATGCCGCACAGAGCCCAGGCACGCTGCACAGAGCCCCGGCACACTGCACAGAGCCCCGCACGCCGCACAGAGCCCCGACACGCTGCACAGAGCCCTGCACGCCGCACAGTGCCCCGCACGCTGCACAGAGCCCTGGCACCCACGCACAGAGCCCCGCTTGCCGCACAGAGCCCCGGCAGGCCGCACAGAACCCTGGCACGCCGCAGAGCCCCAGCACACATGCACAGAGCCCTGCACGCCGCACAGAGCCCTGGCACGCCGCACAGAGCTCCGGCACGCCACACAGAGCCCCGCAGGCCACACAGAGCCCCGGCATGCCGCACAGAGCCCCGTCACACCGCACAGAGCCCTGGCACATATGCACAGAGCCCCGGCAAACACGCACAGAGCCCCGCAAGCCACACTGAGCCCCGCACACCGCACAGAGCCCTGGCATGCCACATAGAGCCCTGGTAGGCCCGCACAGACCCCCGGCAGGCACGCACAGACCCCCGGCAGGCATGCACAGACCCCCGAGAGGCCTGTACAGATCCCTGGCAGGCCCGCACAGATCCCGCCCACACACACAGACATGCACAGTGTCTGCCCACGCACCACCCACACTCTTTCCCCCTCCGGAACAGGATGTAGAAAGACAGGGCTTATTTACATTTCTGATATTTGTGTCCCATTGACGTGCATTGGTATCGGGTATCAGTATCGGCGATATCCGATATTTTTGGGATATCGGCCCATCCAATCTGATACCGATATGTCTGGATATCGGAAGGTATCACTCAACACTAGTGGTCAGACATTAGCAGCTCTGATAATGTGGCAGTCCCAGATTGACCCATGGGTGATGTCGCGGCTGACTGGGCATGAGTGTTTGGGATGGAGCCTAGCATAGAAAAGGCTCTCAGCGGCACACACGGGCGCGCTAGTGTCATTTATGTTTGGTGTGTGTGGGTGTCTACTCTACCACTCTGTCTGCACATTTGTGTGTGTCTTTGCTCTGAGACTGTACATGCTGGCACACAGGTTCCAAACTTATGTGGTTTTGTTCCTGTGGCTAAACGCCTGAGTCTCTACTATGCTACATGCTTAGGGTGCCGATCAGACACAAGTTCAGTAGTGTCAGGATTGGGGTAGATAGCCGCTTGACTTAGCATCTGTTTCATTCATGTGGGCAATTGGTACAGTTCAGTTAAAGAGCAAGCTCAACCCTTATGTTTTACTTCTCAGTGGAAGTGACAGGGTATTGTACCTAGCATCAAAGAGCTCTCTCTCTTGGCTCAGCATCTGCTTCATTCGTGTGTGCAGTTATCACTGTTTAGTTGCAGAGCTAGCTCAATCCACGAGCTACTATCCCTGTGACGTTAACAGGGTATAGCACATAGCACACTCGTGCCATACCTCTCAGTGAAGTAACTGAGCTTAGTACTCAGTGTTCTGTTCACACGGAGGGGTGCTAACTCAGTGTGTTCAAGGTAATGCTTGATGTTTTGTTCCATCATTGTTCACACTAGTAGCATCGTTCATCTCTGCACGGTGGACCCCGGGCTGCGATTGCAATTTTTGTCATATTTTAGTGAAATCTGCCAACCTTAACACCCTTGATGTGCCTAAACAGTAGGAACCCCCCAGAATTGACATCATTTTACAAACTAAACTCCTTAGGGAACTAATCTTGATATGTGGTGAGCATTTTGAAACCACAGGTGATTCACAGAGGTTTGTAACATTGAGAAGTGATAATAAAAAAAAAAAACATTTTACCACAAATGTATTTTAGCACCACATTTTGTATTTTCATAAGGGTAACAGGAGCAGTTTCACCATATAATTTATTGCAATAATAATGCAATTTCTGTTGAGTAGTCTGATACCCAATATGTGGAAGAAAACTACTTTTGAGGCACAGTGCAAAGCTCAGAACAGAAGCAGCACCAAATTGAAGTTCAGATATAGCAGGACAGGTTTGAAGGTGCCATGTCACATTAGCAGAGCCCCTGAGATGCCAGACCACCAGAACTCCCCAATAAGTGACATAATAAGTGACATAAGTGACGCTGCCGCTCTATATAACACCACAATAGCTGCTGCTTTGGAATCTCTTGCCCCTCTCACACATACCAAAGCTCGCAAAATCAACAGACAGCCCCGGCACACCAGCCTGACCAAAGAACTGAGGCGAGCTTCCAGGGCTGCAGAGCGGAGAGGAAAAGATCCCATTCAAACGAGCACTTTATCGCATTCAAACAGTCCCTCACTACTTTCAAGACCACACTCGCCACAGCTAAACAAACCTACTTCTCATCTCTCATATCCTCCCTGTCTCACAACCCTAAACAGTTATTCAACACATTCAACTCTCTCCTCCGTCCCCCAGGACCTCCTCCCTCCCCACTCATCTCAGCTGAAGACTTTGCATCATTTTTCAAGCAGAAGATTGAGAACATCGGAAACAGTTTTAGTCGACAACCCCCAGAGCGCTTCCTCTCAACTACCCAGCCCTCCACCTCGAAAACCAACTTCTCCACCATTACAGAAGATCAACTCTCCACTCTTCTCTCAAGATTGCTTCTCACCACCTGTGCATTTGACCCAATCCCTTCCCACTTCATCCCAAACCTCGTCACAGTCTTCATCCCAACTCTAACCCATCTCTTCAACCTATCACTAACAACTGGTGTTTTCCCCTCAAGCTTTAAACATGCCTCAATCACACCTATCCTCAAAAAGCCATCGCTTGACCCATCCTCTGCATCTAGCTATCGCCCTATATCACTTGTCCCCTATGCCTCAAAACTACTAGAACAACACGTCCATCTTGAACTGTCCTCCCATCTATCTTCCTGCTCCCTTTTCGAGCGTTTACAATCAGGCTTCTGGTCACACCACTCCACTTAAACTGCCCTAAGGTCAACAATGACCTATTAACTGCCAAGAGCAAGCGACACTACTCTATCCTCTCCTCCTGGACCTGTCCTCTGCCTTTGACACAGTGGACCATTCACTATTACTACAGACCCTCTTATCTCTGTGCATCACAGACTTGGCCCTATCCTGTATCTTGTCATACCTAACTGACCGAACATTCAGTGTCTCCCATTCACACACCACCTCCTCACCTCGCCCTCTATCTGTCGGAGTCCCGCAAGGTTCAGTTCTAGGGCCCATGCTCTTCTCCATTTACACTTTTGGCCTGGGACAGCTCATAGAATCTCATGGTTTTCAGTATCATCTCTATGCTGATGACACACAGATCTACATCTCTGGACCAGATATCACCACCCTACTAAACAGAATGCCTCAATGTGTATCCGCTATTTCATCCTTCTTCTCCGCTAGATTTACAAAACTTAACATGGACAAAACAGAATTCATTGTCTTTCCCCGTCTCACGCGACCCCCCCCAACGAACCTATCCATTACTGTAAACGGCTGCCCACTCTCCCCAGTCCCACAAGCTCGCTATCTCGGGGTAATCCTTGACACTGATCTCTCCTTCAAACTGAATATCCAAGCACTTTCAACTTCCTGCCGCCTTCAACTCAAAAATATTTCACGGATCCATACATTCCTAGAGCAAGAAACTGCAAAAACCCTAGTCCATGCCCTCATCATCTCCCGCTTTGACTACTGCAACCTCCTGCTCTGTGGCCTCCCCTCTAACACTCTCTCACCTCTCCAATCTATTCTAAACTCTGCTGCCCAACTAATCCAACTGTCCCCCCGCTATTCCCAGGCCTCTCCGCCTGTCAATCCCTTCACTGGCTCCCCATTACCGAGAGTCTCCTTTGCAAAAGCCTAACCATGACATACAAAGCCATCCACAACCTCTCTCCTTCATACATCTGTGACCTTGTTTCCCGGTACTTTCCTGCACGCAACCTCCAATCCTCACAAGATCTCCTTCTCTACTCCCCTCTTCTCTCCTCTTCCCACAATCGCATACAAGATTTCTCTCGCGCATCACCCCTACTCTGGAACTCGCTACCACAACATATCAGACTCTCACCTACCATCGAAACCTTCAAAAAGAACCTGAAGACCTACCTCTTCCGGCAAGAATACAACCAGCAGTAACTACCGATCGACCAAACCACTGCACGACCAGCTCTATCCTCACCTACTGTATCCTCACCCATCCCTTGTAGATTGTGAGCCCTCGCAGGCAGGGTCCTCTCTCCTCCTGTACCAGTTGTGACTTGTATTGTTCAAGATTATTGTACCTGTTTTTATTATGCATACCCCTCCTCACATGTAAAGCGCCATGGAATAAATGGCGCTATAATAATAAATAATAATAATAATTTTACAAACTACACCACCCAATGAATTAATCTATGGGTGCATTGATCATATTAACACCACAGGTGTGTCACAGAATTTTATACTATTGGGTAGTGAAGAAAAAATAATTACATTTTTATCATCAAGATTTTGTGCTAGCCCCAGATTTTACATTTTCATACAGATAAATGGGCAAAAATGGTACCACAATCTGTTCGTCAATTTCTTCTCAATGTAGAAACACCTCATATGTAGTTGTACAGTAATGTTTAGCCACATGGTGAGACTCGGGAGGGATGGAGCGCTATTTGCCTCCTGGAGCCCAGATTTTCCTAGAATGGTTTGCAAACTCCATATACAGAGCCCTTAAGTGCTAGAAAGCAGAATCTCCCCTCAGGTGACTCCATTTTGGAAATTATACCCCTTTTGGTAATTTATCGATAGGTGTACTGGCAATTTTGACTTTATGGGTGTTTTCCAGAAACAAGCAGTAGTGGATGTTGCTGATTGAAAATTGCAAAGTGCTATTGTAGAGACCAGTATTTGGAAATGACTAATAGGCTGTAGCGACCAGTACGTTGTAGTGACCATCTCATGCTTATGGAGACACGCACCTGTAAATTAGGTGAGCTATCATCGCTACAGAAACGGGAAACATGTGGACACTAATAATAATAATAATAATATTTCTATAGCGCCAACATATTCTGCAGCACTACATTTTAGAGAGGTTTTGTACAGACAATAAAAGACATTAGAGAATAACCATAATTAAATAAAACAACAGATATCAAGAGAAATGAGGGTCTTGCTAAGAAGCTTACAATCTATGAGGAAATAGGGGAGACCCAAAAGGTGGATGGTAACAATTGCTTTCATTGTTCTCACCTTGATCCGTTGAAGGTGTAACAAGAAAAATGGCCGTCGTCCATTCCTACACTCTCCACATTCCTCCCTAGTCTCCACATCCAATTCTAATGCCCGAAACTTACTTCAACATGGTGAGTGCTGCAAAAAATGTTCTTAAATATTGGCTTCATTGTTCTGACCAGCCATAATGTATAAAATCGGGTGTTCATGTAATTCTGCATGAACCGGTTACCAACCAAAAATTTGTGAAAGTACAGACACAGAGGGCTTTTAAATTAATTTTGAATGGGCAACGCAAGGATAGTTAGATAAATGAGTTGAGGCAGTAGGCCAGTGTTTTTAAGGCAGGCTTAAAACTGTGGGTATTGGGGATTAATCAAATTATCCTTGGTAGTGCATCCCAGAGAATTGACACAACATGCAAAGAGTCTTGGAGATGGGAGTGGGAGGTTCTGAATCTTGAGGATGTTAACCTTGGGTCATTAGCAGAATGGAGGGATGCTAAGTTTGTTTTAGACACAATGGAACTCATAAGGGAGGGGGCATTTAAGAGCGCAGAATTTGCTGAATTTATTTTGGGGGTGAGGAGCCATTTCACTATTCCAGAGCCTTTGTACTACCAATAACATGGAAGCCCCTTTTATTTCTGTTAACAGTTCACAGAACTGAGTGAGGACTTTTATGTTTGTAGATTGAGTTGAATATTTTATTGGGAACATTTTATATAACATTTAGGATCACGTTTATCTGGCGGTTAATGCTGAGCTTTGTGGTTTCCATCTAAATCACCGAGTGATGTGACAGATGTATCCTCTGATAGATAAATTTCCTATAATGAGGCAGCAGAGTTACTCTGGACTTCATCTTGCCTCAGAGGTGTCCTTTTCAGAAGTGCACAAAACTGTGGTCAACATATATTGTCCAAGAGTCATATGAAAGCTTTTTTGCGGGACGATTTTACATTTTTATTGGTACCATTTTTGGGCTCATGACTTTTGATCACTTTCTATTCCAATATTTAGGAGGCAAAAAGAGCAAAAATTTACAATTCAGGATTTTTTTAGCTGTTCCGCGTATGGTAAAATTGATAATGCAGCTTTATTCTTCAGGGTCAGAATGATTACAACGATACTCCATTTATATTATTCTTTTGTTTTGGTGCTTTTACACAATAAAATGATTTTATAGAAAAAATAAATTATTTTTGCATTGCTTTATTCTGAGAGCTATAATTTTATTTTTCTGCTAACTGAGCTGCATGGTGGTTTGTTTTTTTGCAGCATAACATGATGTTGTCAGCAAAACATTTATTTACATTAATCTTTTTGATTGTGTTTTATTGCATTTTTTGGTCCACAGCATGATTTATCATAGTTTTTTGCCTCATTGTTATTTTTTGGCGGTGTTCACTGAAGGGGTTAACTAGGCAAACAGTTTTATAGGTTGGGTCATACCGGACTCGGCGACACCAAATATCGCATCGCGTTGTACTAATGGGAGCAGACAGGGAGCTCATTCCCTATGCGATGCTCCTCGATGTTGCTCTCACTATTGACAGCGGCATCAGAGGGGTTAAACATTCATGATCGGTGCTATCTTGATCGTGGGCATTGCTACAGGGTGTCAGCTCTCATTTAGAGCTGATAGCCGCACTCAATCACGGCGGTGCTCAGAGTGAGCCTGCGCTATCGAGAACAAGTATATGTGAGATGGTTTGCGGGAACGCAGCTCCCGCAGCGCCATATGTATATGGCACATGTCAGGAAGGAGTTAAGTTAAATTTATACATAAATATAGAAAATTCTGAAGGGTTCACAAACTTCCAAGCTTCACTCTAACTAGTACTTTATATCTTACATTTACATTATTTGTCTTGCGCACAAGATACCTAGATTTTCCTATGCTTCTTTTATACTTATTAAAGATAATAACGTGCTCAGTGCAAAGAGCCAGCAGTGGGTAGAAGAGAGGTTTCACTTTGAAGAATTGTAGCTAGACTCTTCCTGGAAATGCAGTGCCCTTTAATGAAGGTAACATTCATAGAGCATATGAAAACATCAATATCATAATCTAATTTTTTTTTATCCATATCACCGTACAATATAATTTATTCAGAATCATGGCACAGAAGGTCATAAGGACTGTTTGAACAGTTTTATAAATTCTTTTGGTATTTCACTTGTGTATTGGTTAATAGCACATCCAGACAAAATCACTGCGAGAGTGTAAAGCATCAAATAAAATACTAAGTTGTATTTTATTACTACTTAAATACCGTCTAATCTATTAAATTATGACAGCAGTTTAAATCACAAGTAATGATGATTTATTGTCTGGCTACTTCAATTTTAAAGGTGACCCTTAAGGAAAAAAAATCTATGACTGTCTGAAAGAAATACATTAAATGATTTTTTTTTAAATATCTTATTGTTTTTCTATGTTATTAGTGCTTCAACTTCCAGGTCCAAAGACTGCAATTACATTGTTGTCATGTGATAATGGCAACATTTTTCATACAATCGTAGATAGAATTGTGCATACCATAGACTGAATTGGATTAATATAAGACCCCCTTTTTCACTATAAATTTTGTCGTGGATTTTGCTCCTCAATACAACAGCCATATGGAACAAATTATAGGTCTACATATTGTAGCAAACTCACCAGGGCATGTCCTCCTTTGTCAAGCGCTACAGCTATGACTTGGAGGGAGGCAATGAGAATAGAGGGGGCAATTATGACATCAATGAGGGCAGCGGGCTCGTTATTACAGCTCCTTTTTGTGATATTTTCCTGACAGTTATTTAGATACCTGATCAGTAGAGATGAGCAGATTAGTTTAAGTTGAAATTGAATTCTACTTGTATTTTACAAAAATCCTTATTCGCCAAAATGCAGAATTATTTGTAATTTGTTTCTACATGATTTTTCTCAATCATTTAAATAAAAAAAAAAAACCTTTTAATCAATTCACCAGCCTTTTTTGTCCACCACCCATCTGGTCCCCATTATTTCTTTAGATCAGCATCGGGAGAAGTGAAATCAATGGGCATCGGTTGCAAGGCCATGTATTTGCTGGTCCAGGAAGAATCTGTGCACAGAATCTGTGCATGCCCACAAATTCCAGCCTATGCCAAGACACATGACATCACCACATGCACAGAACCCTTCCGGCCTGGAAGCCTTTGCCTTGCATCCAAAGCCGAGGAATTTCATCATTGCTGATGACAATGTGAAGATGCGATAAAGACTGGACCGGTGGAGGTGAGCAGCAAAGGAGCTGGAGAGGTCCTCGGGGAGGTGACTTTCACAACTTTTTTTTTTTCTTTTTTACAAATTATGATTATTATGTTTTGATGACCAGAGACCATAAAGAATACTAAGGATCACTAAACACTCTGCTAATCAAATTTCCTCTGAAATCCACGCAAACAGGTGAATTTGAATTTTGACAAACCCGCTCATCTTTACTGACCAGACTTAAAGGCATCCTGTCCTCTGCTCCATGAAATCTCTTTTAAACATTTCCAGAACTCCATGTACACATCATAGCAGTGTAACTGGTCCATAAGTAGAGATGAGTAAGTTTATTTGTAATGAATTGAACTGTTTGCAAATTGTCCCAAAAAAAAATCAGATTCACAAGAACACTAATTTTTTAGGAATCCACTCACACAAATCTAGAAAAATTGATGTTATTAAAATATAAAAAAAATCTCACCTTGTCTCACTGTTCTGCTTCCTCTATTATAGCTCCTATCCTTTTCATAGGTCTTCTGTATGGGTTTTATCTTATTCCTTTGCTATATTCTGATGCTGAAGTTAATCACAGGCCTCAGTTCTAGAATAGAACATCGTCATATATATATATAAAAAAACGAAAGACCGATGTGGAGGTGAAGGAAGAGGTAGGTAGAACAGATGTTGAAAGCTGAGTATACAGGGTTTTTTTTAACATTCCCTCATAAAAATGGAGAGAGTTTTGATTCATAACAAATTTACGCAGACTAAATCTAATCTGTCAGCCATGTTCAAGTGAAGCTGGGAGATTTACCCATCTCTACAGTTTTCTAATGGAGATTAATCAATTACAGCAACAAGATCTTAGAGAACATTTTCAAAAAGCCATTCAGGCCAAATTAACCACATTAACTCTGCATGATACCCAGTAAACTAAGGGTACCGTTACACTAAATGATTTACCAATGATCACAACCAGCGATACGACCTGGCCGTGATCGTTGGTAAGTCGTTGTGTGGTCGCTGGAGAGCTGTAACACAGACAGCTCTCCAGCGACCAACGATCCGGGGAAAGACTTCGGCATCGTTGAAACTGTCTTCAACTATGCCAAATTCCCCCTGCAGCACCCGGGTAACCAGGGTAAACATCGGGTTACTAAGCGCAGGGCCGCGCTTAGTAACCCGATATTTACCCTGGTTACCATTGTAAAAGTTTAAAAAACACTACATACTTACATTCTGATGTCGGTCACGTCCCCCGGCGTCAGCTTCCCTGCACTGACTGTTTCAGCGCCGGCCTTAAAGCAGAGCTAGAGCACAGTGGTGACGTCACCGCTGTGCTCTGCTTTCCGGCCGGCGCTGAGTCAGTGCAGGGAAGCTGACGCCGGGGACGTGACAGACATCAGAATGTAAGTATGTACTGCTTTTTTTTTTTTTACTTTTACAGTGGTAACCAGGGTAAATATCGGGTTACTAAGCACGGCCCTGCGCTTATTAACCCGATATTTACCCTGGTTACAAGTGAACACATCGCTGGATCGGCGTCACACACGCCAATCCAGTGATGACAGCGGGTGACCAGCGACCAAAAAAAGGTTCTAATCATTCCCCATGACCAACGATCTCCCAGCAGGGGCCTGATCATTGGTCACTGTCAAACATAACGAGATCGTTAGCGGGATCGTTGCTACATCACAAAAAAAGTGACGTTGCAATGATATCGTTAATGATATCGTTATGTGTGAAGGTACCTTAAGGAACAGTGAAGAGCAAAAGGGTAACAATGTTTGGAACTTTGACTTTCATGATCCATATCTCATTATCCACTTCTGCATTGAACTTGAGACTGTCATTTTTTTATAGACCATCATCTTGAATATTTCATACTTATATTGTTCTTGCAGCTATTTAGCACATGATTTGTTATGCAGATTCTAGTCATGTTTCTTCATTGTTACTGTTTTGCTCCTAAAGATCTAAATTTAAAATTTGCAAATCCACCATTGGCTTTAAACATTGACTGAATCCTTCAGGGCATGCTGTCGATCAGATTCAAACATGGGTTGACCGAAATTTGAATTCAGGTCTCTTCTGCATGTTCCCAAAGTTCATGCATAATGGTCGACTCACTTTGGTATGTATACAGTTTTTTCTTCAATTCTACGCAGAAGTGTTTGATTGGGTTGAGGTCTGGGGACTGTGGGGGCCATTCCAGCACCTCTACTTCAATGTCATCATTGAACCATTTCTTCACCAATCTCAATTTATGCTTTGCGGTGTTGTCCTGTTGGAACACTATGCTGTCCTTTTCATACCCATAGAACTTGAGTATACAAAGTAACTCATCTTGTATGAAACTCACATATAGCTCAGCATTGAGACCACCATCTATCCTAGTCAGGTATCCAATGCCTTTGGATGTGAAACAGTCCCATATCATCAAGCTTCCTCCACCAAACTTGACATTTCCTTCAATTTCTCACTTATCAGAGTAGTCTGTTGATTTTTCTGTCATCGCTCCAAATTACCCATTTTAAATCTTTAAATGTCCACTTTTGATTCTTGCCTGCAAACTCAAACCAATGCTTCTTATGACAATATTGAAGTTGTGGCTTCTTCACCTTTTTCGGGCCACCATTCTAGACTTGTGTAATGTGCCTCACATAATGCTTGCTGCATCGATGTCTGTGATCTCACAATTATGAAGCATACGAGCCACGTATTTGCCACGCCAGAACTGGACGAACTTCATTTTGTATTCTTCCAACTGTTATGGCACTCACGTGATGCAGTTTGGCAATTTTCTTGGCCATGAGACAGCTGTCAATGAGCTTGATGATGTGGTTTCTCTTTTCTTGGGAAACAGTCTTCATGGCTGCTCCTCGCTTCGAAGCAATCACCTTTCACTTGGGAATCAACCTAATAATACACTGAGCTATTAGGGAATGTGAGAACAGGTTGTATTTTGAAGTATTAAGGAAGAAAAATATTTTTTCACCAAAACAGTAACAATGCAGTGACATGACAATAAACTGCATAACTAATCATATGCTAAATGGCTGCAAGTCAAATTTATAGCCAAGATGATGGTCTATAAAATTATGGTACTTTCATGATCAAAGCAGTGAAAGTAAATCTTCCAGAAAGACAGACCACACATATAATCCCCCATCCCCTATACAGTATGATGGCTCAGCATACAATCGCCCATATAGTATGATGGCCATCTATAGAATCCATACCCTCGTCACCAGATAGTAACATAGTTAGTAAGTAAGGCCGAAAAAAGACATTTGTCCATCCAGTTCAGCCTATATTCCATCATAATAAATACCCAGATCTACGTCCTTCTACAGAACCTAATAATTGTATGATACAATATTGTTCTGCTCCAGGAAGACATCCAGGCCTCTCTTGAACCCCTCGACTGAGTTCGCCATCACCACCTCCTCAGGCAAGCAATTCCAGATTCTCACTGCCCTAACAGTAAAGAATCCTCTTCTATGTTGGTGGAAAAACCTTCTCTCCTCCAGACGCAAAGAATGCCCCCTTGTGCCCGTCACCTTCCTTGGTATAAACAGATCCTCAGTGAGATATTTGTATTGTCCCCTTATATACTTATACATGGTTATTAGATCGCCCCTCAGTCGTCTTTTTTCTAGACTAAATAATCCTAATTTCGCTAATCTATCTGGGTATTGTAGTTCTCCCATCCCCTTTATTAATTTTGTTGCCCTCCTTTGTACTCTCTCTAGTTCCATTATATCCTTCCTGAGCACCGGTGCCCAAAACTGGACACAGTACTCCATGTGCGGTCTAACTAGGGATTTGTACAGAGGCAGTATAATGCTCTCATCATGTGTATCCAGACCTCTTTTAATGCACCCCATGATCCTGTTTGCCTTGGCAGCTGCTGCCTGGCACTGGCTGCTCCAGGTAAGTTTATCATTAACTAGGATCCCCAAGTCCTTCTCCCTGTCAGATTTACCCAGTGGTTTCCCGTTCAGTGTGTAATGGTGATATTGATTCCCTCTTCCCATGTGTATAACCTTACATTTATCATTGTTAAACCTCATCTGCCACCTTTCAGCCCAAGTTTCCAACTTATCCAGATCCATCTGTAGCAGAATACTATCTTCTCTTGTATTAACTGCTTTACATAGTTTTGTATCATCTGCAAATATCGATATTTTACTGTGTAAACCTTCTACCAGATCATTAATGAATATGTTGAAGAGAACAGGTCCCAATACTGACCCCTGCGGTACCCCACTGGTCACAGCGACCCAGTTAGAGACTATACCATTTATAACCACCCTCTGCTTTCTATCACTAAGCCAGTTACTAACCCATTTACACACATTTTCCCCCAGACCAAGCATTCTCATTTTGTGTACCAACCTCTTGTGCGGCACGGTATCAAACGCTTTGGAAAAATCGAGATATACCACGTCCAATGACTCACCGTGGTCCAGCCTATAGCTTACCTCTTCATAAAAACTGATTAGATTGGTTTGACAGGAGCGATTTCTCATAAACCCATGCTGATATGGAGTTAAACAGTTATTCTCATTGAGATAATCCAGAATAACATCCCTCAGAAACCCTTCAAATATTTTACCAACAATAGAGGTTAGACTTACTGGCCTATAATTTCCAGGTTCACTTTTAGAGCCCTTTTTGAATATTGGCACCACATTTGCTATGCGCCAGTCCTGCAGAACAGACCCTGTCGCTATAGAGTCACTAAAAATAAGAAATAATGGTTTATCTATTACATTACTTAGTTCTCTTAGTACTCGTGGGTGTATGCCATCCGGACCCGGAGATTTATCTATTTTAATCTTATTTAGCCGGTTTCGCACCTCTTCTTGGGTTAGATTGGTGACCCTTAATATAGGGTTTTCATTGTTTCTTGGGATTTCACCTAGCATTTCATTTTCCACCGTGAATACCGTGGAGAAGAAGGTGTTTAATATGTTAGCTTTTTCCTCGTCATCTACAACCATTCTTTCCTCACTATTTTTTAAGGGGCCTACATTTTCAGTTTTTATTCTTTTACTATTGATATAGTTGAAGAACAGTTTGGGATTAGTTTTACTCTCCTTAGCAATGTGCTTCTCTGTTTCCTTTTTGGCAGCTTTAATTAGTTTTTTAGATAAAGTATTTTTCTCCCTATAGTTTTTTAGAGCTTCAATGGTGCCATCCTGCTTTAGTAGTGCAAATGCTTTCTTTTTACTGTTAATTGCCTGTCTTACTTCTTTGTTTAGCCACATTGGGTTTTTCCTATTTCTAGTCCTTTTATTCCCACAAGGTATAAACCGCTTACACTGCCTATTTAGGATGTTCTTAAACATTTCCCATTTATTATCTGTATTCTCATTTCTGAGGATATTGTCCCAGTCTACCAGATTAAGGGCATCTCTAAGCTGTTCAAACTTTGCCTTCCTAAAGTTCAATGTTTTTGTGACTCCCTGACAAGTCCCCCTAGTGAAAGACAGGTGAAACTGCACAATATTGTGGTCGCTATTTCCTAAATGCCCAACCACCTGCAGATTTGTTATTCTGTCAGGTCTATTAGATAGTATTAGGTCTAAAAGTGCTGCTCCTCTGGTTGGATTCTGCACCAATTGTGAAAGATAATTTTTCTTGGTTATTAGCAGAAACCTGTTGCCTTTATGGGTTTCACAGGTTTCTGTTTCCCAGTTAATATCCGGGTAGTTAAAGTCCCCCATAACCAGGACCTCATTATGGGTTGCAGCTTCATCTATCTGCTTTAGAAGTAGACTTTCCATGCTTTCTGTTATATTTGGGGGTTTGTAACAGACCCCAATGAGAATTTTGTTACCATTTTTCCCTCCATGAATTTCAACCCATATGGACTCGACATCCTCATTCCCTTCGCTAATATCCTCCCTTAAAGTGGACTTTAGACAAGACTTTACATAGAGACAAACCCCTCCTCCTCTCCGATTTTTACGATCCTTTCTAAACAGACTGTAACCCTGTAAGTTAACTGCCCAGTCATAGCTTTCATCTAACCATGTCTCGGTTATTCCCACTATGTCAAAGTTACCTGTAGATATTTCTGCTTCTAGTTCTTCCATCTTGTTTGTCAGGCTTCTGGCGTTTGCGAGCATGCAGTTTAGAGGATTTTGTTTTGTTCCAATCTCCTCACTGTGGATTGTTTTAGAAATGTTCTTACCTCCCTTCTGAGTATGTTTTCCTGGGTCGTCTTTGTTCGAGTCTAATGTTTTTCTTCCCGTCCCCTCTTCTTCTAGTTTAACGCCCTCCTGATGAGTGTAGCGAGTCTTCTGGCGAATGTGTGTTTCCCAGGTTTGTTGAGGTGTAGTCCGTCTCTGGCGAGGAGTCCATCGTACCAGTAATTCACACCGTGGTCCAGGAATCCAAATCCTTGTTGTCTGCACCATCGTCTTAGCCAGTTGTTTGCATCAAGGATCCTGTTCCATCTCCTGGTGCCATGCCTGTCTACTGGAAGGATAGTAGAAAAAACTACCTGTGCATCCAGTTCCTTTACTTTCTTCCCCAACTCTTCAAAGTCCTTGCAGATTGTCGGTAGGTCCTTCCTTGCCGTGTCATTGGTGCCAACATGTATCAGAAGAAATGGGTGGACGTCCTTGGAGCTGAAGAGCTTTGGTATCCTATCGGTCACATCCTTGATCATCGCACCTGGAAGGCAGCATACTTCTCTTGCAGTTATGTCCGGTCTGCAGATGGCTGCTTCGGTGCCTCTCAGTAGTGAGTCTCCCACCACCACCACTCTTCGTTGCTTCTTGGCTGTACTTTTTGCTGTCACTTGTTGCTGTGTGCCCTTTTCTTTTTTGCTTGCTGGTATTGCTTCATTCTTAGGTGTGCCATCTTCATCCTCTACAAAGATTTGATATCGGTTCTTCAGTTGTGTGGTTGGTGATTTCTCCATGGTCTTCTTGCTTCTTTTGGTCACATGCTTCCACTCATCTGCTTTTGGAGGTTCTCTGACACTTTTTGCACCTTCTGTGACCAGTAGAGATGCTTCTGTTCTGTCTAGAAAGTCTTCATTCTCTTTGATGAGTTTCAAAGTTGCTATTCTTTCTTCCAGACCCCGCACCTTTTCTTCTAAAAGGGCCACTAGTCTACACTTCTGACAGGTGAAATTGGATTCTTCTTCTGGTCGATCTGTGAACATGTAGCACATGCTGCAGCTCACCATGTAGGTTGTCACATCTGCCATGTTGCTCCTAGATCCTGCTGACTTGCTGTGTGTTTTCCTTCTTGTGTAATCTACTCAGCCAAGCTCTCTTGCAATAATGTCCTACAGGCAAAAATTTTTGGTGATGCTTTCGAGGCAGCTGGTCCCGGCTGTACCCAACGATCTTCTAGCTTAGGGAGACTTCGCTTCTCCCAGAAGGCACCTGGAATATGCAAATTAGCCTCCTGAAGCTTGAATCCCTGGTTTGGTGATGCTTTCGAAGCAGCTGGTCCCGGCTGTACCCAACGATCTTCTAGCTTAGGGAGACTTCGCTTCTCCCAGAAGGCACCTGGAATATGCAAATTAGCCTCCTGAAGCTTGAATCCCTGGTTTGGTGATGCTTTCGAAGCAGCTGGTCCCGGCTGTACCCAACGATTTTCTAGCTTAGGGAGACTTCGCTTCTCCCAGAAGGCACCTGGAATATGCAAATTAGCCTCCTGAAGCTTGAATCCCTGGTTTCTGGTAGTCCTGCACATATAATGGCATCACATACAGTATAATGGCCCCACATATAATCCCTCATACAATATGCTGGCCCCATATATAATCCCCCATATAGTATGATTGCCCCACATATAACCTCCATACAGTATGATGGCCCCAACATATAATCCCCCATACAGTATGATGGCCCCACATATAATCCACCATACAGTATGATGGTCCCACATGTAATCCCCCATATAGTATGATGGCTTCACCTCCGCATATAATCCCCTATATAGTATATAGTAAAATGGCCCCGCATATAATCCCTCATACAGTATGATGGCCCAAAATATAATCGTCCATATAGTATGATGGCCACCTATATAATCCCCCATATACTATGATGGCCCCACATATAATCCCCCATAGAGTATGATGGTCCCACATATAATCCCCCATACAGTATGATTTCCTTGCCCCCACATGTAATCCCCCATATTATATTATAGGGTTTAGTTATACATACAGTAGTGGTGACAAAGCATTGCTCCGTGTTTGTGTGGGTTTCCTCCGGGCACTCCGGTTTTCTCCCACATTCCAAAGACAAACTGATAGGGAATTTAGATTGTGAGCCCCATCAGGGACAGTGATGATAATGTGTGCAAAAACTGTAAAGTGCTGCGGAATATGTCAGCGCTATATAAAAATAAAGATTAGCATTATTATTTAAATGGCTCCGCATATAATCCCCCATACAGTATGATGGCCACACATATAATCCCCCATATACAGAAGGATGGCCCCACATATAATCCACCATATATAGTATGATGATCCCACATATAATCCCCCATATACAGTATGATGGCCCCACATATAATCCACCATATATAGTATGATGATCCCACATATAATCCACCATATACAGTATGATGGCCCCACATATAATTCACCATATATAGTCTGATGGCCCCCACATATAATCCATCATATATAGCATGATGGCCCCATATATAACACCCCATATAGTATGATGAACACAAAGTACTGATTAATTTAAAATAAATGAATACTCACCTTTCTTTGTTCCACGACGCTCCTCCACTTCTTTCCCTGACACCACAGTACAGTCCACATGCTTAACATGCGAAGTCTCCCTAAGCTAGAAGATCGTTGGGTACAGCCGGGACCAGCTGCTTCGAAAGCATCACCAAACCAGGGATTCAAGCTTCAGGAGGCTAATTTGCATATTCCAGGTGCCTTCTGGGAGAAGCGAAGTCTCCCTAAGCTAGAAGATCGTTGGGTACAGCCGGGACCAGCTGCTTCGAAAGCATCACCAAACCAGGGATTCAAGCTTCAGGAGGCTAATTTGCATATTCCAGGTGCCTTCTGGGAGAAGCGAAGTCTCCCTAAGCTAGAAGATCGTTGGGTACAGCCGGGACCAGCTGCCTCGAAAGCATCACCAAAAATTTTTGCCTGTAGGACATTATTGCAAGAGAGCTTGGCTGAGTAGATTACACAAGAAGGAAAACACACAGCAAGTCAGCAGGATCTAGGAGCAACATGGCAGATGTGACAACCTACATGGTGAGCTGCAGCATGTGCTACATGTTCACAGATCGACCAGAAGAAGAATCCAATTTCACCTGTCAGAAGTGTAGACTAGTGGCCCTTTTAGAAGAAAAGGTGCGGGGTCTGGAAGAAAGAATAGCAACTTTGAAACTCATCAAAGAGAATGAAGACTTTCTAGACAGAACAGAAGCATCTCTACTGGTCACAGAAGGTGAAAAAAGTGTCAGAGAACCTCCAAAAGCAGATGAGTGGAAGCATGTGACCAAAAGAAGCAAGAAGACCATGGAGAAATCACCAACCACACAACTGAAGAACCGATATCAAATCTTTGTAGAGGATGAAGATGGCACACCTAAGAATGAAGCAATACCAGCAAGCAAAAAAGAAATGGGCACACAGCAACAAGTGACAGCAAAAAGTACAGCCAAGAAGCAACGAAGAGTGGTGGTGGTGGGAGACTCACTACTGAGAGGCACCGAAGCAGCCATCTGCAGACCGGACATAACTGCAAGAGAAGTATGCTGCCTTCCAGGTGCGATGATCAAGGATGTGACCGATAGGATACCAAAGCTCTTCAGCTCCAAGGACGTCCACCCATTTCTTCTGATACATGTTGGCACCAATGACACGGCAAGGAAGGACCTACCGACAATCTGCAAGGACTTTGAAGAGTTGGGGAAGAAAGTAAAGGAACTGGATGCACAGGTAGTTTTTTCTTCTATCCTTCCAGTAGACGGGCATGGCACCAGGAGATGGAACAGGATCCTTGATGCAAACAACTGGCTAAGACGATGGTGCAGACAACAAGGATTTGGATTCCTGGACCACGGTGTGAATTACTGGTATGATGGACTCCTCGCCAGAGACGGACTACACCTCAACAAACCTGGGAAACACACATTCGCCAGAAGACTCGCTACACTCATCAGGAGGGCGTTAAACTAGAAGAAGAGGGGACGGGAAGAAAAACATTAGACATTTCTAAAACAATCCACAGTGAGGAGATTGGAACAAAACAAAATCCTCTAAACTGCATGCTCGCAAACGCCAGAAGCCTGACAAACAAGATGGAAGAACTAGAAGCAGAAATATCTACAGGTAACTTTGACATAGTGGGAATAACCGAGACATGGTTAGATGAAAGCTATGACTGGGCAGTTAACTTACAGGGTTACAGTCTGTTTAGAAAGGATCGTAAAAATCGGAGAGGAGGAGGGGTTTGTCTCTATGTAAAGTCTTGTCTAAAGTCCACTTTAAGGGAGGATATTAGCGAAGGGAATGAGGATGTCGAGTCCATATGGGTTGAAATTCATGGAGGGAAAAATGGTAACAAAATTCTCATTGGGGTCTGTTACAAACCCCCAAATATAACAGAAAGCATGGAAAGTCTACTTCTAAAGCAGATAGATGAAGCTGCAACCCATAATGAGGTCCTGGTTATGGGGGACTTTAACTGCCCGGATATTAACTGGGAAACAGAAACCTGTGAAACGCATAAAGGCAACAGGTTTCTGCTAATAACCAAGAAAAATTATCTTTCACAATTGGTGCAGAATCCAACCAGAGGAGCAGCACTTTTAGACCTAATACTATCTAATAGACCTGACAGAATAACAAATCTGCAGGTGGTTGGGCATTTAGGAAATAGCGACCACAATATTGTGCAGTTTCACCTGTCTTTCACTAGGGGGACTTGTCAGGGAGTCACAAAAACATTGAACTTTAGGAAGGCAAAGTTTGAACAGCTTAGAGATGCCCTTAATCTGGTAGACTGGGACAATATCCTCAGAAATGAGAATACAGATAATAAATGGGAAATGTTTAAGAACATCCTAAATAGGCAGTGTAAGCGGTTTATACCTTGTGGGAATAAAAGGACTAGAAATAGGAAAAACCCAATGTGGCTAAACAAAGAAGTAAGACAGGCAATTAATAGTAAAAAGAAAGCATTTGCACTACTAAAGCAGGATGGCACCATTGAAGCTCTAAAAAACTATAGGGAGAAAAATACTTTATCTAAAAAACTAATTAAAGCTGCCAAAAAGGAAACAGAGAAGCACATTGCTAAGGAGAGTAAAACTAATCCCAAACTGTTCTTCAACTATATCAATAGTAAAAGAATAAAAACTGAAAATGTAGGCCCCTTAAAAAATAGTGAGGAAAGAATGGTTGTAGATGACGAGGAAAAAGCTAACATATTAAACACCTTCTTCTCCACGGTATTCACGGTGGAAAATGAAATGCTAGGTGAAATCCCAAGAAACAATGAAAACCCTATATTAAGGGTCACCAATCTAACCCAAGAAGAGGTGCGAAACCGGCTAAATAAGATTAAAATAGATAAATCTCCGGGTCCGGATGGCATACACCCACGAGTACTAAGAGAACTAAGTAATGTAATAGATAAACCATTATTTCTTATTTTTAGTGACTCTATAGCGACAGGGTCTGTTCCGCAGGACTGGCGCATAGCAAATGTGGTGCCAATATTCAAAAAGGGCTCTAAAAGTGAACCTGGAAATTATAGGCCAGTAAGTCTAACCTCTATTGTTGGTAAAATATTTGAAGGGTTTCTGAGGGATGTTATTCTGGATTATCTCAATGAGAATAACTGTTTAACTCCATATCAGCATGGGTTTATGAGAAATCGCTCCTGTCAAACCAATCTAATCAGTTTTTATGAAGAGGTAAGCTATAGACTGGACCACGGTGAGTCATTGGACGTGGTATATCTCGATTTTTCCAAAGCGTTTGATACCGTGCCGCACAAGAGGTTGGTACACAAAATGAGAATGCTTGGTCTGGGGGAAAATGTGTGTAAATGGGTTAGTAACTGGCTTAGTGATAGAAAGCAGAGGGTGGTTATAAATGGTATAGTCTCTAACTGGGTCGCTGTGACCAGTGGGGTACCGCAGGGGTCAGTATTGGGACCTGTTCTCTTCAACATATTCATTAATGATCTGGTAGAAGGTTTACACAGTAAAATATCGATATTTGCAGATGATACAAAACTATGTAAAGCAGTTAATACAAGAGAAGATAGTATTCTGCTACAGATGGATCTGGATAAGTTGGAAACTTGGGCTGAAAGGTGGCAGATGAGGTTTAACAATGATAAATGTAAGGTTATACACATGGGAAGAGGGAATCAATATCACCATTACACACTGAACGGGAAACCACTGGGTAAATCTGACAGGGAGAAGGACTTGGGGATCCTAGTTAATGATAAACTTACCTGGAGCAGCCAGTGCCAGGCAGCAGCTGCCAAGGCAAACAGGATCATGGGGTGCATTAAAAGAGGTCTGGATACACATGATGAGAGCATTATACTGCCTCTGTACAAATCCCTAGTTAGACCGCACATGGAGTACTGTGTCCAGTTTTGGGCACCGATGCTCAGGAAGGATATAATGGAACTAGAGAGAGTACAAAGGAGGGCAACAAAATTAATAAAGGGGATGGGAGAACTACAATACCCAGATAGATTAGCGAAATTAGGATTATTTAGTCTAGAAAAAAGACGACTGAGGGGCGATCTAATAACCATGTATAAGTATATAAGGGGACAATACAAATATCTCGCTGAGGATCTGTTTATACCAAGGAAGGTGACGGGCACAAGGGGGCATTCTTTGCGTCTGGAGGAGAGAAGGTTTTTCCACCAACATAGAAGAGGATTCTTTACTGTTAGGGCAGTGAGAATCTGGAATTGCTTGCCTGAGGAGGTGGTGATGGCGAACTCAGTCGAGGGGTTCAAGAGAGGCCTGGATGTCTTCCTGGAGCAGAACAATATTGTATCATACAATTATTAGGTTCTGTAGAAGGACGTAGATCTGGGTATTTATTATGATGGAATATAGGCTGAACTGGATGGACAAATGTCTTTTTTCGGCCTTACTAACTATGTTACTATGTTACTATGTTACTATGACTATATGTGATGCCACTATATGTGCAGGACTATATGTGCAGGACTATATGTGATGCCATTATATGTGCAGGACTATATGTGCAGGACTATATGTGATGCCATTATATATGATGCTATTATAGGTGCAGGGCTATAAATGATGCCTTTATATGTGATGCCATTATATGTGTAGGACTATATGTGATGCCATTATATATGGAGGACTGTATGTGATGCCATTATATGTGCAGGAGTATATGTGATGCCATTATATGTGCAGGACTATATGTGTGGTCATCATACGTGCAAGGCTGTTAGAACTTTTGCTCTTTGGCCCATTGATTTCTATGTACACCCCAAGCCACCATCTAATCAGCTCCAGACCAGCAGTAAGCCACAGTGTGTTGCTGTTCCTGCCCCAATCTGCAGCAATCTGGGTCACTTGTCACCTATTTAAATCAAAGGGCTGATGTGCAGAACCTGGATACAGCCACTAAACAGTAGACTGAGCAGTTCCCATTGGCTCTGAGAACTGCTGTCACGTGTTTGTGCCAGGTGTCGCACCAACACCGATCAGACATGATGATCTATCCTAAGGATAGGTCATCATTGTTAAAGTATTGAACAACCCCTTTAAATATTCATATTTCCTTCCTTTGGCTTGTGGTTGACTTTTGGGGCTGATGATAATTACGTTTTCTCCCTACTAAAAAAGGCTAGTCCTCCAGGCAGTTTTGCACCAGGAGCTTATTAGGCCAAGAATATGATTTCTATAAGTGCTGGACAATCAGTCCCTATATAAATCATATCTTCTTTGCCACTAAGCTCCTTGTGCAAAACTGGCTGGAGGACTGGCTGTTTAGTAGAAAGACAGCTCCTTTAATTTTTACTTTATGTGGTTGTAACATTAAAGGGCTCGTTCACACAATTGATTGCCAGAAAATTGGATCCAAGTGTGATCTGTGTTAATTTACTGTGCTCTGATTCTCTCGCATGAGATAATGGTATCACAGGTGAGGCGGTGATGGAGAATTTAATTTCACCATCTTCTCCATTCTCTGTGTCTGCTTAATTCAGACTGTAGTCCGATGTGTCTCACGCACCCATAGATTTCTATGGGTGCATGTGATCCGAATTCTGGAGCCACTCACGCTGCGATTTTTTTTTTTCTACCCAGACCGATTTGGTCTGTAGAAAGCAATGCAGATCTGCACGGCCGCATAGTATAACATTGGGCCGAGTGCTATCTTATAAAACATCGCACAGCACAGCCATGTTATACGCTAGTGTGAGCGAGCCCTCGCTGTGCCAAATACGTTCTCATTTGCTTCCATCAAAAGTAAGAAGTGGACGAGAAGCAGATGAGAATGTTTTTAGCAAATCACATACTTGTGGTCAGCTGCCTGAACCGCCTGGTGAAGCCAAACATTACACTGTTAGCATTTAGCAAGCCGTATTGCTGACTAATAGTGTGCACTGGGTGGAAAACTCCTTTAACAATGTGGGAGGATGGCCTGAGTGTATAAATTATAATTATTATAATATGTACTGACCTTAGGTCCTACTGTAATTAGGGACATACATTGAAGTCTTAATTGTTGTTCCACCTTCCAAAACTAAACATTGCCAGTGGGGTCATGGAGCATAGGCGCAGTAACAGAATTCTGTATCTCCCAGTGTTTAATGACAAGGAGGCAATATGTTGTCACTTTTCACCTATTGAACTATTAGTATTTTCACCCAGAAACTGTACAGAAAAGGTTGCATAAAAAGCATACACTCCTTTTTAAAACTAGCAATTTGCATGTGGGCTACTTTAGGCCGGTTTCACACGTCAGTGGCTCTGGTACATGAGGTGACAGTTTCCTCACGTACCGGAGACACTGACTCACGTAGACACATTAAAATCAATGTATCTCTGCACATGTCAGTGTGTTTTCACGGACCGTGTGTCCGTTTGGAAAACACGGAGACATGTCAGTGTTCGTGGGAGCGTACGTATTACATGGACCCATTAAAGTCAATGGGTCCGTGTAAAACACGTACCGCACACGGATGTTGTCCGTGTGCAGTCCGTGTGCCGTGCAGGAGACAGCGCTACTGTAAGCGCTGTCCCCCCAGCGTGGTGCTGAAGCCGCTATTCATTTCTTCTCTCCAGCATCGTTCGCTGGAGAGAAGATATGAAAATTCTTTTTTTTGGGGGGTGTTTAAAAAAAAAGATCCCTGTCCCCAACCCCCTCCCACCCCCTGTGCGCCCCCGGCTGTTAATTAAATACTTACCTGGCTCTCTCGCTGGCGCTGCTTCATGTCCTCGCCGCAGCTTCTCCTGTATGAGCGGTCACGTGGTGCCGCCCATTACAGTGATGAATATGCGGCTCCACCCCTTTTTTTAAACACCCCCCCAAAAAAAGATTTTTCATATCTTCTCTCCAGCGAACGATGCTGGAGAGAAGAAATGAATGGTGGCTTCAGCACCAGATGCAGGGGACAGCGCTTAACTGTAGCGCTGTCTCCTGCACGGTGCGTGTGGTACCCAGTCAGCACACGGGCGGCACACGGATGCCGCACGTGTGCTACACTGATGTACCACATGAGCACACGGACACATGGACACGGATAATTCCGGTACCGATTTTTCCGGTACCGGAATTATCTGGATGTGTGAGACTGGCCATAGTTTGTGTGCCAGGGCTGATTTTCAGTCCCAGTCCGGCACTGGCATACGCTCCATTCACTTGAAGCCTAGTGAATGTGCCTTAGGGCAGTCTCACACGTCCAGATATTTCCGGTACCGGAAAAATCGGTACCGGAATTATCCGTGTCCGTGTGCCGGTGTGTTTCTGTGGCACATCAGTGTGGCACACATGTGCCGCCTGTGTGCCCACTGGGTACCACACACACCGTGCCGGAGACAGCGCTAAAGACATTAAGCGCTGTCCCCCCCACTGGTGCTGAAGCCCCATTCATATCTTCCCTGCAGCAGCGTTTGCTGTAGAGAAGATATGAATATTAGTGTGTAAAATCAATATCCAGGTCCCCACCCCCCTCCCACCCCCTGTGCGCCCCCACCGCTGTGATTAAAATACTCACCTAGTTTCCGGATCCCTCGCAGCGCCCTGTCCTAGCCGCACCTTGTACTGTATGAGCGGTCACGTGGGGCCGCTCATTTACAGTAATGAATATGCGGCTTCACCCCTTTGTGCCCTTTGGGCACATAGATCTTTATTTTAAACACACTTATTCATATCTTCTCTACAGCAAACACTGCTGCAGGGAAGATATGAATCGCGGCTTCAGCACCAGTGGGGGGGACAGCGCTTAATGTAGCGCTGTCTCCTGCACGGCACACGGACTGCACACGGACGTTGTCCGTGTGCGGTACGTGCTTTACACGGACCCATTGACTTTAATGGGTCCGTGTAATACGTGCGCTCCCATGAACACTGACATGTCTCCGTGTTTGGCACACGGAGACACGGTCTGCAAAAAATCAATGACATCTGCACAGATGCATTGATTTTTATGTGTCTACGTCTGTCAGTGGCTCCGGTACGTGAGGAAACTGTCACCTCACGTACCGGAGCCACTGACGTGTGAAACCGGCCTTACACACTGCTCATATCATGGCAGTTGACTGAGCCCAGATGTGTGAATGTGGTGGGCTAAGTCCACTGCCCTGATTATCCTCAGCACCTAAATTGCAAGCATGCCCTATTCACATGAACCCCAGGGCACGCACAGGATTTTGGTTTGATGTTGGTAACATTATTTGAGAAAACATTCTTTTTAAATAACCATTAATTAGGTTATGGCACATTAGCTTACGTAGCTTATAGCATAAAATTGGCATATTATAAGTAATTAATCATTTGTATAATATATAACATATATGTAGTTGTTTCCTGGATATTCTTTTTTATTCATGAAAGGCCTTCAGCACAATTCAAAGATACCTTGAAGACACGATTTATTTTACTTCCATTTGTTCTTCCTTTTATCACGTCACTAACATCAAGGTTCAACTGAATAGACAGTTAGAGAATGAGGCAGATCATGAGACTCAGGCAGTAAAGTAGATATGTCTATTTTCATTAGTTAATTCGCTTTGCTGTCCGCAGGAGGAAATGACAAATGCGCTTTACTCATCGAAGGTTCATGTAGACCTCGGAGTTTCTGGTACAGAGGTATGAAGCCTGTAAACAAGTAAATTTAACATCAGGAAGAAGTAAATGTAACCATTGTGCTTTCCATGGTAGGTATTAGGATGCCTTCCATCTTTCTGTTCAGAGGATTGTAATCTACGGTAAATATTATGGGAGAAAAAAATGCAAGGTGCACAAAATATAGCATTTCCTGGCTAAAAAACTGGTATGCATGCAAGTGAATGTGGATCAGCATTAAGGCATTTATTTGTGAAGGCATATAGTGTATATCAAATTCCTTAATCATTAATTTCCCGCAATATTTAAATTCGTATGAAGGATGGATACCGATGGCAGCTGGTTTGGCTGTTTTGCTAATTAATTGTATTAGTAAAAGAACACTGTGACCAATCATAAAACTGGAAGATTCCAGTCCATATGTTACTTGTAGCAAAAACCTTGCACATATTGGAAGCTTGGACTTATATTACTTGCTACTTTAGAATAAATTAAAGTTAACCCCTTCAACCCGAAGCCTGTTTTCATCTTCCTGACCAGGCCATTTTTTTCAATTCTGACCACTGTCACTTTTTGAGGTCATAACTCTGAAACGCTTAGGCTATGTGCACACGTCGCAGATTTGACTGTGGAATTTTATGAGCAGATTCTGCATTTCTTGGCAGAAAACGCAGGTCAGAATCTGCGCTTTTTTTTGGTATGTGCACACGTTGCAGATTTTTTGTGCAGATTTCTTCCTATTTTTACCCCTGCAGATTTCTATTATGGAGTGGGTGCAGAAACGCAGCAGTTCTGCACAAATAATTGACATGCTCCTTTTTTGAATCTGCTGCGTTTTCCGTGCAGATTTTTCTGCACCATTAGCACAGCATTTTTTTTTTTTGCCTTTGATTTACATTGTACTGTAAATCACTTGCAGATCTGCAGTGTTTCTGCGCAGAAAAAAAAGCTGCAGATCTGCAGGAAATCGGCAACCTGTGCACATACCCTTAGACGGATCCTGGTGATTCTGAGACTGTTTTCTCGTGACATATTGTACTTTATGATAGTGGTAACATTTCTTCGATATGACTTGTGTTTATTTGTGAAAAAAATTGAATTTTGCAAATATTTTGAAAATTTTGCAAAAATTTTGAAAATTTTGCAAAAATTTTGAAAATTTTGCAATTTTTAAACTTTTAGTTTTTATGCCCTTAAATTACAGAGTCATATCATACAAAATAGTTAATAAATAACATTACCCACATGTCTGCTTTACATTAGGACAATTGTGGAAACAAATTTTTTTGTTAGGAAGTTATAAGGGTTAAAAGTTGACCAGCGATTTCTCATTTTTACAACAAAATTTGCAAAACCATTTTTTCGGGACCACCTCATACTTGAAGTGACTTTGAGCGGCCCATATGACAGAAAATGCCCAAAAGTGACACCATTCTAAAAACTGCACCCCTCAAGGTACTCAAAACCACATTCAAGAAGTTTATTAACCCTTCAGGTGCTTCACAGGAATTTTTGGAATGTATAAAACAAATTGAACATTTAACTTTTTTCACAAATTTTTTACTTCAGATCCAATTTGTTTTATTTTCCCAAGGGTAACAGGAGAAATTGGGCCCCAAAAGTCGTTGTACAATTTGTCCTAAGTACGCCAATAACCCACATGTGAGGGTAAACCACTGTTTGGGTGCATGGCAGAGCTCGGAAGGGAAGGAGCGCCATTTGAATTTTCAATGCAAAAATTGCTGGAATTGAGATCGGACACCATGTCGCGTTTGGAGAGCCTCTGATGTGCGTAAACAGTGGAAACCCCCACAAGTGACACCATTTTGGAAACTAGACCCCCTAAGGAACTAATCTAGATGTGTAGTGAGCACTTTGAACCTCCAAGTGCTTCACAGAAGTTTATAATGTAGAGCCATAAAAAAATCATATCTTTTTCACAAAAATGATCTTTTTGCCCCAAATTTCCTTATAAAAGGAAGGGGTGTGGTCGGACCAGTATTCACACAAGCTGTAGTCCAGGCAGGGATAATCTCTTGGTGATAAAACATTCATCTCGTAGAAACAATAGCACCCAGTCTAAGTGACAGATTCCTGAAATCCATGTCTCAGCCCCTATATCATGCTATTCTCATATTACCTAGAAAAAACTTGCTAACAGATTACTTTTAAAAATGTCTCTGTGTATGAAGTACATGTATCATCCTAAATGTCGACTTAAAGGGAACCTGTGATCAGGATTGCACACAATAAACTACAGACAGTGTCAGGTTGGCGCCGTTATAGTGATTAACGTGATACCTGGTAGATGAAATCTGTCTTGTGGTTGTTGTTTAATTTTCATTTTTGAGTTAATGAGATTCTTGTGCTCTGAGCCGGGCCTGTGGGGGGGGGGGGGGTTCAATGGGTAGGTGACTGAGGGATCAGTGACCTGTAATCAGCTATCAGTATGAATACCTAAGCAGAGCACCACATAAAGACCCCCCCAAAGGCTGCCCCGAAGTACGAGATTCTCATTAACTAAAAACTAGTGCTTAGAAAGGAACAGTGCCAACCCTGATGATTGAATTACTTTTGATGTGAATCAAATTCATATCAGTTTTTTTCTTTATTACAGATCCTGGTGAATTTGAACAAGTTGCAAGTTGAATAATGGAAAAAAATGTCACCACTTTTTCTCAGGTTGCAGAAGATTGCATTAAACCTCACTTTGGCATGTTTTTCACATCTTAGTGTTAACCATGGTTTTCACGGTTATAGCATTCATACCTATGAAAGTTAATGGATCCATTCACATATCGGTGATTTTTCATGGGCCAAAGAAATCATGGGGACAAGCCCAATTATTATCAGAAGGTCGGCTCAAAGTCTATGGGTCAGTGAATTTTTTTTTCTCCATGTAAGTAAAAGAAAAAGTTGCAATGGCAATTAACAGGGCCGTGTAAAAAAAAATAAAATAAAACTCATGCCAAGACTAAGAATGTGAGAGCCACTAGCAAAAGCAGATGCATTACTACCACTGTCACCAGTCGTCCAGGCACTAGTCCTACCAAACACAGACCATAGATATTAATCTTTACCTTGACAAGTGTTCTAATGGGGAACAAGTTGAGGACTCCATGAAATTTATGGCTCATTTCTCATGTCAATCACAGATGTAAGATGTCACCTCTAACAATAATGCCAGTTTGCATCCGTGTTCTGCAGAGAACAGTCTGCCTGCTCACAAATAATTAAGAGATACAGTATAATATTAATTTTAACATAATATTAATTTTTAAAAAAGAAAATTCTCTCAATGTGCATTTGGTTACAACCGGTTTACCTTCCGATTCTACGGTGAGGTCACTGACATTTATAAGGCTGTGCTAGCATTAAAGAAATTGGAATGGGCTGGATACAGTCCTAGTAGACCTCAGATTGGTAAACACATAAACACATTTTGAAAGGCAATTGGTATACATGTGAATAGGGTTGAGCGAAACGGGTCGTTCATTTTCAAAAGTCGCCAACTTTTGGCAAAGTCGGGTTTCATGAAACCCGATCCGACCCCTGTGCGGGGTCGGCCATGCGGTACGCGACTTTCGCGCCAAAGTCGCGTTTCAATGACGCGAAAAGCGCCATTTCTCAGCCAATGAAGGTGAACGCAGAGTGTGGGCAGCGTGATGACATAGGTCCTGGTCCCCACCATCTTAGAGAAGGGCATTGCAGTGATTGGCTTGCTGTCTGCGGCGTCACAGGGGCTATAAAGGGGCGTTCCCGCCGACCGCCATGTTACTGCTGCTGATCTGAGCTTAGGGAGAGGTTGCTGCCGCTTCGTCAGAAGCAGGGATAGCGTTAGGCAGGGTCCATTAACCACCAAACCGCTTGTGCTGTAGCGATTTGCACTGTCCAACACCACCTTCGGTGTGCAGGGACAGTGGAAGCTACAATTTTTTTTTTCTCAGCGCTGTAGCTCATTGGGCTGCCCTAGAAGGCTCCCTGATAGCTGCATTGCTGTGTGTACGCCGCTGTGCAAACCAACTGCTTTTTTCAAAGCACAAATCCTCTTGTTCCTTCCTTTCTGCACAGCTATCTTGTTTGTTTGTCATAGTAACATAGTAACATAGTAACATAGTTAGTAAGGCCGAAAAAAGACATTTGTCCATCCAGTTCAGCCTATATTCCATCATAATAAATCCCCAGATCTACGTCCTTCTACAGAACCTAATAATTGTATGATACAATATTGTTCTGCTCCAGGAAGACATCCAGGCCTCTCTTGTCCACACTTTTTATTTAATTTGTGCATCAGTCCACTCCTTATTGCTGCCTGCCATACCTGGCTGAGATTACTGCAGGGAGATAGTAATTGAAGGACAGTTCCTTTTTTTTTTTTTTTGTGGGAGATTAAGATTGGCATTTCTGCTAGAGTGCCATCCCTGTCTGTGCCATCTCTCACTCAGTGGGCCATAGAAAGCCTATTTATTTTTTTGCTTGATTTGGGTTCTAAAATCTACCTGAAAAAATCACTACATCAATCAGTGGGAGAAAAATATTGGCCTCAGGGCTTGTGTGCCACTCCTGAATCCTGTGTGTGCCATCTCTCAGTCAGTGGGCCATAGAAAGCCTATTTATTTTTTTGCTTGATTTGGGTTCCAAAATCTACCTGAAAAAATCACTACATCAATCAGTGGGAGAAAAATATTGGCCTCAGGGCTTGTGTGCCACTCCTGACTCCTGTGTGCATCATCACTCACTCAGTGGGCCATAGAAAGCCTATTTTTTGTTTTATTTGTTTTCTAAATTCTCCCTGAAAAAAAAAAAAAATCAAATCAGTGGGAGATTAATATTGCCCTTTCTGCTTGTGTGCCAGTATTGACTCCTGGGTGTGCCATCTCTCTCTCTCTCCAATTGTGGGCCATAGAAAGCCTATTATTTTTTTAGCTTGATTTGGGTTCCAAAATCTACCTGAAAAAATCACTACATCAATCATTGGGAGAACAATATTGGCCTCTGGGCTTGTGTGCCACTCCTGACTCCTGTGTGCGTCATCTCTCACTCAGTGGGCCATAGAAAGCCTATTTTTTGTTTTATTTGTTTTCTAAATTCTCCCTGAAAAAATCATTTTATTTTATTTGGTTTCTAAATTCTTCCTGAAAAAATCATTTTTTTTTATTATTTTTTTTTCTAAAGTCTCCCTGAAAAAAAAAAAAAAAACAAATCAGTGGGAGATTAATATTGCCCTTTCTGCTTGTGTGCCAGTCTTGACTCCTGGGTGTGCCATCTCTCTCTCTCCAATTGTGGGCCATAGAAAGCCTATTATTTTTTTTGCTTGATTTTGGTTCCAAAATCTACCTGAAAAAAATCACTAAATCAATCAGTGGGAGATAAATATTGGCCTCTGGGCTTGTGTGCCACTCCTGACTCCTGTGTGCGTCATCTCTCACTCAGTGGGCCATAGAAAGCCTATTTTTTGTTTTATTTGTTTTCTAAATTCTCCCTGAAGAAATCATTTTATTTTATTTGGTTTCTGAATTCTTCCTGAAAAAATCATTTTATTCTATTTTTTTTTTTTTCTAAAGTCTCCCTGAAAAAAAAAAAAAAATCAAATCAGTGGGAGATTAATATTGCCCTTTCTGCTTGTGTGCCAGTCTTGACTCCTGGGTGTGCCATCTCTCTCTCTCCAATTGTGGGCCATAGAAAGCCTATTATTTTTTTAGCTTGATTTGGGTTCCAAAATCTACCTGAAAAAATCACTACATCAATCATTGGGAGAACAATATTGGCCTCTGGGCTTGTGTGCCACTCCTGACTCCTGTGTGCGTCATCTCTCACTCAGTGGGCCATAGAAAGCCTATTTTTTGTTTTATTTGTTTTCTAAATTCTCCCTGAAAAAATCATTTTATTTTATTTGGTTTCTAAATTCTTCCTGAAAAAATCATTTTTTTTTATTATTTTTTTTTCTAAAGTCTCCCTGAAAAAAAAAAAAAAAAACAAATCAGTGGGAGATTAATATTGCCCTTTCTGCTTGTGTGCCAGTCTTGACTCCTGGGTGTGCCATCTCTCTCTCTCCAATTGTGGGCCATAGAAAGCCTATTATTTTTTTAGCTTGATTTGGGTTCCAAAATCTACCTGAAAAAATCACTACATCAATCATTGGGAGAAAAATATTGGCCTCTGGGCTTGTGTGCCACTCCTGACTCCTGTGTGTGGCATCTCTCACTCAGTGGGGCATAGAAAGCCTTTTTTTTTTTTTTTTTTTTTTTTTTTGGTTTCTAAATTGTCATTGGAAAAATCATTTTATGTTATTTGGTTTCTAAATTCTTCCTGAAAAAATCATTTTATTTTATTTTGTTTCTAAAGTCTCCCTGAAAAAAAAAATAAAAAATAAAAAAACAGTGGGAGATTAATATTTACATTTGTGCTTCAGTGACAGTCCTGTGTGTGTGGCATCTCTCTCATTTGGTGCCACCAAAAACATGTGTAACATTGTGCCTGATTTTCGTTGTGGTCTCACCCACCTGTAAAGGGGTAGCTAAATCATACTGAAGTTATAGCTCACCGTGTAAGTTGTGTGACAGCAACAAATACCGATAGTTTGGTTACGTTTTTAAAACAATGAGGAAGTCTGGTGGAAGAGGTCGTGGCCGGGGGCGTTCATTGTCAGCTGGTAATGAGGGTAGTGGTAGTGGTGGAGCATCAGGTGGTCGTGGGAAAAAAAATATTGCACCTAAGTAACATAGTAACATAGTTAGTAAGGCCGAAAAAAGACATTTGTCCATCCAGTTCAGCCTATATTCCATCATAATAAATACCCAGATCTACGTCCTTCTACAGAACCTAATAATTGTATGATACAATATTGTTCGGCTCCAGGAGTCTGGAGCTGTGGAGCCAGGTTCGTCGTCTGGCTACACAAGGCCTCGAACGCTCCCTTTTCTGGGAGTAGGAAAACCGCTTTTAAAGCCGGAGCAGCAAGAGCAAGTTTTGGCTTATCTTGCTGACTCAGCCTCTAGCTCTTTTGCCTCCTCTCGTGAAACTGGTAAATGTAAAAGCAGCGCGTCGTTAGTGGATGTTCACGGTCAGGGACAAGTCGCTTCCTTGTCCTCTTCAGCAAAAACAACAACAGAGAAGAATGCAGCAGGCGACACAACGGGTTACTCCATGGAGCTCTTTACACATACCGTCCCTGGCTTAGAAAGTGAAGCAGTTAACAGTCCATGCCCATTACAAGTTGAATCTGACATGGACAGCACTGATGCACAGCCACAGCCAGACTACTATGCTGGTCCTTTGACTCAGACCACAACATTGCCCTCGCAGGGTAATGATCAAGAATCAGACCCTGATGAGACTATGTTGCCCCATCACGAACGCTATACCACCGACCGACATGGTGACACAGACGAAGTTGCACACGAGCTACAAGAAGAGGTAATAGATGACCCAGTTGTTGACCCCGATTGGCAGCCATTGGGGGAACAGGGTGCAGGCGGCAGCAGTTCTGAAGCGGAGGAGGAGGGGCCGCAGCAGGCATCAACATCGCAACAGGTTCCATCTGCCGGGCCCGTATCTTGCCCAAAACACGTGGCAAAGCCAAAACCTGTTGGAGGACAGCGTGGCCATCCGGTTAAAGCTCAGTCTGCAATGCCTGAAAAGGTATCCGATGCTAGAAAGAGTGCAGTCTGGCATTTTTTTAAACAACACATCCAATTGATCAGCGCAAAGTCATCTGTCAAAAATGTTCAACTACCTTAAGCAGAGGGCAGAATCTGAAAAGTTTCAATACAAGTTGCATGCATAGACATTTAACCACCATGCATTTGCAAGCTTGGACTAACTACCAAACGTCCCTTAAGGTTGTAGCACCCTCGGCCAATGAAGCTAGTCATCAACGCAACATCCTTTCCGGCAGTGTAGGGCCACCATTTTCCGCACCACCTGCAGTATCTCTGCAGGTTTCTTTGCCAGGCCAAAGCAGTCAGGGTCAGGGAATCACCAGTTTCGTAGTAGGAAACACTGCATCTAGGGCACCGGCGGCAACAATACCATCTCCCACCGTCTCTCAGTCTGCCATGTCCACCGGCACCCCCGCTAGTTCCACGATCTCCAGCTCTCCAGTCCAGCTCACCCTACATGAGACTATGGTTAGAAAAAGGAAGTACTTAGCCTCGCATCCGCGTACACAGGGTTTGAACGCCCACATAGCTAGACTAATCTCGTTAGAGATGATGCCCTAACGGTTAGTTGAAAGCAAAGCTTTCAAAGCCCTGATGGACTATGCTGTACCACGCTACGAGCTACCCAGTCGACACTTTTTTTCCAGAAAAGCCATCCCAGCCCTCCACCAGCATGTTAAAGAGCGCATCGTCCATGCACTCAGGCAATCTGTGAGCACAAAGGTGCACCTGACAACAGATGCATGGACCAGTAGGCATGGGCAGGGACGTTACTTGTCCATCACGGCACACTGGGTGAATGTTGTGGATGCAGGGTCCACAGGGGACAGCAAGTTTGGGACAGTTCTGCCTAGCCCACGGTCTAGGAAACAGTTGGCTGTAGCCGTTTGCACCCCCTCCTCCTCCTCCTCGTCCTCCTGCAGAAGCGAGAGCTCGTCCACAGACCGCAGTCGCACAACCACTCCATCCGCAGCTGCCACTGTTGCACACCAGGTCTCCCATTATGGGGCAGCTACTGGCAAACGTCAGCAGGCTGTATTGGCTATGAAGTGTTTGGGCGACAACAGACACACCGCGGAAGTTCTGTCCGAGTTCTTGCAAAAAGAAACGCAGTCGTGGCTGGGCACTGTAGATCTTGAGGCAGGCAAGGTAGTGAGTGATAACGGAAGGAATTTCATGGCTGCCATCTCCCTTTCCCAACTGAAACACATTCCTTGCCTGGCTCACACCTTAAACCTGGTGGTGCAGTGCTTCCTGAAAAGTTATCCGGGGTTATCCGACCTGCTCCTCAAAGTGCGTGGACTTTGCTCACATATCCGCCGTTCGCCCGTACACTCCAGCCGTATGCAGACCTATCAGCGTTCTTTGAACCTTCCCCAGCATCGCCTAATCATAGACATTGCAACAAGGTGGAACTCAACACTGCACATGCTTCAGAGACTGTGCGAACAGAGGCGGGCTGTTATGTTTTTGTGGGAGGATACACATACACGGGCAGGCAGTAGGATGGCAGACATGGAGTTGTCAGGTGTGCAGTGGTCGAAGATTCAAGACATGTGTCAAGTCCTTCAGTGTTTTGAGGAATGCACACGGCTGGTTAGTGCAGACAACGCCATAATAAGCATGAGCATCCCCCTAATGCGTCTGCTGATGCAAAGTTTGACGCACATAAAGGATCAGGCGTCTGCAGCTGAGGAAGAGGAAAGCCTTGCTGACAGTCAGCCATTGTCTGGCCAGGGCAGTGTACAGGACGAGGTAGCGGGCAAAGAGGAGGAGGAGGACGAGGAGGATGATGGGGATGATTATATTTTTAATGAGGAAGCTTTTCCGGGGCCACTGGAAATTGTTGGCGCGGCAAGGCCGGGTTCTGGTTTTTGGAGGGACACAAGTGACGTGGATTTGCCTGAAACTGCCCCTCAACCAAGCACAACCGCAGATTTGAGAACTGGAACTTTGGCCCACATGGCGGATTATGCCTTACGTATCCTCAAAAGGGACACAGGCATTACTAAAATGATGAACGATGACGATTACTGGTTGGCCTGCCTCCTTGATCCTCGCTATAAAGGCAAATTGCAAAATATAATGCCACATGACAACTTGGAAATAATATTAGCAACCAAACAATCAACTCTTGTTGACCGTTTGCTTCTGGCATTCCCTGCACACAGCGCCCGTGATCGTTCTCACACGAGCTGCAGGGGCCAGCAGACCAGAGGTGTTAGAGGGGCAGAAATCAGAAGTGGCGTTGGCCAGAGGGGTTTTCTGACCAGGTTGTGGAGTGATTTTGCTATGACCGCAGACAGGACAGGTACTGCAGCATTAATTCAAAGTGACAGGAGACAACATTTGTCCAGTATGGTTACAAACTATTTTTCATCCCTTATCGACGTTCTCCCTCAACTGTCATTCCCATTTGATTACTGGGCATCCAAATTAGACACCTGGCCAGAATTGGCAGAATATGCATTGCAGGAGCTTGCTTGCCCGGCAGCTAGTGTCCTATCAGAAAGAGTATTCAGTGCTGCAGGTTCAATACTAACAGAAAAAAGGACTCGTCTGGCTACCCAAAATGCGTCTGCTGATGCAAAGTTTGACGCACATAAAGGATCAGGCGTCTGCAGCTGAGGAAGAGGAAAGCCTTGATGACAGTCAGCCATTGACTTTTCCAATCTCGTAATTTTCTGCACCTGATTGTCCAGCATACGACATGTTTACACCTCCCTAAATGGCCCACACGGGGCCGTGGTATCGCCACTTGGCGCCAGCACCCGTGAGAGTGCTGTTTGTCTGAAGAGGTGGGTGTGCCCGCTTTTGGTCGACGGCACTGCCACTGGGTCCCTCATAGTACAATAAAGTGTCTCTGGCGGTGGTGGTGCGCACCCAACGTCAGACACACCGTTGTAAAATGAGGGGCCCTGGGCCTGTACCGCCGGCCACAAGACAGTTCCCCCCCCAGCTCAAACAGTGCTCTACCACTTGCAAAATTATCTCTCACAGCTCCACCAATGTTTAGTCTATGCGCTGACATCCTTCAATGCCTGGCACTGACAATACCATTGTATTGACATTATTGTTATGTTAGGCCTTCGAAGCCTGTCTGCGGTCTCTCCTTCCACTAGGCCTCCACTGACCATTGTACTGCTGCCCGTGTACCCCTGGAACCAATTTTAAATTGCCAACAGCCCTATTTTTTTATGTTAGGCCTTCGAAGCCTGTCTGCGGTCCCTCCTTCCACTAGGCCTCCACTGACCATTGTACTGCTGCCCTTGTACCACTGGAACCAATTTTAAATTGCCAACTGCCCTATTTTTTTATGTTAGGCCTTCGAAGCCTGTCTGCGGTCCCTCCTTCCACTAGGCCTCACCTGACCACACCACTGCTGCCCGTGTACCCCTGGAACCAATTTAAAATTGCCGACAGCCAGCCCAATTTTATTATGTTAGGCCTTCGAAGCCTGTCTGCGGTCCGTTCTTTCTACTACTACTACACTGACCAGGCCACTGCTGCCCGTGTTCCCCTGGAACCAATTTAAAATTGCCTACAGCCATCTGTTATTATGTTAGGCCTTCGATGCCTGTTTGCGGTCACTCCTTCCACTAGGCCTCCACTGACCACACCACTGCTGCCCGTGTTCCCCTGGAACCAATTTAAAATTGCCTACAGCCAGCCCAATTTTTTTATTTTAGGCCTTCGATGCCTGTCTGCGGTCCGTTCTTTCTACTACTACTACACTGACCAGGCCACTGCTGCCCGTGTTCCCCTGGAACCAATTTAAAATTGCCTACAGCCATGTGTTATTATGTTAGGCCTTCGATGCCTGTCTGCGGTCACTCCTTCCACTAGGCCTCCACTGACCACACCACTGCTGCCCGTGTACCCCTGGAACCAATTTAAAATTGCCTACAGCCAGCCCAATTTTATTATGTTAGGCCTTCGAAGCCTGTCTGCGGTCCGTTCTTTCTACTACTACTACACTGAGCAGGCCACTGCTGCCCGTGTTCCCCTGGAACCAATTTAAAATTGCATACAGCCATGTGTTTTTATGTTAGGCCTTCGATGCCTGTCTGCGGTCACTCCTTCCACTAGGCCTCCACTGACCACACCACTGCTGCCCGTGTACCCCTGGAACCAATTTAAAATTGCCTACAGCCAGCCCAATTTTATTATGTTAGGCCTTCGCAGCCTGTCTGCGGTCCGTTCTTTCTACTACTACTACACTGACCAGGCCACTGCTGCCCGTGTTCCCCTGGAACCAATTTAAAATTGCCTACAGCCATGTGTTATTATGTTAGGCCTTCGATGCCTGTTTGCGGTCACTCCTTCCACTAGGCCTCCACTGACCACACCACTGCTGCCCGTGTACCCCTGGAACCAATTTAAAATTGCCTACAGCCAGCCCAATTTTTTTATTTTAGGCCTTCGATGCCTGTCTGCGGTCCGTTCTTTCTACTACTACTACACTGACCAGGCCACTGCTGCCCGTGTTCCCCTGGAACCAATTTAAAATTGCCTACAGCCATGTGTTATTATGTTAGGCCTTCGATGCCTGTCTGCGGTCACTCCTTCCACTAGGCCTCCACTGACCACACCACTGCTGCCCGTGTACCCCTGGAACAATTTAAAATTGCCTACAGCCAGCCCAAATTTATTATGTTAGGCCTTCGAAGCCTGTCTGCGGTCCGTTCTTTCTACTACTACTACACTGACCAGGCCACTGCTGCCCGTGTTCCCCTGGAACCAATTTAAAATTGCCTACAGCCATGTGTTATTATGTTAGGCCTTCGATGCCTGTGTACCCCTGGAACCAATTTAAAATTGCCTACAGCCAGCCCAATTTTTTTATTTTAGGCCTTCGATGCCTGTCTGCTGTCCGTTCTTTCTACTACTACTACACTGACCAGGCCACTGCTGCCCGTGTTCCCCTGGAACCAATTTAAAATTGCCTACAGCCATCTGTTATTATGTTAGGCCTTCGATGCCTGTTTGCGGTCACTCCTTCCACTAGGCCTCCACTGACCACACCACTGCTGCCCGTGTACCCCTGGAACCAATTTAAAATTGCCTACAGCCAGCCCAATTTTTTTATTTTAGGCCTCCATTGCTTCGATCTTCATGCTCTCATTTAGTAGTTGTTGGAAACTACACTGCATTAGGCCTACAAATTGGGTATGGGGTGTAGAGAGATGGTGTGTTCCACTCCAAGGTGTTCCCCAGGTTTCCTCTCCATTGCTTCGATCTTCATGCTCTCGTTTAGTAGTTGTTGGAAACTACACTGCATTAGGCCTACAAATTGGGTATGGGGTGTAGAGAGATGGTGTGTTCCACTCCAAGGTGTTCCCCAGGTTTCCTCGCCAATGCTTCGATCTTCATGCTCTCGTTTAGTAGTTGTTGGAAACTACACTGCATTAGGCCTACAAATTGTGTATGGGGTGTAGAGAGATGGTGTGTTCCACTCCAAGGTGTTCTCCAGGTTGCCTTTCCTGAGCTTCGATCTTCCAGCTCTCGTTTAGTAGTTGTTGGAAACTACACTGCATTAGGCCTACAAATTGGGTATGGGGTTTATAGAGATGGTGTGTTCCACTCCAAGTTGTTCCCCAGGTTTCCTCTCCATTGCTTCGATCTTCATGCTCTCGTTTAGTAGTTGTTGGAAACTACACTGCATTAGGCCTACAAATTGGGTATGGGGTGTAGAGAGATGGTGTGTTCCACTCCAAGGTGTTCCCCAGGTTTCCTCGCCAATGCTTCGATCTTCATGCTCTCGTTTAGTAGTTGTTGGAAACTACACTGCATTAGGCCTACAAATTGGGTATGGGGTGTAGAGAGATGGTGTGTTCCACTCCAAGGTGTTCTCCAGGTTGCCTTTCCTGAGCTTCGATCTTCCGGTTCTCGTTTAGTAGTTGTTGGAAACTACACTGCATTAGGCCTACAAATTGGGTATGGGGTGTAGAGAGATGGTGTGTTACACTCCAAGGTGTTCCCCAGGTTTCCTCTAAATTGCTTCGATCTTCATGCTCTCGTTTAGTAGTTGTTGGAAACTACGCTGCATTAGGCCTACAAATTGGGTATGGGGTGTAGAGAGATGGTGTGTTACACTCCAAGGTGTTCCCCAGGTTTCCTCTCCATTGCTTCGATCTTCATGCTCTCGTTTAGTAGTTGTTGGAAACTACGCTGCATTAGGCCTACAAATTGGGTATGGGGTGTAGAGAGATGGTGTGTTCCACTCCAAGGTGTTCTCCAGGTTGCCTTTCCTGAGCTTCGATCTTCCGGCTCTCGTTTAGTAGTTGTTGGAAACTACACTGCATTAGGCCTACAAATTGGGTATGGGGTGTATAGAGATGGTGTGTTCCACTCCAAGGTGTTCTCCAGGTTGCCTTTCCTGAGCTTCGATCTTCTGGCTCTCGTTTAGTAGTTGTTGGAAACTACGCTGCATTAGGCCTACAAATTGGGTATGGGGTGTAGAGAGATGGTGTGTTCCACTCCAAGGTGTTCCCCAGGTTTCCTCTCCATTGCTTCGATCTTCATGCTCTCGTTTAGTACTTGTTGGAAACTACACTGCATTAGGCCTACAAATTGGGTATGGGGTGTAGAGAGATGGTGTGTTCCACTCCAAGGTGTTCTCCAGGTTGCCTTTCCTGAGCTTCGATCTTCCGGCTCTCGTTTAGTAGTTGTTGGAAACTACACTGCATTAGGCCTACAAATTGGGTATGGGGTGTAGAGAGATGGTGTGTTACACTCCAAGGTGTTCCCCAGGTTATCTCTCCATTGCTTCGATCTTCATGCTCTCGTTTAGTAGTTGTTGGAAACTACGCTGCATTAGGCCTACAAATTGGGTATGGGGTGTAGAGAGATGGTGTGTTCCACTCCAAGGTGTTCTCCAGGTTGCCTTTCCTGAGCTTCGATCTTCCGGCTCTCGTTTAGTAGTTGTTGGAAACTACACTGCATTAGGCCTACAAATTGGGTATGGGGTTTATAGAGATGGTGTGTTCCACTCCAAGTTGTTCCCCAGGTTTCCTCTCCATTGCTTCGATCTTCATGCTCTCGTTTAGTAGTTGTTGGAAACTACACTGCATTAGGCCTACAAATTGGGTATGGGGTGTAGAGAGATGGTGTGTTCCACTCCAAGGTGTTCCCCAGGTTTCCTCGCCAATGCTTCGATCTTCATGCTCTCGTTTAGTAGTTGTTGGAAACTACACTGCATTAGGCCTACAAATTGGGTATGGGGTGTAGAGAGATGGTGTGTTCCACTCCAAGGTGTTCTCCAGGTTGCCTTTCCTGAGCTTCGATCTTCCGGTTCTCGTTTAGTAGTTGTTGGAAACTACACTGCATTAGGCCTACAAATTGGGTATGGGGTGTAGAGAGATGGTGTGTTACACTCCAAGGTGTTCCCCAGGTTTCCTCTAAATTGCTTCGATCTTCATGCTCTCGTTTAGTAGTTGTTGGAAACTACGCTGCATTAGGCCTACAAATTGGGTATGGGGTGTAGAGAGATGGTGTGTTCCACTCCAAGGTGTTCTCCAGGTTGCCTTTCCTGAGCTTCGATCTTCCGGCTCTCGTTTAGTAGTTGTTGGAAACTACACTGCATTAGGCCTACAAATTGGGTATGGGGTGTATAGAGATGGTGTGTTCCACTCCAAGGTGTTCTCCAGGTTGCCTTTCCTGAGCTTCGATCTTCTGGCTCTCGTTTAGTAGTTGTTGGAAACTACGCTGCATTAGGCCTACAAATTGGGTATGGGGTGTAGAGAGATGGTGTGTTCCACTCCAAGGTGTTCCCCAGGTTTCCTCTCCATTGCTTCGATCTTCATGCTCTCGTTTAGTACTTGTTGGAAACTACACTGCATTAGGCCTACAAATTGGGTATGGGGTGTAGAGAGATGGTGTGTTCCACTCCAAGGTGTTCTCCAGGTTGCCTTTCCTGAGCTTCGATCTTCCGGCTCTCGTTTAGTAGTTGTTGGAAACTACACTGCATTAGGCCTACAAATTGGGTATGGGGTGTAGAGAGATGGTGTGTTACACTCCAAGGTGTTCCCCAGGTTATCTCTCCATTGCTTCGATCTTCATGCTCTCGTTTAGTAGTTGTTGGAAACTACGCTGCATTAGGCCTACAAATTGGGTATGGGGTGTAGAGAGATGGTGTGTTCCACTCCAAGGTGTTCTCCAGGTTGCCTTTCCTGAGCTTCGATCTTCTGGCTCTCGTTTAGTAGTTGTTGGAAACTACACTGCATTAGGCCTACAAATTGGGTATGGGGTGTAGAGAGATGGTGTGTTCCACTCCAAGGTGTTCCCCAGGTTTCGTCCACATTGCTTCGGTCTTCCGACTCTCGTTTAGTAGTTGTAGAAAACTACACTGCATTAGGCCTACAAATTGGGTATGGGGTGTAGAGAGATGGTGTGTTACACTCCAAGGTGTTCTCCAGGTTGCCTTTCCTGAACTTCTATCTTCAGGCTCTCATTAAATTGTGTTTAAATGGAACAACTGCATTTGGCGTACTAGTTGGTTTGGGGCCTACTATCGGTGTCTGCCACTCCTTGCTGTTCTCCTGGTTTCCTGTCCTGAAATTCCATTTTCAGGCTCTCGTTAAGTAGTTGTTAATGTTAGACTGCATTTGGCCTAGTAGTTGGGTTGGGGCCTACTATCGGTGTCTGCCACTCCTTGCTGTTCTCCTCCACTGAACAAAGCTGTGCCGCCTGTTTACTACGGTTGCCAATTTTGAACTGCATTTCGACTACTTACTGATTTGGGCCTACTCTCTGTGTCAGCCTCTCATTCCAGTTGTCCTCCACTGCAATGCCCCCTGGTTAGTCCTGTGTTACCAATTTTGAACTGCATTTAGCCAACTTTATTCTTTGGGCCTATATCTGTGTTTCCTCCTCATACTGCCCATTGCCCAGCCAGTGATAGATGAGTCTGCTGGTACATTGACCCATAACGCAAAATTCCCTGTGCACGCTACACAGCAAGATTGTGACCCTGCTGAAAGTCAGGTTCCTCTTCCCGCATACCATACCACCTTACACGGGGACAAAGAGGAAGGTGCAGATGAAAGTGCAGGTTCCTTCATCAGGTGGGGGGAGGAATACTAGTTGGCGACGTCACTGGCACAGGGCCTCTCATAGTACGCAAAAGTGTTGCTGCCGGTGGGAGGCGCCCCCGCCGTGCAAACACACCGCTGTACTTTGAGGGGCCCTGTGCCAGTGCCAATTACAACGAGTGGGCCCCCCCTGCTTGCTCAGGATCACAGCACTTGCAAAGTTGAAATACTTACCTCTCCCTGCTCCACTGTCGTGACGTGGTCCAGATTTACTGGGCCCACTAATTACTTGAACCAGCCCTACCCCCCACAACTTTAGCCAAATGACCCCCAATTTCAAATGCCTTCCAATTATTATGAGCTAAATTACGATTGACAAGCTTCTGTAACAAAAATGGATGTTTTTGCCATTAAAATGGGCAGTGTAGGTGTTTTCCTGGCCTCCACTCTGTTAGGGCTAGCGAAACGCACCGAGTAAATAGAGATGTTTATTGATATTGGTGCGTTCGCAGCCCGGGGTCCACCGTGCAGGAATACCTGCTACTAGCAAACGGCGGAGCTATATGGCGGTATAGACTAACTCAGTTGATTCACTGAGTAGCCGTGAAAGGAAAGCACTGTGCCCTGTTAGACTCCACAGAGGCACAGGCTAACTGCCCAAACAGAGAGCAGTCAGTGGTCACACAAACACACAAAACTCCTCGCCGGAGGAGCCAGCATTCTAGGGGCTTATTTCAGCCGGGTCCCTGAATACACTCAGACTCAATCTCCTCGCCGGAGGAGCCAGCATTCTAGGGGCTTATTTCAGCCGGGTCCCTAAACACACATACATGTGACCACACTGGCGCAAAGCACATAACATAAGATAATACTAGCGCATGGCCGTGCGGTCATGCGCAGTTTATATAGTTGCAGCACAGGAAGCTGCTACTGAAGTTTTTGCCCTTTCAGGACCTTCCAGGAGGACCAATGGAAAGTGCTGCAGTACCTGAGCATGTTTTGCCCTTTCAGGACCTTCCAGGAGGACCAATGGAATGTACTGCAGTACCTGAGCATGTGACCGAACACTCACTGCCAATTATGCTCCCCCATTGACTTGCATTTTGTTTCGTGTTTCGGGCGATACCCGACTTTTCGCCATAATCGGCCGATTCCACTCGACTCGACTTCTAAGATAGTCGGGTTTTGCGAAACACGACTCGACTTTAAAAAGGTCAAGGTCGCTCAACCCTACATGTGAATCATGTTTTGGGGAAAAATTGGATAAATCTGGCAAAATCTGAATTTCAAAAGCTTTGATGATTTCTAGCCAACACAACATATTTATACCAGTGGTGCATAATTCAGGGACAGTGAATTGTGGTAATAAAAAATTTGTAGTAATAAAAAATTAGCTAACTATCCTGATTAGGTACCTAAGAAAACACTAAAACATGAGACCATAAAAAGGTCAACCAGCTTATATATTCATATTTTCTCTTTCAGTGCACCACAATGCACATTTTATTTAAGGACTACCAGATGTTTAAGCACCTGAAAGTGAAAAAACTGTCACAATTTCTAGCTAGTACAATAAATGCTAAAAAAATGCCAAAATGTTGAAATGTTTATTGCTGCAATATGAAAAAAAGGAATAAAAAAATCAAAGTTACATATACAAGAAAATTGTATTTCACTAGAAATGTTAACTGATCAAACAAAACAGAAGCCCTTAAAAAACGAATTAATCTAGCATTGCCACAATCACTCTGATCAAGTTACCATGTCCATTTCATTGAACAGTTAATGCTATAAATATGAAGCTAAAAAAAAACTATTCTGGGGGTTACAATTTTGCCCATAACTTACAAAGTATTAGAAAAAATGTCATTGATACAAAAATGGTACCATTAAAATATGAAACTTATCCCACAAAAATTGAGTGTTTTTATATCTATGTCTATCTAATAATGTAAATGTTGTGACTTTTGGATTACAGAGATTTTATTGTCAAGACAAATTCATATACCGAGTACTTTTTCACTAAACAGTGCGCATAATCATGTTTTAGAACCCAATAGGAATGCAATAGTCAAAAACATTAGGCAATACTAGAGCACAGATATGTTGTGTAACTCTTGATTAACTTACTGATTTACTACATAATCATGTCCATGCAATAAACGGTAAAGAGGCACAGCATTCACCCTCCAAATTGAATTAAATATTCGTCATAATGCTACTACAGGATGGAGCTCCATATTGGGGTAAATTCTCAAAGGTTTCCACTAATGATGACCTAATCTGCCAAAATTCAACCAGTAAATTTGATTAGCATTAAAGTTATTTGATCTCACAAGACCCCAGAATATAAATGACATTGTATTGGAAAAAACTCACCTTTCCGCATATTTGTCCCACCTAAGCAGCTCAACATTTGGTTTTCCACCTTTTTCCATTTGACCTCTTCTTTCCCTTGGCCTGACTTCTTCTTTGGCTCTTCCAACATTGGGGCTTCCATGTGTGAGTGAAAACAATCTGACTGTCATACATTTGGGCAAAGTAAGTCATACTCCCTGTATCATGCTCATCCTCAAAATTAATTCTGAAGATTGTTTTAAGTGGCTAACAGAGCACAGTTTCAAAAAACATCACAAAGGAAAAAGTCTTACCCAAACCTGGTCAGATTACCAATGTACAAACAGGATGCAGCAAACCACCATGATAAAGGCGAGGGCAGCACAGATGCAAAATACTAATGAAAACAACCACTCACAAATCTACCAATTAATGGAGGCAGTGGCTGTATAGCATTAAACATGCACCCAGATGAAGCTTGCATAGGACACCACTCACAGATACATTTGATGTACACTGTCTGGCTTACAGCTTATGGATGATGCCCATACTAAGATGAATAATGTATAAGATAAATACATTACATGAGGAATTGGTTACTATTTTGGCCAAAATACCAAGCTGGCAACACACATTAATGGTACTCACATTTGCGAGTCCTAACAGTAAAATTATATATGGCTAACACAGAACAAAGTTTCAAAAAACATCACAGAGAAACGATACAGCCTTACCAACAAGAGGTCAGATTACTGATGCACTAGCAGGATGCAGCAGACCCTTATTATAAAGGCGGGAGCAGCACAGGTGCAAAGGTGCAAAATACTTATGCAAACAGCCACTCAAAAACGTGACAATTCATGGAAAGGGTGGCTATGTAGTACTCTAAATATGCAACCAGTTGAGGCTTGCATAGGATGCCAGTATGATGCACAGTACCTGGCTTACAGCCTATTGATGATGTCCATACTATTGGATAAGGTGGGCTGCCAAGTACTATATAAGTTCACTCCACAAGACAGATGCCTCAATTCACCCAACCAACAATTGAAGGACCTACCTGCATCCTTCATAAAAATGGAAAAAAAATGTTTTAAAGTATATCTTCTTGAGGAAGACAAGATAACTAGGAGAGCATCTAGTTATTTCAACTGTTCTTATATGAAAAAAACAAGGTCTCCAGGCTTTGCAAAAAGCAGAATAGTCTGCCTGTGCATTGCTTGATATGTAGCATCCATCTGGGATTTGATGCTGTGTATATTGGAGTATATGAATCAGCAGCATGAAGTGATGACCAATATCAAGCTGGAGCTTAGAATACTTTAAATTTTGTTTTTGAGTTTTTCAGTAGGCAGAACTGTGGCAACAATATTGTTATCCTCATATTTACCTTGAAGAAAAACCTCATAAGGATGCATCTAAGGATGGAGAAAAACAGCAACATATACATGTTCATTGTCGTTCCATTACTGTTTGGAACCCTCAAGGTCAATGTAATAAACAGCAAGATATGGATAGGGAGGATCAACTGGCGAATGTGGTAGAAGACTATTGGAGTGAAATTGTTGATTATGATGCTGGCCATAATAAGCATTGGTTGAAGCATTGTTTGAAGCCGGGTGTAAAAAGTTGCGCTCGGTAGCAATGCATGCTGCATGCTCAATTGTCTATGGGATGACAACAAGTCTATTATTAGCATCATCTAATGGGATTACTGTTGCTAGCCATGCTTTGAGACCCTTGTTAAATGAGTAAAATGGAGCTGGCTTCTAAAAGGTAGCCAAATTTGGTTAGATAAGCTGTGTTCCATGCTCTGCTGAAGCCTGCTGATGGCATATCTCACAATGAACCCCCTCTTGGATACCCTGAGATATTCAGAAGTAAGGCTACAAAAAGTAGCCAGGGCAGCAACTATAGTCACTACAGTAAATTTGACATGATGGACCAGATATTTTATCTGCTGCTGCACTAACCAAATTAACTTCTTGAGAGAAAAATTAACTATCTGAAAGGCCCAGTTTAGTAGTTAAAGGGACACTGTCACCTGAATTTGGAGGGAACAAGATTGCCTTGTGCAGGCATGTACTACGGAGGACAGAGAATGAACTTCAATCCAATATTCCAGCCAGCATGTAGCCAGCGGGTAAGGAAAGGGTGAATCAAACACCCAAAAACCCCCGCCTCCATGGCTGAAGATTGTTCCCTCCGAATTCAGGTGACAGTGTCCCTTTAAGGGACTGTGTGCTTTCTTTGGGAGACACCCTTAGCCACAATACTATGGACTTCTGAGTCAGCACATTTGCCAAGTGGCAAGGACAAGCCCCCTTTGCCATGGGCATAGTGCAATGGAGGCTGTACATGAAACTATGAGAGTATTCAGAGGAACAGTTGACTTTGTCATGCCCAAGCAGGCCAGGATGTCTTCTATGAAAGGAGAAAACCTTACATTTGTAAAACTGAATCAGGCATGGATTAGTGCTGAACACTGGGGAATTGACAGCAAAATGCTTATATTTAACAGTATTTGGCATGACTGTCTTTATGCAAACTGTGACCATCTATTTTGCACCAATGTTGCCCATATCTTACAGCATTTGACATGGCTGTGTTTATGTGTACTTTTTATCAACAACGGTTTTATTAATTTTTACTCTTTGGATTTTTTCAGTTTTTGTTGAAATATTTCCATTCAAGATGCAATCATTCTGAGATGTTTGCATTCATTCTGAGATATTTTCAAAGTTTTTTAACCCCTTAGCGACCGCCGATATGCCTTTTAACGGCGGCCGCTAAGGGTACTTAAAGCACAGCGCCGTTAATTAACGGCGCTGTGGAAAAAGTAAACAGCGCCCCCAGAGTCGGATTTTCTCCGGGGTCTTGGCTGCTGGGGGTAGCCGAGACCCCAGAGAACATGATTCGGGGGGGGTTTTACCGACCCCACATTTGCGATCGCCGGTAATTAACCGTTTACCGGCGATCGCAAAAAAAAATAAATCGCAATCTTTTTTTAATTTCTCTGTCCTCCGATGTGATCGCACATTGGAGGACAGAGAAAAGGGGTCCCAGGTAGCCCCCCAATACTTACCTATCTCCCCCGATGCTCCTCGTGGCTCCCGGTGGGTGCCGCCATCTTGAAAATGGCGGGCGCATGCGCAGTGCGCCCGCCGGCCGGCCCCGCGAGAATCTTTGGGGTCTCGGCTGCCAGGGGTAGCCGAGACCCCAAAGAGTGTTTTGCGATCGCCGGTAATTAACTGTTTACCGGCGATCGCAAAAAAAAAAAAAAAGTAAAGTGTAATTCTCTGTCCTCTGATGTGATCGCACATCAGAGGACAGAGAAATAGGGGGATTCAGGGACCCTATCATACTCACCTGTGTCCCTGGATCCTCCTGCTGCTCCTCCTGGCCGCCGGCAAAAGAAAATGGCGGGCGCATGCGCAGTGCGCCCGCCATCTGTCTCCATCTGCTGACCGGCAGAAGAACAGCAGTTGGGGCTAAAATTAGGGTTAGGGCTAGGGTTAGGGTTAGGGCTAGGGTTAGGGTTATGGCTAGGGCTAGGGTTAGGGCTAGGGTTAGGGCTAGGGTTAGGGCTAGGGTTAGGGTTAGGGCTAGGGTTAGGGCTAGGGATAGGGCTAGGTTTAGGGCTAGGGTTGGGGCTAAATTTAGGGTTAGGGTTGGGGCTAAATTTAGGGTTAGGGTTGGGGCTAAATTTAGGGTTAGGCTTCTTTCACACTTACGTCGGTACAGGGCCGTCGCAATGCGTCGGCCCGACATACCGACGCACGTTGTGAAAATTGTGCACAATGTGGGCAGCGGCTGTAGTTTTTCAACGCATCCGCTGCCCAATCTATGTCCTGGGGAGGAGGGGGCGGAGTTACGGCCACGCATGTGCGGTCAGAAATGGCGGATGCGACGTACAAAAAAACGCTTCATTGAACGTTTTTTTGTGCCGACGGTCCGCCAAAACACAACTGATCAAGTGCACGACGGACGCGACGTGAGGCCATCCGTCACGATCCGTCGGCAATACAAGTCTATGGGCAAAAAACGCATCCTGCGGGCACATTTGCAGGATCCGTTTCTTGTCCAAAACGACGGACTGCGACGGATGCCAAACGACGCAAGTGTGAAAGTAGCCTTAGGGCTAGGGTTAGGGTTGGGGCTAAAGTTAGGGTTAGAGTTGGGATTAGGGTTAGGGTTTGGATTAGGGTTGGTATTAGGGTTAGGGTTGGCATTAGGGTTACGCTTGGGATTAGGGTTAGGTTTGGGATTAGGGTTAAGGTTAGGGTTGTGATTAGGGGTGTATTGGGATTAGGGTTAGGTTTGAGGTTAGGGTTGAGATTAGGATTAGGGGTGTGTTGGATTTAGGGGTTTGATTAGGGTTATGGTTAGGGTTGACATTAGGGTTGTTTTGGGGTAAGGGTTGTGATTATGGTTAGGGTTAGTGATTAGGATTATGGATCAGGTTGGGATTAGGGTTAGGGGTGTGTTGGGGTTAGGGTTGGAGCTAGAATTGGGGGGTTTCCACTGCTTAGGTACATCAGGGGGTCTCCAAACACGACAGCCAATTTTGCGCTCAAAAAGTCAAATGATGCTCCCTCCGTTCTGAGCTCTGCCGTGCGCCCAAACAGTGGGTTACCCCCACATATGGGGCATCAGCGTACTCGGGATGAATTGGACAACAACTTCTGGGGTCCAATTTCTCTTGTTACCCTTGTGAAAATAAAAACTTGGGGGCTACAAAATCTTTTTTGTGGAAAATATATATATATTTTTTTTTATGATTCTGCATTATAAACTTCTGTGAAGCACTTGGGCATTCAAAGTTCTCACCACACATCTATATAAGTTCCTTGGGGGGTCTAGTTTCCAAAATGGGGTCACTTGTGGGAGGTTACTACTGTTTAGGTACATCAGGGGCTCTGCAAACGCAACATAACGCCCACAGACCATTCTATCTAAGTCTGCATTCCAAAACGGCGCTCCTTCCCTTCCGAGCTCTGCTGTGCGCCCAAACAGTGGTTTACCCCCACATATGGGGCATCAGGATACTCAGGATAAATTGGACAACAACCTTAGTGGTCTAATTTCTCCTGTTACCTTTGTGAAAATAAAAATTTGTGGGCAAAAAGATCATTTTTGTAGAAAAAATGCGATTTTTTTTTTCATGGCTCTACGTTATAAACTTCTGTGAAGCACATGGGGGTTCAAAGTGCTCACCACACATCTAGATAAGTTCCTTAAGGGGTCTAGTTTCCAAAATGGTGTCACTTGTGGGGGGTTTCCACTGTTTAGGCACATCAGGGGCTCTCCAAACGCGACATGGCGTCCAATCTCAATTCCAGCCAATTCTACATTGAAAAAGTAAAACGGCACTCCTTCTCTTCCAAGCTCTGCTGTGCGCCCTAACAGTGGTTTACCCCCACATATTGGGTATCAGCTTACTCAGGAGAAATTGCACAACAATGTTTGTGGTCTAATTTCTTCTGTTACCCTTGTGAAAATAAAAATTTGTGGGCAAAAAATCATTTTTGTAGAAAAAATGTGATTTTTTTTTTCACGGCTCTACATTATAAACTTCTGTGAAGCACATGGGGGTTCAAAGTGCTCACCACACATCTAGATAAGTTCCTTAAGGGGTCTAGTTTCCAAAATGGGGTCACTTGTGGGGGGTTACTACTGTTTAGGCACATCAGGGGCTCTCCAAACGCGACATGGCGTCCAATCTCAATTCCAGCCAATTCTACATTGAAAAAGTAAAACGGCGCTCCTTCACTTCCAAGCTCTGCGGTGCGCCCAAACAGTGGTTTACCCTCACATATGGGGTATCAACGTATTCAGGAGAAATCGCACAACAACTTTTGTGGTCTAATTTCTCCTGTTACCCTTGTGAAAATAAGAATTTGTGGGCGAAAAGATCATTTTTGTGTAAACAAAAGCGATTTTATTTTCACGGCTCTACGTTATAAACTTCTGTGAAGCACTTGGGGGTTCAAAGTGCTCACCACACATCTAGATAATAGTGTTGAGCATTCCGATACCGCAAGTATCGGGTATCGGCCGATACTTGCGGTATCGGAATTCCGATACCGAGATCCGATACTTCTGTGGTATCGGGTATCGGTATCGGATCAATAGGGATGTGTAAAATAAAGAATTAAAATAAAAAATATTGATATGCTCACCTCTCCGGCGGCCCCTGGACATCACGCTGGTAACCGGCAGGCTTCTGTGTTTAAAATGAGCGCCTTCAGGACCTGCGAATGACGTCGCGGCTTCTGATTGGTCGCGTGCCGCCCATGTGACCGGCACGCGACCAATCAGAAGCCGCGACGTCATTCTCATTCACAAAACTCCTAATTCTAGGAATTAAGGACCTGCGAATGACGTCGCGGCTTCTGATTGGTCGCGTGCCGATCACATGGGCGGCACGCGACCAATCAGAAGCCGCGACGTCATTCGCAGGTCCTAAAGGCGCTCATTTTAAACAAAGAAGCCGGCCGGTTACCAGCGTGATGTCCAGGGGCCGCCAGAGAGGTGAGCATATCAATATTTTTTATTTTAATTCTTTATTTTACACATCCCTATGGATCCCAGGGCCTGAAGGAGAGTTTCCTCTCCTTCAGACCCTGGGAACCATGAGAATACCTTCCGATACTTGATGTCCCATTGACTTGTATTGGTATCGGATATCGGTATCGGCGATATCCGATATTTTTCGGGTATCAGCTGATACTATCCGATACCGATACTTTCAATTATAGGACGGTATCGCTCAACACTACTAGATAAGTTCCTTAAGGGGTCTAGTTTCCAAAATGGTGTCACTTGTGGGGAGTTTCCACTGTTTAGGCACATCAGGGGCTCTCTAAACGTGACATGGTGTCCGATCTCAATTCCAGCCAATTCTGCATTGAAAAAGTCAAACGGCGCTCCTTCACTTCTAAGTTCTGCGGTGCGCCCAAAAAGTGGTTTACCCCCACATATGGGGTATTGGCGTATTCAGGAGAAATTGCAAAACAAAATTTATGGTTACATTTCTGTTTTTACACTTGTGAAAATATAAAAAATGGTTCAGAATTAAGATGTTTGCAAAAAAAAGTTAAATGTTCATTTTTTCCTTCCACATTGTTTCAGTTCCTGTGAAGCACGTAAAGGGTTAATAAACTTCTTGAATGTGGTTTTGAGAACCTTGAGGGGTGTAGTTTTTAGAATGGTGTCACTTTTTCTATCATATAGACCCCTCAAAATGACTTCAAATGTGATGTGGTCCCTAAAAAACAATGGTGTTGTAAAAATGAGAAATTGCTGGTCAACTTTTAACCCTTATAACTCCCTAACAAAAAAAAATTTTGTTTCCAAAATTGTGCTGATGTAAAGTAGACATGTGGGAAATGTTATTTATTAACTATTTTTCGTGACATATCTCTCTGATTTAAAAGCATAAAAATACAAAGTTTGAAAATTGCAAAATTTTAAAAATTTTCGCCATATTTCCGTTTATTTCATAAATAATCGCAAGTAATATCGAAGAAATGTTACCACTAACATGAAGTACAATATGTCACGAAAAAACAATCTCAGAATCAGCGGGATCCGTTGAAGCGTTCCAGAGTTATAACCTCATAAAGTGACAGTGGTCAGAATTGCAAAAATTGGCTCGGTCATTAAGTACCAAATTGGCTCTGTCACTAAGGGGTTAATAAGCTGCCCCTACCATTTTTTTTTGGATATCTTTTTTCAGAGAAACTTTTCTTTAATTTTTCTGAATGAATTATTTAATCTTTAATTAAAGTGCAATTTCTTCTAATATGAAAAAATTGACTAAGGGGAATATTTATTTTCCATCTAGGAAAATGGGCACTGTAGTAATCTAAATACCTATTTCTGTTTACAGTTTTTAAGACAATGGATTAATAGCCACCTTTCAAATTCCAAGCCATCAATGCAGGCCTTCCCATTGAAGATGACAAACTGAGCTCTGGCTGACGAGTACTGGGATATCTGAGAGAATCCAGGGATCCGACAAGGATATCATCCTCATCCATGAGAACCATGGCTTCTTGGGCCAAAACGAAGCAATTAGAATGATTTCTGCTCTTTCTTCCCAAATCTTCATTAATGCTTCCGGAATCAACGTGAATGGGGGAGAGCTAGGCTAGGATGAAGTGAATGTGTAGTGCATCCATTGCATATGGTTTATCTATTGGATTTAGCAGAAGTTACAATCCACACGAGGAAGGAAGCTGTCCGCTGCCGAAACACATAGTGTTAAATAAAAGGTTAGCTTACCACTAATCCATTGCAGTGTGCTCTATAGCCATAGTGCTCCTTAAATTGACCACATTTTTTCCAAAACAAGTTTACATTACCCTTGAGGGATTGTGACTGGAAGAGCTTGGGGCCATAGAGTTCATCTCCAGGCAATAGGACTTGAAGTGACATCACTGTCATGATCCCAATGGCAGGGGATCACAAAAAGACAAGCACAAAAAACAGAACAAGCTCTAGGGTGATGGAAACTGAGCTGACCGCGATCCTGAACCTAATTCACACAACTAGCAGTAGCCGGGGAACGTGCCTACGATGATTCTAGACGTCTCGCGCCAGCCGAAGGACTAGCTTCCCCTATTAGAAGAAACAAAGACCTCTCTTGCCTCCAGAGAAACACCCCACAGAAATAGCAGCCCCCCACATGTAATGACGGTGAAATGAGAGGAAAGCACATACGTAGTAATGAAAACAGATTCAGCAAAATGAGGCCCGCTAAAACTAGATAGCAGAGTATATAAAAGTGAACTGCGCGGTCAGCGAAAAACCCTACAAAAAACCATCCTGAAATTACTTGAACTCATGTGCCAACTCATGGAACATGAGGAGCAATATCAGCCCACTAGAGCAACCAGCAACAAGGAATCACATAACTGCAAGCTGGACTAAAACAAAAATAAAGCAAAACGTGGAACAGGAAAATCAAAAACTTAGCTTGTCCTGAAGATTACAGAAGCGGAAAGCAGAGGTAACAAGACACACTGATTACATTGATCGCCGGCGAGGAAATGACAAGAAAGCCAGGTTAAATAGGAAACTCCCATATCCTGATAGAACAGGTGGACACCAGAGACCGCAGAGAACACAAGTCACCCAGTACCATCTGTAACCACCAGAGGGAGCCCAAAAACAGAATCCACAACAGTCCCCCCCCCTTGAGGAGGGGTCACCGAACCCTCACGAGAACCACCAGGGCGACCAGGATGAGCCCTATGAAATGCACGGACCAAATCAGCAGCATGAACATCAGAGGCAACCACCCAAGAATTATCCTCCTGACCATAACCCTTCCACTTGACCAAATACTGAAGTTTCCGTCTGGAAACACGAGAATCCAAGATCTTCTCCACAACATACTCCAATTCTCCCTCCACCAGCACCGGAGCAGGAGGCTCAAGCGAAGGAACAACAGGTACCTCATACTTCCGCAACAACGACCGATAGAACACATTATGAATAGCAAACGATGCCGGGAGATCCAAACGAAACGACACAGGGTTAAGAATTTCCAAGATCCTATAGGGACCGATGAACCGAGGCTTGAACTTAGGAGAAGAGACCTTCATAGGAACAAAACGAGAAGACAACCACACCAAGTCCCCAACACGAAGTCGAGGACCCACGCGGCGACGGCGATTAGCAAACTGCTGAGCCCTCTCCTGGGACAACTTCAAATTGTCCACCACATGACTCCAAATCTGATGCAACCTCTCCACCACCATGTCCACTCCAGGACAATCAGAAGGCTCCACCTGACCAGAGGAAAAACGAGGATGAAACCCCGAATTACAAAAGAAAGGAGAAACCAAGGTAGCAGAACTAGCCCGATTATTAAGGGCAAATTCGGCAAGCGGCAAAAAGGTAACCCAGTCATCTTGATCAGCAGAAACAAAACACCTTAAATAAGTTTCCAAGGTCTGATTAGTTCGTTCCGTCTGGCCATTCGTCTGAGGTCCATGCAGACGAAAAGGACAAATCAATGCCCATCTTAGCACAGAACGTCCGCCAAAATCTAGACACAAACTGGGATCCCCTGTCAGAAACAATGTTCTCCGGAATCCCATGAAAACGAACCACGTTCTGAAAAAACAGAGGGACCAACTCAGAGGAGGAAGGTAACTTAGGCAAGGGTACCAGATGAACCATCTTAGAAAAGCGGTCACACACAACCCAGATGACGGACATTTTTTGAGAGACAGGGAGATCCGAAATAAAGTCCATGGAAATGTGCGTCCAAGGCCTCTTCGGGATAGGCAAAGGTGACAACAATCCACTGGCCCGAGAACAGCAAGGCTTAGCCCGAGCGCAAACTTCACAAGACTGCACAAAAGAACGCACATCCCTCGACAAGGAAGGCCACCAAAAAGACCTGGCCACCAAGTCTCTAGTACCAAATATTCCAGGATGACCTGCCAACGCAGAAGAATGGACCTCGGAGATGACTCTACTGGTCCAATTATCCGGAACAAACAGTCTTTCAGGCGGACAACGATCAGGTTTATCCACCTGAAACTCCTGCAAAGCACGTCGCAAGTCTGGGAAGACGGCCGACAAAATCTCCCCATCCCTAAGGATACCAGTGGGCTCAGAATTTCCAGGGGAATCAGGCACAAAACTCCTAGAAAGAGCATCCGCCTTCACATTCTTTGAACCTGGCAGGTATGAAACCACAAAATCGAAACGGGAGAAAAACAGTGACCAACGAGCCTGTCTAGGATTCAGACACTTGGCAGACTCAAGGTAAATCAGATTTTTGTGATCAGTCAAGACCACCACACGATGTCTAGCACCCTCAAGCCAATGACGCCACTCCTCAAATGCCCACTTCATGGCCAAAAGCTCCCGATTACCAACATCATAATTCCGCTCAGTGGGCGAAAACTTTCTAGAAAAGAACGCACATGGCTTCATCACTGAGCAATCGGAGCTTCTCTGTGACAAAACCGCCCCCGCTCCAATCTCAGAAGCATCAACCTTGGAGAAATCACCAACCACAAAACTGAAGAACCGATATCAAATCTTTGTAGAGGATGAAGATGGCACACCTAAGAATGAAGCAATACCAGCAAGCAAAAAAGAAAAGGGCACACAGCAACAAGTGACAGCAAAAAGTTCAGCCAAGAAGCAACGAAGAGTGGTGGTGGTGGGAGACTCACTACTGAGAGGCACCGAAGCAGCCATCTGCAGACCGGACATAACTGCAAGAGAAGTATGCTGCCTTCCAGGTGCGATGATCAAGGATGTGACCGATAGGATACCAAAGCTCTTCAGCTCCAAGGACGTCCACCCATTTCTTCTGATACATGTTGGCACCAATGACACGGCAAGGAAGGACCTACCGACAATCTGCAAGGACTTTGAAGAGTTGGGGAAGAAAGTAAAGGAACTGGATGCACAGGTAGTTTTTTCTTCTATCCTTCCAGTAGACGGGCATGGCACCAGGAGATGGAACAGGATCCTTGATGCAAACAACTGGCTAAGACGATGGTGCAGACAACAAGGATTTGGATTCCTGGACCACGGTGTGAATTACTGGTATGATGGACTCCTCGCCAGAGACGGACTACACCTCAACAAACCTGGGAAACACACATTCGCCAGAAGACTCGCTACACTCATCAGGAGGGCGTTAAACTAGAAGAAGAGGGGACGGGAAGAAAAACATTAGACTCGAACAAAGACGACCCAGGAAAACATACTCAGAAGGGAGGTAAGAACATTTCTAAAACAATCCACAGTGAGGAGATTGGAACAAAACAAAATCCTCTAAACTGCATGCTCGCAAACGCCAGAAGCCTGACAAACAAGATGGAAGAACTAGAAGCAGAAATATCTACAGGTAACTTTGACATAGTGGGAATAACCGAGACATGGTTAGATGAAAGCTATGACTGGGCAGTTAACTTACAGGGTTACAGTCTGTTTAGAAAGGATCGTAAAAATCGGAGAGGAGGAGGGGTTTGTCTCTATGTAAAGTCTTGTCTAAAGTCCACTTTAAGGGAGGATATTAGCGAAGGGAATGAGGATGTCGAGTCCATATGGGTCGAAATTCATGGAGGGAAAAATGGTAACAAAATTCTCATTGGGGTCTGTTACAAACCCCCAAATATAACAGAAACCATGGAAAGTCTACTTCTAAAGCAGATAGATGAAGCTGCAACCCATAATGAGGTCCTGGTTATGGGGGACTTTAACTACCCGGATATTAACTGGGAAACAGAAACCTGTGAAACCCATAAAGGCAACAGGTTTCTGCTAATAACCAAGAAAAATTATCTTTCACAATTGGTGCAGAATCCAACCAGAGGAGCAGCACTTTTAGACCTAATACTATCTAATAGACCTGACAGAATAACAAATCTGCAGGTGGTTGGGCATTTAGGAAATAGCGACCACAATATTGTGCAGTTTCACCTGTCTTTCACTAGGGGGACTTGTCAGGGAGTCACAAAAACATTGAACTTTAGGAAGGCAAAGTTTGAACAGCTTAGAGATGCCCTTAATCTGGTAGACTGGGACAATATCCTCAGAAATGAGAATACAGATAATAAATGGGAAATGTTTAAGAACATCCTAAATAGGCAGTGTAAGCGGTTTATACCTTGTGGGAATAAAAGGACTAGAAATAGGAAAAACCCAATGTGGCTAAACAAAGAAGTAAGACAGGCAATTAACAGTAAAAAGAAAGCATTTGCACTACTAAAGCAGGATGGCACCATTGAAGCTCTAAAAAACTATAGGGAGAAAAATACTTTATCTAAAAAACTAATTAAAGCTGCCAAAAAGGAAACAGAGAAGCACATTGCTAAGGAGAGTAAAACTAATCCCAAACTGTTCTTCAACTATATCAATAGTAAAAGAATAAAAACTGAAAATGTAGGCCCCTTAAAAAATAGTGAGGAAAGAATGGTTGTAGATGACGAGGAAAAAGCTAACATATTAAACACCTTCTTCTCCACGGTATTCACGGTGGAAAATGAAATGCTAGGTGAAATCCCAAGAAACAATGAAAACCCTATATTAAGGGTCACCAATCTAACCCAAGAAGAGGTGCGAAACCGGCTAAATAAGATTAAAATAGATAAATCTCCGGGTCCGGATGGCATACACCCACGAGTACTAAGAGATCTAAGTAATGTAATAGATAAACCATTATTTCTTATTTTTAGTGACTCTATAGCAACAGGGTCTGTTCCGCAGGACTGGCGCATAGCAAATGTGGTGCCAATATTCAAAAAGGGCTCTAAAAGTGAACCTGGAAATTATAGGCCAGTAAGTCTAACCTCTATTGTTGGTAAAATATTTGAAGGGTTTCTGAGGGATGTTATTCTGGATTATCTCAATGAGAATAACTGTTTAACTCCATATCAGCATGGGTTTATGAGAAATCGCTCCTGTCAAACCAATCTAATCAGTTTTTATGAAGAGGTAAGCTATAGACTGGACCACGGTGAGTCATTGGACGTGGTATATCTCGATTTTTCCAAAGCGTTTGATACCGTGCCGCACAAGAGGTTGGTACACAAAATGAGAATGCTTGGTCTGGGGGAAAATGTGTGTAAATGGGTTAGTAACTGGCTTAGTGATAGAAAGCAGAGGGTGGTTATAAATGGTATAGTCTCTAACTGGGTCGCTGTGACCAGTGGGGTACCGCAGGGGTCAGTATTGGGACCTGTTCTCTTCAACATATTCATTAATGATCTGGTAGAAGGTTTACACAGTAAAATATCGATATTTGCAGATGATACAAAACTATGTAAAGCAGTTAATACAAGAGAAGATAGTATTCTGCTACAGATGGATCTGGATAAGTTGGAAACTTGGGCTGAAAGGTGGCAGATGAGGTTTAACAATGATAAATGTAAGGTTATACACATGGGAAGAGGGAATCAATATCACCATTACACACTGAACGGGAAACCACTGGGTAAATCTGACAGGGAGAAGGACTTGGGGATCCTAGTTAATGATAAACTTACCTGGAGCAGCCAGTGCCAGGCAGCAGCTGCCAAGGCAAACAGGATCATGGGGTGCATTAAAAGAGGTCTGGATACACATGATGAGAGCATTATACTGCCTCTGTACAAATCCCTAGTTAGACCGCACATGGAGTACTGTGTCCAGTTTTGGGCACCGGTGCTCAGGAAGGATATAATGGAACTAGAGAGAGTACAAAGGAGGGCAACAAAATTAATAAAGGGGATGGGAGAACTACAATACCCAGATAGATTAGCGAAATTAGGATTATTTAGTCTAGAAAAAAGACGACTGAGGGGCGATCTAATAACCATGTATAAGTATATAAGGGGACAATACAAATATCTCGCTGAGGATCTGTTTATACCAAGGAAGGTGACGGGCACAAGGGGGCATTCTTTGCGTCTGGAGGAGAGAAGGTTTTTCCACCAACATAGAAGAGGATTCTTTACTGTTAGGGCAGTGAGAATCTGGAATTGCTTGCCTGAGGAGGTGGTGATGGCGAACTCAGTCGAGGGGTTCAAGAGAGGCCTGGATGTCTTCCTGGAGCAGAACAATATTGTATCATACAATTATTAGGTTCTGTAGAAGGACGTAGATCTGGGTATTTATTATGATGGAATATAGGCTGAACTGGATGGACAAATGTCTTTTTTCGGCCTTACTAACTATGTTACTATGTTACTAACCTCAACCTGAAAAGGAAGTGAAACATCTGGCTGACGCAACACAGGAGCAGAAGCAAACCGGCGCTTAAGTTCCTGAAAGGCCTCCACAGCCGCAGGAGACCAATCAGCAACATCAGCACCCTTCTTAGTCAGATCCGTCAAAGGCTTAACCACACTAGAAAAATTAGTTATGAAACGACGATAAAAATTAGCAAAGCCCAAGAACTTCTGTAGACTCTTAAGAGATGTAGGCTGCGTCCAGTCACAAATAGCTTGAACCTTGACGGGATCCATCTCAATAGTAGAAGGGGAAAAAATATACCCCAAAAAAGAAATCTTCTGGACTCCAAAGAGACACTTTGAACCTTTTACAAACAAAGAATTGGCCCGCAGGACCTGAAACACCTTCCTGACCTGCTGAACATGGGACTCTGTTGTGAATTCTGTGGCTGAGTTCACTTCTGTGGTCACAAGTGGTATTGCAGTCTCTGGGCTTCCTCCCTCAGGTGTTTTGGTGAGCTCGTTGGCTGTCTTGCTATTTAGCTCCGCCTGAGTCTGTCTTCCTTGCTCCTTGTCAATGTTCCAGTGTTGGATCTGAGCTACTGCATCTTTCCTTGGGCCTGCTGCTCTGCTAGATAAGTGCTTCTAGTTTGTTTTCTGTTTTTTTTCTGTCCAGCTTGCTATTGTCTTTTGCTGGAAGCTCTGAGAAGCAGAGGGGTGCACCGCCGTGCTGTTAGTTCGGCACGGTGGGTCTTTTTGCCCCTTTGCGTGGTTTTCGTTTTAGGGTTTTTTGTAGACTGCATAGTTCTCTTTGCTATCCTCGCTCTGTCTAGAATATCGGGCCTCACTTTGCTGAATCTATTTCATTCCTACGTTTGTCTTTTCATCTTGCTAACAGTCATTATATGTGGGGGGCTGCCTATTCCTTTGGGGTATTTCTCTGAGGTAAGTCAGGCTTGTATTTCTATCTTCAGGCCAGTCAGCTCCTCAGGCAGTGCCGAGTTGCATAGGTAGTTGTTAGGCGCAATCCACTGCTGCTTATAGTTGTGTGAGGATAGATCAGGTACTGCAGTCTACAGAGATTCCACGTCTCAGAGCTCGTCCTATTGTTTCTGGTTATTGCCAGATCTCTGTATGTGCGCTGATTACTGCACGCTGTGTTGCCTGATTGCCAGCCATAACAGTACAAGGAGCCTCACCAATGATTCCCAATAGAGGGAAAAAAGAAATCCTGACATCATTTTTTTTTCTTAGCTCTGTCTTCAGTCTTTTTTTTCCCCTAGACATTAGAGTGCTTCAGGACACAGCTGTGGACATGGATATTCAGGCTCTGTGCTCCTCAATGGATAATCTCGTTGTAAATGTACAAAAGATTCAAGATACTATTGATCAGAAATCGATGCTAGAACCAAGAATTCCGATTCCTGATTTGTTTTTTGGTGACAGAACTAAGTTCCTGAGCTTCAGAAATAATTGTAAGCTATTTTTGGCCTTGAAACCTCATTCTTCTGGTAATCCTATTCAACAGGTTTTGATTATTATTTCTTTTTTGCGCGGCGACCCACAGGACTGGGCGTTTTCTCTTGCACCAGGAGATTCTGCATTGAGTAATGTTGATGCATTTTTCCTGGCGCTCGGATTGCTTTACGATGAGCCTAATTCAGTGGATCAGGCTGAGAAAAATCTGCTGGCTTTATGCCAGGGTCAGGATGATGTAGAAGTATATTGTCAGAAATTTAGGAAATGGTCAGTACTCACTCTGTGGAATGAATCTGCACTAGCGGCTTTGTTCAGAAAGGGTCTCTCTGAAGCTCTTAAGGATGTAATGGTGGGATTTCCTATGCCTGCTGGTTTGAATGAGTCTATGTCCTTGGCCATTCAGATCGGTCGTCGCTTGCGCGAGCGTAAATCTGTGCACCATCTGGCGGTACTGCCTGAGAGTAAACCTGAGCCTATGCAGTGCGACAGGACTATGACTAAAGTAGAACGGCAAGAACACAGACGTCTGAACAGACTGTGTTTCTATTGTGGTGATTCTACTCATGCTATTTCTAATTGTCCTAAACGCACTAGGCGGTTCGATAGCTCTGCCGTTATTGGTACTGTACAGTCCAAATTCCTTTTGTCCATTACCTTAATGTGCTCTTTGTCATCGTATTCTGTCATGGCGTTTGTGGATTCAGGCGCTGCCCTGAATCTGATGGATTTGGATTATGCTAAACGTTGTGGATTTTTCTTGGAGCCTTTGCGGTGTCCTATTCCGTTGAGAGGAATTGATGCTACACCTTTGGCCAAGAATAAGCCTCAGTACTGGGCCCAGCTGACCATGTGCATGGCTCCTGCACATCAGGAAGTTATTCGCTTTCTGGTACTGCATAATTTGCATGATGTGGTCGTGTTGGGGTTGCCATGGCTACAAACCCATAATCCAGTATTGGATTGGAACTCTATGTCGGTAACCAGCTGGGGTTGTCAGGGAGTACATGGTGATGTTCCATTTTTGTCTATTTCGTCATCCATTCCTTCTGACATCCCAGAGTTCTTGTCGGACTTTCAGGATGTATTTGAAGAGTCCAAGTCTGATGCCCTACCTCCGCATAGGAATTGTGATTGTGCTATCGATTTGATTCCTGGTAGTAAATTCCCTAAGGGTCGTTTATTTAATTTGTCCGTACCTGAACACACCGCTATGCGCAGTTATGTGAAGGAGTCCCTGGAGAAGGGACATATTCGCCCATCGTCGTCACCATTGGGAGCAGGGTTCTTTTTTGTAGCCAAGAAGGATGGTTCGCTAAGACCGTGTATTGATTACCGCCTTCTTAATAAGATCACTGTTAAGTTTCAGTATCCCTTGCCATTGATTTCTGACTTGTTTGCTCGGATTAAGGGGGCTAGTTGGTTTACTAAGATTGATCTTCGTGGTGCGTATAATCTGGTGAGAATCAGGCAGGGAAATGAATGGAAAACGGCATTTAATACGCCCGAGGGTCATTTTGAGTATCTGGTGATGCCGTTCGGACTTGCCAATGCTCCATCTGTTTTTCAGTCTTTTATGCATGACATTTTCCGTGAGTATCTGGATAAATTCTTGATTGTTTACTTGGATGACATTTTGATCTTCTCAGATGATTGGGAGTCTCATGTGAAGCAAGTCAGAATGGTTTTCCAGGTACTGCGTGCTAATTCCTTGTTCGTGAAGGGATCAAAGTGTCTCTTCGGTGTGCAGAAAGTTTCATTTTTGGGGTTCATCTTTTCCCCTTCTACTATCGAGATGGATCCGGTTAAGGTTCAGGCCATCCAGGATTGGACTCAGCCGACATCTCTAAAAAGTCTGCAGAAATTCCTGGGCTTTGCTAATTTTTATCGTCGCTTCATCTGTAATTTTTCTAGCATTGCCAGACCATTGACCGATTTGACCAAGAAGGGTGCTGATTTGGTTAATTGGTCTTCTGCTGCCGTGGAAGCTTTTCAGGAGTTGAAGCGTCATTTTTGCTGTGCCCCTGTGTTGTGTCAACCTGATGTTTCTCTTCCGTTCCAGGTCGAGGTTGATGCTTCTGAGATTGGAGCAGGGGCGGTTTTGTCACAGAGAGGTTCTGGTTGCTCAGTGTTCAAACCATGTGCTTTCTTTTCCAGGAAATTTTCTGCTGCTGAGCGTAATTATGATGTGGGCAACCGAGAGTTGCTGGCCATGAAGTGGGCATTCGAGGAGTGGCGTCATTGGCTTGAGGGTGCTAAGCATCGCGTGGTGGTATTGACTGATCATAAGAACTTGACTTATCTCGAGTCTGCCAAGCGCTTGAATCCTAGACAGGCCCGTTGGTCGTTATTTTTTGCTCGTTTTGATTTTGTGATTTCATACCTTCCGGGCTCTAAAAATGTGAAGGCGGATGCTCTGTCTAGGAGTTTTGTGCCCGACTCTCCGGGGTTATCTGAGCCGGCGAGTATCCTCAAGGAAGGAGTCATTGTGTCTGCCATCTCCCCTGATTTGCGGAGAGTGTTGCAGAAATTTCAGGCTAATAAACCTGATCGTTGTCCGGCCGAGAAACTGTTCGTCCCTGATAGGTGGACTAGTAAAGTTATCTCTGAACTTCATTGTTCGGTGCTGGCCGGTCATCCAGGAATCTTTGGTACCAGGGAGTTGGTTGCTAGATCCTTCTGGTGGCCATCTCTGTCACGGGATGTGCGTGCTTTTGTGCAGTCCTGTGGAATTTGTGCTAGGGCTAAGCCCTGCTGTTCACGTGCCAGTGGGTTGCTTTTGCCCTTGCCGGTCCCGAAGAGGCCTTGGACACATATTTCGATGGATTTCATTTCTGACCTTCCCGTTTCTCAAAAAATGTCGGTCATTTGGGTGGTCTGTGATCGCTTTTCTAAAATGGTCCATCTGGTGCCCTTGGTTAAATTGCCTTCCTCCTCTGATTTGGTGCCTTTGTTCTTCCAGCATGTGGTTCGTTTACATGGCATTCCTGAGAATATTGTTTCTGACAGAGGTTCCCAGTTTGTCTCGAGGTTCTGGCGAGCCTTTTGTGGTAGGATGGGCATTGACCTATCTTTCTCCTCGGCCTTCCATCCTCAGACTAATGGCCAGACCGAACGAACCAATCAGACCTTGGAAACATATCTGAGATGTTTTGTTTCCGCTGACCAGGATGATTGGGTGTCATTTTTGCCGTTGGCTGAGTTCGCCCTTAATAATCAGGCCAGCTCGGCTACCTTGGTCTCTCCATTTTTCTGCAATTCTGGGTTCCATCCTCGTTTCTCTTCAGGACAGGTTGAGTCTTCGGACTGTCCTGGTGTGGATTCTGTGGTGGACAGGTTGCAGCAGATCTGGACTCAGGTAGTGGACAATTTGACCTTGTCCCAGGAGAAGGCTCAGCTTTTCGCTAATCGCAGACGCCGTGTGGGACCCCGACTTCGTGTTGGGGATTTGGTTTGGTTATCTTCTCGTCATATTCCTATGAAGGTTTCCTCTCCTAAATTTAAACCTCGTTTTATTGGTCCGTATAGGATTTCTGAGATTCTCAATCCGGTGTCTTTTCGTCTGACCCTCCCAGACTCCTTTTCCATACATAATGTATTCCATAGGTCGTTGTTGAGGAGATACGTGGCACCTATGGTTCCATCTGTGGAGCCTCCTGCCCCTGTTTTGGTGGAGGGGGAATTGGAGTATATTGTGGAGAAGATTTTGGATTCTCGTGTCTCTAGACGGAAACTCCAGTATCTGGTCAAATGGAAGGGTTATGCTCAGGAAGATAATTCCTGGGTTTTTGCCTCTGATGTCCATGCCCCAGATCTTGTTCGTGCCTTTCATGTGGCTCATCCTGGTCGGCCTGGGGGTTCTGGTGAGGGTTCGGTGACCCCTCCTCAAGGGGGGGGTACTGTTGTGAATTCTGTGGCTGAGTTCACTTCTGTGGTCACAAGTGGTATTGCAGTCTCTGGGCTTCCTCCCTCAGGTGTTTTGGTGAGCTCGTTGGCTGCCTTGCTATTTAGCTCCGCCTGAGTCTGTCTTCCTTGCTCCTTGTCAATGTTCCAGTGTTGGATCTGAGCTACTGCATCTTTCCTTGGGCCTGCTGCTCTGCTAGATAAGTGCTTCTAGTTTGTTTTCTGTTTTTTTTCTGTCCAGCTTGCTATTGTCTTTTGCTGGAAGCTCTGAGAAGCAGAGGGGTGCACCGCCGTGCTGTTAGTTCGGCACGGTGGGTCTTTTTGCCCCTTTGCGTGGTTTTCGTTTTAGGGTTTTTTGTAGACTGCATAGTTCTCTTTGCTATCCTCGCTCTGTCTAGAATATCGGGCCTCACTTTGCTGAATCTATTTCATTCCTACGTTTGTCTTTTCATCTTGCTAACAGTCATTATATGTGGGGGGCTGCCTATTCCTTTGGGGTATTTCTCTGAGGTAAGTCAGGCTTGTATTTCTATCTTCAGGCCAGTCAGCTCCTCAGGCAGTGCCGAGTTGCATAGGTAGTTGTTAGGCGCAATCCACTGCTGCTTATAGTTGTGTGAGGATAGATCAGGTACTGCAGTCTACAGAGATTCCACGTCTCAGAGCTCGTCCTATTGTTTTTGGTTATTGCCAGATCTCTGTATGTGCGCTGATTACTGCACGCTGTGTTGCCTGATTGCCAGCCATAACAGGACTCCCAGTCATCAGAAAAAACCAAAACATCATCCAAATACACAATCATAAATTTATCCAGATATTCACGGAAAATATCGTGCATAAAGGACTGGAAGACAGAAGGAGCATTAGAAAGTCCAAAATGCATCACCAAATACTCAAAATGGCCCTCAGGCGTATTAAATGCGGTTTTCCACTCATCACCCTGCTTAATCCGCAAAAGATTATATGCACCCCGAAGATCAATCTTACTGAACCATTTAGCCCCCTTAATGCGAGTGAACAAATCAGTCAACAATGGCAAAGGATACTGATATTTGACCGTAATCTTATTCAAAAGACGGTAATCTATACAAGGCCTCAAGGAACCATCTTTTTTGGCCACGAAAAAAAAACCTGCTCCCAAAGGAGACGAAGATGGACGGATATGTCCCTTTTCCAAGGACTCCTTAACATAATCCCGCATAGCAGTATGCTCTGGCACTGACAGATTGAACAAACGACCTTTAGGAAATTTACTGCCAGGAATCAAATCTATAGCACAATCGCAATCCCTGTGAGGAGGAAGCGAATTGAGCTTAGGCTCCTCAAAAACATCCCGATAATCAGACAAAAATACAGGAACCTCAGAAGGAGTAGATGAAGCGATAGAAATCGGAGGTGCATCATCATGAACCCCCTGACATCCCCAGCTTAACACAGACATCGTTTTCCAGTCCAAGACTGGGTTATGAGTTTGTAACCATGGCAGACCAAGCACTAAGACATCATGTAAATTATACAGTACCAGGAAGCGAATCACCTCCTGATGAACTGGAGTCATACGCATGGTCACGTGTGTCCAGTACTGAGGTTTATTCATAGCCAAAGGTGTAGAGTCAATTCCTTTCAAAGGAATAGGGACTTCCAGAGGCTCCAGACTAAACCCACAGCGGTTGGCAAATGACCAATCCATAAGACTCAGGGCAGCGCCTGAATCCACATAGGCATCGACGGAAATGGCTGATAATGAACAAATCAGAGTCACAGACAGAATGAACTTAGACTGTAAAGTACTAATGGCAACAGACTTATCAACCTTTTTTGTGCGTTTAGAGCATGCTGATATAACATGAGCTGAATCACCACAATAAAAACACAACCCATTTTTCCGCCTATAGTTTTGCCGTTCACTTCTGGACTGAATTCCATCACATTGCATTGTCTCAGGTGCCTGTTCAGAAGACACCGCCAAATGGTGCACAGGTTTGCGCTCCCGTAAACGTCAATTAATCTGAATAGCCATAGTCATAGACTCATTCAGACCTGTAGGCGCAGGGAACCCCACCATAACATCTTTAATGGCCTCAGAAAGGCCATCTCTGAATTTTGCAGCCAGAGCGCACTCATTCCACTGAGTAAGCACCGACCATTTCCGAAATTTCTAACAATATATTTCTGCTTCATCTTGCCCCTGAGAGAGAGCCAATAAAGCTTTTTCAGCCTGAATCTCTAGGTTAGGTTCCTCATAGAGCAAACCCAATGCCAGAAAAAACGCATCCACATTGAGCAACGCAGGATCCCCTGGTGCCAATGCAAATGCCCAATTCTGAGGGTCACCACATAGGAAAGATATTACAATCTTGACTTGCTGAGCAGGGTCTCCAGAGGAGCGAGATTTCAAAGAAAGAAACAACTTGCAATTGTTCCTAAAATTCAGAAAACTAGATCTATCTCCAGAAAAAAACTCTGGGATAGGAATTCTAGGTTCAGACATAGGAGCATGTACAACAAAATCTTGTATATTTTGAACCTTAGCAGCAAGATTATTCAGGCTGGAAGCCAAACTCTGGACGTCCATGATAAACAGCTGAGGTCAGAGCCATTCAAGGATTAAGAGGAGGTAAGACGCAGCCAGGCTGCAATTAAGGCTAGGCAGCAAACTCTGAGGGAAGGAAAAAAAAAAAAACTTCCTCAGACTACTTTTCCTCCTACTTCAGCCAATACGATTACCACTTTTCGGGCCGGCGATACTGTCATGATCCCAATGGCAGGGGATCACAAAAAGACAAGCACAAAAAACAGAACAAGCTCTAGGGTGATGGAAACTGAGCTGACCGCGATCCTGAACCTAATTCACACAACTAGCAGTAGCTGGGGAACGTGCCTACGATGATTCTAGACGTCTCGCGCCAGCCGAAGGACTAGCTTCCCCTATTAGAAGAAACAAAGACCTCTCTTGCCTCCAGAGAAACACCCCACAGAAATAGCAGCCCCCCACATGTAATGACGGTAAAATGAGAGGAAAGCACATACGTAGTAATGAAAACAGATTCAGCAAAATGAGGCCCGCTAAAACTAGATAGCAGAGGATACAAAAGTGAACTGCGCGGTCAGCGAAAAACCCTACAAAAAACCATCCTGAAATTACTTGAACTCATGTGCCAACTCATGGAACATGAGGAGCAATATCAGCCCACTAGAGCAACCAGCAACAAGGAATCACATAACTGCAAGCTGGACTAAAACAAAAATAAAGCAAAACGTGGAACAGGAAAATCAAAAACTTAGCTTGTCCTGAAGATTACAGAAGCGGAAAGCAGAGGTAACAAGACACACTGATTACATTGATCGCCGGCGAGGAAATGACAAGAAAGCCAGGTTAAATAGGAAACTCCCATATCCTGATAGAACAGGTGGACACCAGAGACCGCAGAGAACACAAGTCACCCAGTACCATCTGTAACCACCAGAGGGAGCCCAAAAACAGAATCCACAACACATCACATCCTGTGAAGTGGCATCTTGTGACTAGATCTTGGGCCCACGTGACCAGACCAGGATGGATGCATGGAGATGTCTGCTACCGGAGTTGTGCAGGGGTACACAACCCTTCCAGGTGAGAGGCTAATCCTCCAACCTTCCATTGAAACATCCCAATCAAACCACCTGATGCTTCTCATGCTGCGTTCTTCCATGTTTCTTATATATACAGAACTTGGCACTCAACTTAACAAGAGAATCCAAAGGAAATGTTTATTGCAGTCTGTCCAACAAATTGACAAGAGACATTTTGGTCCTGCAAGGACCTTCGTTAGTCCAACTGCATTAAGGATGGGGTATACTGAAGGTAACTGTGTAGTGGATTTCAGCTGCAGGCCTGAAATATTAGTAGACAGAGTAAGGTATAGATTCTATTCAAAAGTCCCAAAGAAGACACGGAGTAGATGTCGTCCTGCGTGCACCAACGCGGCATCCACCGCTAGTTGGATGATAGAAACTAGCAATGGATGCTGCGTTGGTGAATGCAGGACTTACCTACACACTTACGTTCAGTATACCCCATCCTTAATGCAGTCAGACTGACAAAGGTCCTTGCAGGACCGAAACGTCTCTTGTCAATTTGTTGGACAGACTGCAATAAACATTTCCTTTGGATTTTCTTGTTGAGTGCCAAGTTCTGTATATATATTCACTGGCCTGAGAACCTACATGCGCAGCACTTGCACAGCTGTGCTATGTTTCACACCGCACTTCCACGTTTCTTCTCTTGCAAAGTTGGGTATGGCAGAAGGCACCTTGTGGCAATCTAGCATTGACCGGTGAGGATGCATAGCTGGGTATGTCAGGAGGCATATTTTGAAAGTAAAATGTTAGTAGTTGCTAATAGAAATAATCGTAGGATGCATAATTGTAATTGCATAATATAATTATAACAAAAATATGTTCACAGGCAGAACATGGCAGATACATTGAAATATTGATAAATATAAAGTAATGCACCTAATCTACAATAGTCATATCGATGCACAAATTATAAGGCTATGTGCACACGTTGCGGATTTTGCTGCGGATCCGCAGCGGATTTGACGCTGCGGATCTGCAGCTGTATTCCATGCGTTGTACAGTACCATGTAAACCTATGGAAAACAAAATCCACAGTGCACATGCTGCAGAAAAAACGCGCGGAAACATAGCGGTGTTTTTTACGCAGCATGTCAATTCTTTGTGCAGATTCCGCAGCGGTTTACACCTGCTCCTCAGTTGGAATCTGCAGGTGTAAAACCGCAGGTGGAATCCGCACAAACACCGCTGTAAATCCGCGGGTAATCCGCAGTGCAGTTTACCAGCGGATTTTGCAAAAAAAAGTGCGGAAAAATCAGCACACCAATACGCAACGTGTGCGCATAGCCTAACTTGAATACAATTGAGAATAAAAGATCAAGGGAAGGTCTTCAGTAACAGGAAAATTAAGCAGTAGCACTTAAAGGGGTTGCCCAACTCTGTGGAGATTTTAGGCAATTTGTTTGGATTTGTAAAGCTGCACAGCTTGCGAAGAATTTCCTTATAAGTTTAAGATAAATACAAAGAGAAAAATCATATGATCTCAATGTAACATTACACCAAACTTAGCAATTTTAAGATTATGTGTCAAATACGGTATATAATTTTTGTGTTGAGCTTCAAAATGCCAAAAAGGATATAAGAAAAGTAAAGAGAAATCAATATGGTAACATAAATGCAAAGAGAGCTCAGTAAACTTGGGCTGTTTTTACTTGTAAGGCCACATTCACTGCTTCAGGTAACAGTATGTGTAACAGCTTTATAGGAAAATCTGAAGCTACATGCTAATGTTTTAGTTATTTTACTCACTTTACATAGCATCATTAATTCTGCAGGGCTTTAAAGACATTATCATCGCTGTCCCCATTGGGGCTCACAATCTAAATTCCCAATCCGTATGTCTTTGGAGTGTGGGAGGAAATCAGAGAACTTGGAGGAAACCCAGGCAAACACCGGGAGAGCATGCAAACTCCTTACAGATGTTGTGCTTGGTGGGATTTGAACCCAGGACCCCAGTGCTAACCACTGAGCCATCTGTAAATGTGTGTAGCCTTTTAAAGTAACATTAGCTTTGTACTACTAAAACAAAATAAAAATCTGATAAAATTAAAAATATAGTAACAAATGAATAGTCTTATCCTGTTCAGGACAAACACAAACACACACTTTACTAATCCATCTTTTGTTTACTAGATTGCATACAGTATTTAATTTCTGATATAAGTTTTTGGCCACCAGAGTTTAGTTATTACAATTTAATTTCCTATACATGAAATAATTAGACTGATTATTGCTTCGTGCTGCTATGGAATCTGTCGATTTGAGTGCAAACGAGAAGTTGCATTAGCTGTGCACATTTTCTTTATTACCTTACCAAAATAATTAAGTGCACCACCTGTTCTGAAATTTAAGTAAGATGATTTCCTATGGGAACCTTGATTATTTGATCGACCAAGCCAGAGTGACTAAGTTAAAGAAAACGCAGCAGAAAAAAAGTAAATAAATGGAAAGTTGGACAAATATTTTAGTTGATAGTACCAATCATTGCCTGATTACTAAATATAATCGGAACAAACAGAAAAAAACAGAAGCAGTGTACACACCTATTTATTAACCACTAAATGCCATTTGTATGTTAGAACATAAGGCCGTGTGCACACATTGCATTTGTCCTATGTTTTTCCTGTACAGATTTGTCACAACATTGTAGAGTTTCCTGATGCCACAGTGAATTAGAGTCCTTAAGTCTCCTGTACATGCTGCTCATTTGTGACTCACAGATTTAACTCTGCAGCATGTCAATTCTTTCAGCATTTTTGATGCAGATTTCATGCATACTAAGGGCAGTCCCACACGTCCAGATAATTCCAGTACCGGAAAAATCGGTACCGGAATTATCCGTGTCCGTGTGCCCGTGCGTCTCTGTGGCACATCAGTGTGGCACATGTGCGGCACACGTGTGCCGCCCATGTGCCCACTGGGTACCACACGCACCGTGCAGGAGACAGTGCTAAAGTTTAGCGCTGTCCCCTGCATCTGGTGCTGAAGCCGCCATTCATATCTTCTCTGCAGCAGCGTTTGCTGTAAAGAAGATATGATAAATCCTTTTTTTTTTTTTGTTTCTCGTGTTTAAAATAAAGGTTCCCACACCCCTCCCACCCCCTGTGTGCCCGCCTGCTGTTCTTAAAATACTCACCCGGCTCTCTCGCTGGCTGGCGCTGCTTCCTGTCCTGGTCGCACCTTCTAGTGTATGAGCGGTCACGTGGTGCTGCCGATTACAGTCATGAATATGCGGCTCCACCTCCCATAAGGGTGGAGCCGCATATTCATCACTGTAAATGAGCGGCCCCACGTGACCGCTCATACAGTAGAAGGTGCGGCCAGGACAGGAAGCAGCGCCAGCCAGAAAGGGAGCCGGGTGAGTATTTTAAGAATAGCGGGGGGGCCCACAGGGGGTGAAAGGGGGGTGGGGACATGGACCTTTATTTTAAACACGAGAAACAAAAAAAAAGGATTTATCATATCTTCTTTACAGCAAACGCTGCTGCAGAGAAGATATGAATCGCGGCTTCAGCACCAGTGGGGGGGACAGTGCTTACTGTAGCGCTGTCTCCTGCATGGCACACGGGCTGCACACGGACAACGTCCGTGTGCGGTACGTGTTTTACACGGACCCATTGACTTTAATGGGTCCATGTAATCCGTGCGTTCCCACGAACACTGACATGTCTCCGTGTTTGGCACACGGAGACACGGTCCGCAAAAAATCAATAATATCTGCACAGATGCATTGATTTGAATGTGTCTACGTGTGTCATTGGCTCTGGTATGTGAGGAAACTGTCACCTTACGTACCGGAGCCACTGACGTGTGAAACCGGCCTAATGTGTAGGAAAAGTCTACATACAAGGGAAAAAACTGCAAAAGCAAAAAAAAAAAAAAACACATAAAAACAGTTGGTTTTCAGGCTGTAATTTTCATACTAAGATGTAGAAATTTCCAGCACCAAATTCTTAACCTTTGCACATACCCTAATGGTCATCTATCTGTTATGGAGAAACATAAGACTGTAGAACACAGGTAATTATAATAATTGTCTTAATTGTATGTAATTAGCACATCGATCAATTTTTTAAGCATTAAAGGAACTTAAAAACTTTGACTTTCCCAGATTAAGCACAAAATCAGGTGAGATTCTCTTTTCTGGAACATAAACAGAGATGAGCTAAATTCAAAATAGTTGGTTTAGCAAAATTTTCTCCCAAAAATTTGGTTAACTACAGGTATATTCGCCATGTATCAGAAAACTACCAAGCCTCTAATTGCTCAGAAAATGAGTAATGCTCTGAAATTTTCTAGGACTTTATTGAATACATTTTGAGCTCAGTAATACAAGCAACCTTATTAATTTATGAAATAAGAGACTTTAATCTACCTGGCTACAGTGTAGCTGTGGTAGTGATGAGGATTGGTATCATATTAGGATTTGCATCGTCTAGGCACCCCCTTCATCACAGATTATTCTGGTTTTATTACAGTTGTTGATTTTTGTTGGTATATTTTAATACATATTTCATAAATAAATGTGTTTTAAAGGGTTTTTATGCTATACCCAAGAGGAGGTAGGGACAGTAGTGGAGATTTTTCTTTTGGACATTAAATGATATATGGTTTGTCCATCTTACAATGCAGGAAGTACATTTTGTGACACAAACCTTGGATTCAAGTTTATGTTTTACCAGTAAAATTAGCACTGAGGGTTTTCATACTGCCCTCCTTGTGTGCAGCTTGTGAACAACAAAAGAAAGGCTGCTATAAGGTGCTGTTACTACAGTATATCACAGAACAATCAATTCAGTCACACGGGAGGTACCGGTACACAAACTGAGAAAAGCACTACCATTTTCATTCTGCTTCAGCACTGAAGTAGTACACCGCAATAAGATTAGGTTTTTTATTTCTTTGAGGAATGATCTGTGCACTCTTTCTGTTAGGGTTGGCAGATTGCACCAAATAAAAATAAATAACAAATAAGGTGCAATCGCAACCCAGGGTCCACCATGCAGTAAACTGCTGCTAGTATGAACAAGATGGACAAAACACTAGCAAAAGTTCCTCCTTAAACACACTGAGTTAACTCCACACAGTGTGAATGGAACGCAGAAAACCAAACCTAGATACTACTCAGAGATGCAGAGAGGAGGGCCTAGTCAGCTAACCACAAAGAGGTACAGGGACAGTAAATACCAGCTCAGCTAACCACCAAGGGGCACAGGAAAGGTAAGTACCAGCTCAGCTAGCCACCGAAGGGTACAGGGAAGGTAAGTACAGCTCAGCTAACCACCGAGGAGTACAGGGAAGGTAAGTACCAGCTCAGTTAACCACCGAGGGGTACAGGGAAGGTAAGCACCAGCTCAGCTAACCACCAAGGGGCACAGGAAAAATGGGAAGTGTGCAATACCCTGTTAGAACCACTGCGAAAGAACACGTGGGTTGAACTTGCTCTGTGGTGCAATGCCTTGTTAACCCCACAGGTATGTATAGTATACATACTGGATGGAAACAGATAGCAAAAACTCACAGCCAGCAAGAACATGAAGCAAACCTCTCCGGAGGAGCTGAAATTCTAATGGCTTGATGCCAGTCCTATACTAACACAACTAATCTCCTCTCCGGAGGTGCCGGAATTCTAATGGCACAGAGCCAGCCTTGAACACATGCTGACACAGATCACTGGCGTCCCACTGGTAGATGATACAGTACTAAACACACAAAATGCACAGAGTGGCAGCATATCCACCCACACATACAGCAAACACAAGTGATGCTAGAAGGCCCATGTGATTCGCTGAAAGCCCTTTATGCGCCAGGCTCCACCCCAAACACTCATGCCCAGTCTGACAGGGTGTTGCCCGTGGGCCAATCCGGAGCTGCCATATCACCAGAGCAAAAAGCATGCGAGCACCAATGAAAAGGCACCACATCACGGACATGCTCAGTAAGGTGATTTCTGGACTTAGACTCCAGAGAGTGGGGCTGCCTCTGTATACCACTGGTTACTATATACTTTAGCTGGAGAGCCAGCAGTAACCACATGTATATCAGGAGCCTGAGCAAGATGCTGGGACCAATGTTTGCACTAAGCAGCAGACCTAGCAGCTGGACCTGAATGTGAGAACAGAGCAACAAGCAGTGCCTGTCACGGCCTCTAACTCTTACTTTCTATTGCTGGAAAAGTCTAGAATGGTGCAGTTTAGTTGATCTTCATTTTTTATATAGCAAAAAAATTCCACATTGATTGGCTGTGTTAGACTGTGTGACGTGATGGCTTCAGGGCATTCTGGAGAAGCTCGCACAGCCACATCTGATGAAATTAGCTATCTCAGTGAGTCTTCAGCAGTATGTGAAATGGTGCTGGCTTTTTTATGGTTCAAATAAATCGAATCGCAAATGGCTCACATTTGAGAGAACCTGTACAATTCAAAGTCAATCTTGTGCAGCTCAATTTGCTCATCTCTACTCCTAATTGTAAGAAGATGTGTTTAATTTCTCCATATAAAAGCTGTTCTGATTTGGAAATATACGCTCTGATTTATTAAGACTGGTGTTTTGTATGATAATTTCAAAATATTTGCTGGAGTAAGGAGCTCCATATTCATTAGGATGTGTTGTGTGTGCATCTTTCAAATGTCAGTTGCTGCCATCAGAAATGTACACCAGCCAAATGCTGTGTAGATTTTTGTTGTATTTTCCACCTTTGTGGTATAAATTAGGATGAATTTGTTGAGGGTGCCTGATCACACCCCATCTCCATATCCAAACATCACCCACTTTTTAAAGAAAGTTGACAGAGTTTGCCAACACTAGTGTCAAAATGACAAAAGTTAAAATATTTATTTGAGCTGTGCAAACATTTTGGGACATTAAAAGCAGTTTTATGCCAAAAAATTGTCCAAAAACTGCACCCTATGTATTCTAGTGGTGCCAATTTAAAAAAAATATATATATACACTGTGTGAAGAATTATTAGGCAAGTGGTATTTTGATCACATGATACTTTTTATACATGTTGTCCTACTCCAAGCTGTTCAGGCTGGAGAGCCAACTGCCAATTAAGTAAATCAGGTGATGTGTATCTCTGTAATGAGGAGGGGTGTTGTCTAATGACATCAAAACCCTATATAAGGTGTGCTTAGTTATTAGGCAACTTCCTTTCCTTTGGAAAAATGGGTCAGAAGAGATATTTGACAGGCTCTGAAAAGTCCAAAATTGTGAGATGTCTTGCAGAGGGATGCAGCAGTCTTGAAATTGCCAAACTTTTGAAGCGTGATCACCGAACAATCAAGCGTTTCATGGCAAATAGCCAACAGGGTCGCAAGAAGCGTGTTAGGCAAAAAAGGCGCAAAATAACTGCCAATGAATTGTGGAAAATCAAGCGTAAAGCTGCCAAGATGCTATTTGTCACCAGTTTTGCCATATTTCAGAGCTGCAACTTTACTGGAGTAACAAAAATCACAAGGTGTGCAATACTCATATGGCAAGGCCAAGGTAAGGAAGGCTGAAAAACGACCACCTTTGAACAAGAAACAAAAGATAAAACGTCAAGACAGGGCCAAAAAATATCTTAAGACTGACTTTTCAAAGGTTTTATGGACTGATAAAATGAGAGTGCCTCTTGATGGGCCAGAGGCTGGATCAGTAAAGGGCAGAGAGCTCCACTCCGACTCAGACGCCAGCAAGGTGGAGGTGGGGTACTGATATGGGCTGGTATCATCTCAGATGAACTTGTAGGACCTTTTCGGGTTGAGGATGGAGTGAAGCTCAACTCCCAGACCTACTGCCAGTCTGGAAGACAACTTCTTCAAGCAGTAGTACAGGAAGAAGTCGGTATCGTTCAAGAAAAACATGATTTTCATGCAGGACAATGCTCCATCACACGCCTCCAACTACTCCACAGCGTGGCTGGCCAGTAAAGGCCTCAAAGAAGAAAAAATAATGAAATGGCCCCCTTGTTCACCTGATCTGAACCCCATAGAAAACCTGAGGTCCCTCATAAAATGTGAGATCTACAGGGAGGGAAAACAGTACACCTCTCGGAACAGTGTGTGGGAGGCTGTGGTGGCTGCTGCACGCAATGTTGATTGTAAACAGATCAAGCAACTGACAGAATCTATGGATGGAAGGCTGTTGAGTGTCACCATAAAGAAAGGTGGCTATATTGGTTACTAATTTTGGGGGGGTTTGTTTTTGCATGTCAGACATGTTTATTTCTAAATTTTGTGCAGTTATATTGGTCTACCTGGTGAAAATAAACAAGTGAGATGTGAATATATTTGGTTTTTATTAAGTTGCCTAATAATTCTGCACAGTAATAGTTACCTGCACAAACAGATATCCTCCTAAGATAGCCAAATCTAAAAAAAAGAAACACTCCAACTTCCAAAAATATTAAGATTTGATATTTATGAGTCTTTTGGGTTGATTGAGAACATAGTTGTTGATCAATAATAAAAATAATCCTCTAAAATGCAACTTGCCTAATAATTCTGCACACAGTGTATAATATTTATTTCCTTAGGCTGGGTTCACATTGCGTCCCCCCAGGCCGTTAGACGGACTATGTTACACCGCGGCATAACGCAGTGTAATGTAGTCCGGTAATGCCGCCATTGAATGCTATGTCGGACGCATCGATAGCGCATGCCCACAATGGGCATGCACTAGCCATGTGCCCTCATTGAGTGATGGACCCCGAGACGTGGGCTGCAGCGGTTCCGGGTCTGTCACCGCTAGCACAGATAGAGCTAGCAGATGCTTTATCTGCGCTAGCGTGCTGCCAAAATGGCACTTATGTTAACAGCAGCCCATTAACGCATGTGTTTAACAGGCTGCTATTAACGCAATGTGAACCCAGCCTTAGATAAGAAACAAAGGTTGTTCAATTTAGTGGTAAAAAGGAATTTCAAGATATTGGTGGACTTCTTCTCTTCTTCCATGATATAGACCAATGTCTAAATTGGGATATTTCTCCTCCTTTGCTTCTTCTACCAAAGATTACATTAGATTTTTAAGGTGCGGTCTCACATCTATCCTACACTACACAAACTGCTGTACTCCTTGGCTAGCCCACACTATTTATATTAAACTGTGGTAGCCCTCCTGACTGGCTGAATTCAACCATGGAAGGTTATATTCACAGCGCATTATGGGAAGCACGCACACCTGCACCTGAATTAATTAACCCACTCAGATTTCTGTAGTGCATAAAATGGAGGCAGGCATTTTATTGTGGTCCATCCTTGTGAATCGCAGAGTGCGAAAATTCTTGGGTACCTGAACATTTCAGGAAATTTTATTCAAGTTTGATCCCATACAGAGCCATTTACTCATCTCTAATACTACCCATTTGTGTTGGGTAGTAGAAGGTTTCTCATCTTTTATATTGGCTGTAATAATTGAAGGGAATTTTGTGGAACCTAAAATAGCTGCTCAACATTATTAAACCGGTCTCTGAGTTTTCATCATAGTGTAAATTGATGATAGATATCTTTCCTTTTCAGCCAATCCTCAAATTGAATCGCAGTGTTTAAATTTGTGGTGATGTGTGAATGTCAAGAAATTTGGATTGAAATCAATCCTCCATTTGCTCATCTCAAATTCTACCTGTGTGTGGGGAAGGGGGGTAGTTGAATTCATATATCGTGTGAAAGGTTAATTAAAGTAGAGTCTTGTTTTGCAAATTTATTGATTGTTGGTGCCTTCAGTGAGAATTGATTTACCCATTTTTCTTATAATCTCACCAAAAGTAACTTGGTACAAGGGCACTTTCACACATCTGTGACTGCGGTACGTGTGGTGACCGTTTTCACACGTGCTCGAGACACACAGAGGCAGACCCATTCTACATGTTAGTGTGTTTCCATGGACCATGTGTCTGTGGGAAAACCATGCTGACATGTTTATTTTTAACCAGCAGCACAGGCCGCAAAACATCCTGCACATGTGCACATGGATGACACACTGGTATAGGCACTAATAGATTTACTTTTTCTGGGGCAGATGTGGGCTAGTATTTTTAGACTGGAGGGGGCAATACCCATGGCCCCTCACCAGCCTGAGAATACCAAACCCAAACTGTCTGCTTTAGCTTGGCTGGCTGTCAAAAATACTGAGGACCTCACACTGCTTTTTAAAATTATTTAATTAAACAATTTAAAAAATGGCAGGAGGTCCACTCTATTCTTGATAAGCAGCAATTATAAAGCTGACATTTGAGGGTTGCATCCTGTAGCTGTCAATTTTGCCTGCACTGTTTATCAAAAATAAAAAAATGACATGGGTTTGTTCTATTCATTTATAGCATAACTTGTTGAATACTCTCATCAGCAGCGGCTGCTGACAGTTATCAGCAATGGCAGCCGACTCCTTTGTGACTGGGGGTAAACTTTTTACCGCCCATCACAGTTACTGGCTCATGCCGTCATCTGACAGCATGGGAACCACAGCTCTCTGACTGGCGGTAATAATCTTACCACAGATCAGAAGCAGTGTTTGCCGCGCTGTCATGCAGATGATAGCGTGGAAAGCAATGGATGTTCGGGTTCCCCATTCACCTGAATTGGGTCTGTTACTGTTCTGGTACCCAAACTGAACTTTTATCTTTAAATGTTCAGCCTTACCAACCAGACCCAAACATCCAGGGGTTCTCCTATCACTACTTCTGAAGTTAAGCTTAAGTTAAGCTTAATGGGTAGACAACCCATTAATTTTTTTTAATTTTAGAATCATAATATGGAGGGATGAGAGAACCTGAACTGAAAAGTTTGGAGTCCATATCAGACACCTAATGTCAGTTACCGAACCCTTAAAACGGACTTTTTACTCTACGTATGTTTTCCTGTTAGGACTCACCAGTCTAATAAAGCTTGTTGAAAGGCTTGAAATCAACATACTTTTAGACTGTGGGCACTTTTGGATCCATCGAAGCCATGCCAAGTATTGCAATGTCTGTGATTGGCCGGCACAGTACCTGACTTGGCCTGTATAAAGGCTGGATAATAAGTGCAGTGTAGGGATAGGATGCAGCTGGAGTGAGGGACAAATTCTGACTCTGCATTCTGTAAAAAAAAAAACTGTACTCTGAAACCCATATCTGTGGTAGTACTGTGGTAAGTCGCTGTGTATAATCTGCAAACCCATCTGAGAGTACTGTGCTAAAAGCCACCTGTGGGAGTACTGACCTTTAAACCTCTGTGTTTTCTAGTAGTCTGAAATATAAATAATTGTCATCCACAGTCTCATTACCATTAGTAGGCCAAATAAATAATTTTTCAAGACCGTTGTGTGTTTTCTAGTAGTTTTGTAATGACTTATATGACCATCAGCTGTCTCGTTGCTGTCACCTGTGGGTTCCAGACACTCACCACCCATTTAGATAAATTCCATGAGGGAATTTTCAACCGTTTAAGCACATCAGGGGCTCTCCAAATGCAACATGGTGTCTGCTAATTATTCCAGCAATTTTTACATTTAAAAAGTCAAATGGCGCTCCTTCCTTCCAAGCTTTGCCATGCGCACAAACAGTAGTTTTTACACATAAATGGAGTATTGAAATGCGCAGGAGTAGAGATGAGCAAATATATTCGGAAAACAATCGCCAAACATAAATTGAGCATGAATATGGTACATTCAGAGTTGTGATCGGTAACAAAAAACTTTTTCTTACAATCGGAAAAAGTCAGTAACATTCGTTAAAATATGGCATTAAAGCCTGCAATTCATGTGCCGCGAACAGTAAATTCTATATATACACATATATGTCCAAATGCGACATGGCGTCTGATCTCAATTCCAGCCAATTCTGCGTTGAAAAAGTAAAACAGTGCTCCTTCCCTTCCGAGCTCTCCCGTGTGCCCAAACATGGGTTTACCCCAACATATGGGGTATCAGCGTACTCAGGACAAATTTGTCAACAATTTTTGGGGTCCAATTTCTCCTGTTACCCTTAGGAAAATACAAAACTGGGGGCTAAAATATAATTTTTGTGGGAATTTTTTTTTTATTATTTTCACGGCTCTACGTTATAAACTATAGTGAAACACTTGGGGGTCCTAAGTTCTCACAACACATCTAGATAAGTTCCTTGGGGGGTCTAGTTTCCAATATGGGGTCACTTGTGGGGGGGTTCTACTGTTTAGGTACATTAGGGGCTCTGCAAACGCAATGTGACACCTGCAGACCAATCCATTTAAGTCTGCATTCCAAATGATGCTCCTTCCCTTCCGAGCTCTGCCATGCGCTCAAACGGTGGTTCCCCCACATATCGGGTATCAGCGTACTCAGGAGAAATTGGACAACTTTTAGGGTCCAATTTCAACTGTTATCCTTGGAAAAATACAAAACTGTGGGCTAAAAAATAATTTTTGTGGGAAAATGTTTATTTTTTTATTTTTACGGCTCTGCATTATAAACTTCTGTGAAGCCCTAGGTGGGTCAAAGTGCTCACCAAACATCTAGATAAGTTCCTTAGGGGGTCTACTTTCCAAAATGGTGTCACTTCTGGGGGGTTTCAATGTTTAGGCACATCAGTGGCTCTCTAAACGCAACATGGCGTCCCATCTCAATTCCAGTAAATTTTGCATTGAAAAGTCAAATGGCGCTCCTTCCCTTCCAAGCTCTGCCATGCGCCCAAACAGTGGTTTACCCTCACTTATGGGGAATCAGCATACCCAGGACAAATTGTACAACAACTTTTGGGGTCCAATTTCTTCTCTTACCCTTGGGAAAATAAAAAATTGGGGGCGAAAAAATCATTTTTGTGAAAAAATATGATTTTTAATTTTTATGGCTCTGCATTATAAACTTCTGTAAAGCACTTGGTTGGTCAAAGTGTTCAACACATATCTAGATAAGTTCCTTAGTGGGTCTACTTTCCAAAATGGTGTCACTTTTGGTAGGGTTTCAATGTTTAGGCATATCAGTGGCTCTCCAAACGCAACATGGCGTCCCATCTCAATTCCTGTCAAATTTGCATTGAAAAGTCAGACGGCTCTCCTTCACTTCCGAGCTCTGCCATGCAACCAAACAGTGGTTTACCCCCACAAATGGGGTATCGGTGTACTCAAGACAAACTGTACAACAACATTTGGGGTCCATTTTCTCCTGTTACCCTTGGTAAAATAAAACAAATTGGAGCTGAAGTAAATTTTTTGTGAAAAAAGTTAAATGTTCATTTTTATTTAAACATTCAAAAAATTCCTGTGAAACACCTGAAGGGTTAATATAATTCTTGAATGTGGTTTTGAGCACCTTGGGTGGTGCAGTTTTTAGAATGGTGTCACACTTGGTTATTTTCCATCATATAGACCCCTCAAAATGACTTCAAATGAGATGTGGTCCCTAAAAAAAAATGGTGTTGTAAAAATTTTGTGTTGTGCCAGTGCCGTCACCCAAGAGTGGGCCCACCCACCTGTCCAGACAAACGGCACTCGCATGGGTGCTTGCGCCAGGTGGTGACCATGGCCCTGTGGGGGGAGTCAGCCCATTTAGGGAGGTATAAAAATGGCCTATGGTGGACATACAGCAGCTGCAAATGGAGGAATTGGAGAAGTCAGTAAGAGGAGGCCAAAAGCAAGACATTTTTCAGGCAAGCTATGTGTCAAGAGGGGAAGGTGGGGCAAAATAATTTGACCACCAGCCTTAGGTGCTATAGTGCTTTTGCCACTACCACCAGATACACCACCACCATCAGTACCAGCTGGCAACCACCGCCCACGGCCTCTTCCACCAGACTTCCACATTTTTTGGAAAGTCTAACCAAAATAACATCCGTTATATGGTACTGTAAAACAAGGTAGAAGGCGTATATAAACTTGTTGAGAATTTAAATCTCCCTTTTTTTTGGGAGACTGAACCAAATCTCAGGCCCTGTGCATAAAACAACACAATGTACGTGGCAGAAAGTGGCTGGCTGATATACGACAAACTAACAGGACTGAAGTATATCCACTTTGTGAGAATTAGAATTTCCCTTTTTTTGGGGAGACTGAACCAAAACTCAGGCCCAGTGTATATAACAACGCAATCTAAGTGGCAGAAAGTGGCTGGCTGGCATATGACAAACAGGACTGAAGTATATCCACTATCTGAGAATGGAGCACCCCCAGACACAGGGCCACGCGTTCTCGGTACCGGGCCTCTCTGGTTTGGTGCTGAGGCTGTCACGGTGGCTAGACCCGGTCCGTGACCCTGCTAAGGGGCGTCCAGTAAAGGGGGTATAGTCTGTCAGTGGTTCGTGACGCCACCTGTGGTGTTCGGTCAGGGTGACCGACGCTGCTATGGGGTCCGCTGGGGTGATGGAATGGCAGCTGGATGGTATACCTTCCCACAGGTGAAGTATGTCCCCAGGGCTTTCCAGTAAGTTGGATGGTGATGGTGTAAAGCGAAGTCAATAACGAGAACACAAGGATGCAGTCTCTTTACCTCTTTACTGAACGCTTCAGGATCCTCAATCCAGAGTACGCTTAACTGGGCTCTCTGAGACTGGCCGGTCCGATGGGCACATCCAGAGTTTCCTTCGCAGATGGAAATCGTTGCCTACCACTAGCGCCTGTGTGTTGTAATCCTACCCTGTTGAGCATTCGGAATAGTCCTCACAACTGCTGTTCTCGTTCGTCGTTCTCTACAGCTCTCTCGTTCTTTGGTTCCAGATGTTACTAGTTTCTAACGTCCCCCAGGTATGTTATGGCTAGGACGCCACCCGTATGATGGGAAAGCTTGGAGGTCTTCCGGGACCCTAGAGACGCCCCTCTCCCAATGTTGCCCCCTATGTCTTCGTAGGTGTAGTAAGGTAGACAGCCAACCTATAATTAACTGTCCGGCGGAGTTTGAAGTAAGGTCTGAAGTCAGTTACTCATGCGGTGTTTCGGCCACCGACTACGTGCCTCAGTAAGATGTTGCCTCTCTCTCTCAGCATGACTCCTACTGGCTCTCCTTTGTGCTTGATCTCGTTTACACTGTTCCACAATATCCTTTTCTTCGTGTCTCTCTCTTAGGATGCCGCCACAAGAGGTGCAGGCGCAGCTCCATAACGTTCTGTTCTGTTCGCTAGGCACCTGCCAGGTTCCCACGCCTGACAGGGACCCCCCTGTGCCTTCTCCCTGCAACACCCCCTGCCACGGGATGTTGCCTGGATCCAGCCCAGTCAGCTTCTGACTAACTTCCTCCCCAGCCCCTAGTTTTACCAATGTGAGGAGTGGCCCAATAAATAAAGCCTTTTTCTCTCCCTAGTGGCCGGAGTGTGAAGTGTAATGTGTTCTGGTGATACCTGGTCAGGAGAACTCCTTAGTGCCATCAGATGTACCGCCACTCCCTTTAGCGCAGAGTGCCATACTGCAACGACCAGGTCTCTGGGGCGCTGCGCTACCCCCCGGTTAAATCCAGTACTCCTGGACTGGGAACAAGAACAACAATATAATACAGCAAAGGACATACAAAATTTTTGAAATGCTTAGAACAAGTAAATAGAAAAGGTGCTTCCCTTTATGGGAGGTAAGGACACTTGAACGTTACAAACAAAAACAGGATTAAATATTTTTAAATAACATTTTGACTATAAATAACTCTCAGTACCCAGCCGGGTATTCTACTAAGTGCAAACTCTGATTTAACTTTCCCTTTAAGGGCGTATAAGCTGAACCCACTAAAGGCCTACTATAAAATACTATAACAACAATTCAACTTTCTTTCCGTTCCAACTTCACCAATGCAGGACCGCCTAGCTCCTTGGCTGGGCCTACTGTCATTGTGCCGACCATCTTTCTACATCTCTCAGGAGGACTCTCTCTCTAACCCCTATGGGTTCACTTCAAGCTTTCCTGTCCTCAGTCTCTGTCAACATTATCAAACTTTCTAAATTTTAACATTATTAACGTTTCAACTTTTATTAAGGCAATCATGTAAACATTCCCTTTAAGAGGGACCCAAGTCTCTAGTAAGTAGTGCAATTTCTCTCTCTGTCTGCACGTCCACTGAAAGCAAGACCTTCTGCATCATGTCCATCAGCATCATCTTCGCAAAGTCTTCTTTCACTTGTAAAAACCAGTAGGGAGCACCTTTAAGAAGGTGCAAACTATATACAAAAACAGTTCTGAATCATTCACCGTCCATGATCCGGCAGTCTTTGGAAACAATGATAACTTTGTGAAAAAGTAGAAAAATAGAAATAGAAAACATTAGGAATCCCGGGTAAACAAAGGGATCCCTAGGAGTTAACCCTGAACGGGTTTAAAGTAGCAGCAACAGCAGGAAACAGTTAACTATGTACATATTTGGGTTTTCGAGGTTTGGTGCTATAGTAGGTTGCAAGGCATCCATCAGTAGGGGACTCTTCCCGGCTGCGGAAGTTCCGGTTCCGTGTTCTCGCCTGTTGCAATGTCATTGTCATGGGTTCGTCGTTCAGGTGCGGCCAGGTCACCCGGTGTCTGGATCCGAATGTCAGCTTTGGTTGCAAGTTCTGTAGCAGCGATGATGCGCACTGTGGTGACAGGGGTGGAATTCGTCAAATCCAGGTTAGTCGTAGTCAGGACAGCAGGTGGCGCCACTACCGGCTCGCATCGGTAGACGTTCCGAGCGCACCACCCTTGCACACTCCGATGGCAGGTGTACGTCACCTGATCCCCTTGATACAGCAGTTGATTATCCCATCTATCACAGCGCGGGGTCTTCACATTGTAGCTAGTAAAGAAGATTTCCGTCGGTAGCCCCGATTCCTGTATATAGCCCCAACCTCGCTTCGGGTGAAAGGCTAGCACAGTTCCTCGCTTTACCGGACTTCCTTTATTGCGTCCTGTCTTTGGTCCTTGTACTTTCAGTGGGTCACTTTGTTCTGTCTCTTTTCAGTCTTTCCAGTGTAGAATTAAGCATTGTTTATATTGTTCAGAGGTGAGCGCAGCGATGCTGAGGCCCTCCTGTCTGGTCCCGTCTGGCTCAATCCTTGGGTTATCCCATTGGAAGATCACCCCCTTGGAACTTACGCACAGTGGTGTCCCCATAGTTGTCGGTAGCGGAGGCACCAGTTTTTCCATGGTGCCGGGGACGATAGCCACCAGTTCAGGGGCAGGGAATCGGTCACCGTCAGGACGGGGAGCGGTCGCGGGAGCCAGATCGGTGAGGAGGGCAGGGGCGTTTTCCATATCTCCGTCTGATGTGGTTCCACGGATGCAGATCGGTTCTGTTGATAAGGACACTGGAGTCGGCTGCGGCTCGAACTGCGGTTCTCCCGATGTGGCTCTCGGTGGCGGCACCGATCTCCATAGCTTCGCATCGGCTGGCTCCATGCTCGGGATAGGCTGACTCGGCTCCTCCGCCTGCGACCCCAAGAAGTCCAAGTCCTCCAGCCACGGCAGATTCGAGTCCGGGTCCACCTCCGGCTGACGGGGACAAGCCAGGATCACTCCTTCGTCGTTCGGGAACCCGTTGGTCGTCATCCCCTCTCCGGGATCTGCAATGGCACTCACACGCTGCTCCTCCATTTCCTGGGAGTGGAGCTCCTTCTTGTATAGGTTCCCGCCGTTGCAAATCAGGGGGCGGTTCCCCTCTGCTTCGGGGCAGATCGTCCTCCCGCAACAGCAATCGGAGGGGGCGGTCAGCACTTCTGGCGCCACTTTGATAGTCTCCTCCCATGGCACGCCCTCCTTTTTCTCCTGCGCTCCTCGTGGTGCGGCAATGGCGGCGGTTTTTGGCGGGAATCTTGCGGCAGATAGCAATACACAGTCTTGGCAATAAATCACAGTCTAACATGTTTCAATCACAGTTCCAAGGCACACATGACCTACTTCTCAGGCTTGAGTAAGATCCTGTTCGTGACGCCAAATTGGAGCGCCCCCAGACACAGGGCCACGCGTTCTCAGTACCGGGCCTCTCTGGTTCGGTGCTGAGGCTGTCACGGTGGCTAGACCCGGTCTGTGACCCTGCTAAGGGGCGTCCAGTAAAGGGGGTATAGTCTGTCAGTGGTTCGTGACGCCACCTGTGGTGTTCGGTCAGGGTGACCGACGCTGCTATGGGGTCTGCTGGGGTGATGGAATGGCAATTGTATGGTATACCTTCCCACAGGTGAAGTATGCCCCCAGGGCTTCCCAGTAAGTTGGATGGTGATGGTGTAAAGCGCAGTCAATAACGAGGACACAAGGTTGCAGTCTCTTTACCTCTTTACTGAAGGCTTCAGGATCCTCAATCCAGAGTACGTTTAACTGGGCTCTCTGAGACCGGCTGGTCCGATGGGCACATCCAGAGTTTCCTTCGCAGATGGAAATCGTTGCCTACCACTAGCGCCTGTGTATTGTAGTCCTACCCTGCTGAGCATTCGGAATAGTCCTCACAACTGCTGTTCTCGTTCGTCGTTCTCTACAGCTCTCTCGTTCTTTGGTTCCAGATGTTACTAGTTTCTAACGTCCCCCAGGTATGTTATGGCTAGGACGCCACCCGTATGACGGGAAGGCTTGGAGGTCTTCCGGGACCCTAGAGACGCCCCTCTCCCAATGTTGCCCCCTATGTCTTCGTAGGTGTAGTAAGGTAGACAGCCAACCTATAATTTACTGTCCGGCGGAGTTTGAAGTAAGGCCTGAAGTCAGTTACTCCTGCGGTGTTCCGGCCACCGACTACGCGCCTTAGTAAGATGTTGCCTCTCTCTCTCGGCACGACTCCTACTGGCTCTCCTTTGTGCTTGATCTCGTTTACACTGTTCCACAATATCCTTCCCTTCGTGTCTCTCTCTTAGGATGCCGCCGCAAGAGGTGCAGGCGCAGCTCCGTAACGTTCTGTTCTGTTCGATAGGCACCTGCCAGGTTCCCACGCCTGACAGGGACCCCCCTGTGCCTTCTCCCTGCAACACCCCTTGCCACGGGATGTTGACTGGATCCAACCCAGTCAGCTTCTGACTAACTTCCTCCCCAGCCCCTAGTTTTACCAATGTGAGGAGTGGCCCAATAAATAAAGCCTTTTTCTCCCCCTACTGGCCGGAGTGTGAAGTGTTATGTGTTCTGGTGATACCTGGTCAGGAGAACTCCTTAGTGCCATCAGGCATACCGCCACTCCCCTTAGCGGCAGAGTGCCACACTGCAACGACCAGGTCTCTGGGGCGCTGCAAGAATTTGAATCTTACTTTTTTGGGGGGAGACTGAACCAAAACTCAGACCCAGTGTATAAAACAGCACAATGTACGTGGCAGAAAGTGGCTGGCTGATACACGACAAACTAACAGGACTGAAGTATATCCACTTTGTGAGAATTTAAATCTCACTTTTTTTTGGGAGACTGGACTAAACCTCAGGCCCTGTGCATAAAACAAAACAATGTAAGTGGCAGAAAGTGGCTGACTGATATTCGACAAACTAACAGGACTGAAGTACAGTATATCCACTATGTGAGAATTTGAATCTCACTTTTTGGGGGGAGACTGAACCAAAACTCAAGCCCAGTGTATAAAACAACACAATGTAAGTGGTAGAAAGTGGCTGGAAGATATATGAAAAAATACAAGGACTGTAGTACAATTTCAATCTCCCTACAATGATCTCAGGAAAAGTATGGCAGCAATAAAAAGGACTGCTGCACACAAAAGTGTGGACAAATAAACAAGATAACTGTGCAGAAAGGAGCAACAGGATTTTTGCTTTTAACAAAGCAGTTGGTTTATACAGCAGCGTGCAAACAGCAATGCAGCCTTATAAGGCAGCCTAATAAGCTACAGAGATGATGCACAAAATATAGCCTCCACTGTCCCTGCAAAAAAATGGTGGTGTTGGACAGTGGAAATCGCTACAGCACAAGCAGTTTGGGGGTTAATCTTCCCTCCCTAACTATATCCCTTCTTCTGATGAAGCTGCAGCAACCTCTCCCTATGCTAAGATCGGCAGAAGTAAGATGGCGGCCAGCATGCATGCCCCTTTATAGCCCTTAGTATTGAAAGATAGGAGACAAAAAAAGCGCAAATAGGGTCTTATCCCCAGGATTGTTTCTGATCAATTGTGAGAGAACTGCTCGCCTGGTAGTACACAGTACAAGCGTGTAGTTTGTCAGCTGCTGCAGATCCACAGGTCGGCGCTGCGACCTCTCAGAACCGTTATAATAGATGAAATGTGGATTACATCCGCGCTGCTGCGACAAATAATAGATCCAGATATACTTGTAAGATGTTCGGGTGGTTTATTCAACGCGTTTCGAAGCTCATGGATTCTTTTTCAGGAAGTTTCCACACAAAGATATCTTTGTGTGGAAACTTCCTGAAGAAGAAGCCATGAGCTCGAAACACGTTGAATAAACCACCCGAACATCTTACAAGTATATCTGGATCTATTATTTGTTGCAGCAGCGTGGATGTAATCCACATTTCATCTATTATAACGAACCTTTATAGCCCTTGTGATGCCGCAGAAAGCAAGCCAATCACTGTCATGCACTTCTCTAAGATGGTGGGGACCAAGACCTATGTCATCACGCTGCTCACACTCTCCGTCCTCCTTCATTGGCTGAAAAATGGCGCTGAAAGCGTCATATGAAACGTGACTTTTGCGCGCAGATCGCCGACCTCATGGCCGATCCCACACTATGATCGGGTCGGGTTTCATGAAACCCGACTTTGCAGAAAGTCGGCGATTTTTGAATTTGTCTGATCCGTTTCGCTCAACCCTAGTGACGACTGCTTTTGTTGACTGTGGTTCTTCCGTTAATTTGATTGGTGCCCAAGTTGTGGCTCGTAATAAGATAGGGATAGTTAGGTTGAAAAACCCTGTTAAAATTGTGGCTGCAATTCGTCCCCTCTTACCCGGGATGGAATTTGTTTCAAAACTGATGTTATTTCTCTGAAAGTGGGTTCCACTCACATAGAGCAATTACATTGTTTTGTATTTAATAATCTGCCTGCAGGACTGGTTCTGGGAATGCCCTGGCTGCAACGCCATAATCCTGCCATTGATTGGGTGGCGGGGGAGATTACTCAATGGAGATGTAAGGGTAATGGTCCGTGTTGTAACCTGGGACCTTTTGTTAACCTGATAAAGTCTGTATCCGTGTCATCTGTCAGTCTGGAGGGTATTCTAGAGTACCTGAAAGACTTTGAAGGCATGTTTTCCGAAAGTGAGGTCGAGGCACTTCCACCACATCGACCCGGTGATTGTGCTATTAATTTAATCCCAGGAGCCAAATTACCCAAGGCTCGTTTATACAATTTGTCTGGGCCTGAGCGCCAAGCCATGAAAGAGTACATCACTGAGAGACTCCGCAAGGGGCATATTCGACCTTCTGTTTCACCCATCGCAGCGGGGTTTTTCTTTGTGAAGAAAAAAGATGGTGGTTTCCAACCATGCCTCGACTTTCGGAAACGGAATAAGATCACTATGAAAAACACGTATCCTCTTCCTCTGATTCCTGATTTATGTAATCAACTCACTGGGGCCAAATTGTTTTCTTAGCTTGACTTATGAGGGGCTTATAATCTGATAAGAATTAGGCCGGGGTCACACTCAGTGTAGGGAAATACGGTCCGTATTTTACATGCGTAATACGCAGAAATGATCCCAAAATAGTGATCCGTATTTCATCCGTAGGCAGGGTGTGGCAGCGTATTTTGCGTATGTAAACCTCCATATGTAATCCGTATGGCATCTGTACAGCGAGATTTTCTCACCGGCTTGCAAAACGGACATACAATGGATCCATGGGCTCAAATATTCAAGAAAACATATATACAGTCTATATATATATTTATATTTATATATATATATATATACGTTTGGTCTATACTAAACGTATGGTCTATACTATATATATATATATATATATATATATATATATATATAGTATAGACCAAACGTTCGGATACACCTTCTCATTTTAAGAGTTTTCTGTATTTTCTATTAAAATTGTACATTCACACTGAAGGTATCAAAACTATGAATTAACACAGGTGGAATTATATACTTAACAAAAAAGTGTGAAACAACTGAAAATTTGTCTTATATTTTAGGTTCTTCAAAGTAGCCACCTTTTGCTTTGATGACTGCTTTGCACACTCTTGGAATTCTCTTGATGAGCTTCATGAGGTAGTCACCGGGAATGGTTTTCCAACCATCTTGAAGGAGTTCCCAAAGATGCTTAGCAGTTGTTGGCCCTTTTGCCTTCACTCTGCAGTCCAGGTCACCCCAAACCATCTCGATTGGGTTCAGGTCTGGTGACTGTGGAGGCCAGGTCATCTGGCGTAGCACCCCATCACTTTACTTCTTGGTCAAGTAGCCCTTACACACCCTGGAGGTGTGTTTGGGGTCATTGTCCTGTTGAAAAATAAATGATGGTCCACTGCAAGATGCTGTGGTAGCCATGCCGGTTCAGTATGCCTTCAATTTTGGTCTGTACTGAATATATATATATATATGTATATATATATATATATATATATATATAATATGTCAGTGAGACACACACACACATATATATATATATATATTTATTTATTTAATACGACGCTGGATAGCTTAAAAGCCGGTATCCCGACAGGATATGAGACATGGTTTACATACAGTAAACCATTTCATATCCCTTATTTTTGTACATATTTCTCATTAGTAATGTTACAAGTGTATGTGTGTAAAATTTGGGGGCTCTAGCTGTTAAAATAAAGGGTTAAATCATGGAAAAAATTGACGTGGGCTCCCGCGCAATTTTCTCCGCCAGAGTGGGAAAGCCAGTGACTGAGGGCAGATATTAATAGCCTAGGGAGGGACCATGGTTACAGGACCCCCCCTAGCTAAAAACATCTGCCCCCAGCCACCCCAGAAAAGGCACATCTGGAAGATGCGCCTATTCTGGCACTTAGCCTCTCTCTTCCCACTTCCATGTAGCGGTGGGATATTGGGTAATAAAGGGTTAATGTCACCTTGCTATTGTAAGGTGACATTAAGCCAGGTTAATAATGGAGAGGCGTCAATAATACACCTATCCATTATTAATCCAATAGTAGTAAATGGTTAAAAAACACACACATTATGAAAAAAGTATTTTATTGAAATAAAGACACAGGGTGTTGTAATAGTTTATTATACTCTCAATCCAATTGAAGACCCTTGTCACCTGAAACAAAGTTAAAATAAAAAACAATATCCCATACCTCTCCGATGCTCAGTCATGTCCCACGATGTAAATCCATCTGAAGGGGTTAAATAATTTTACAAGTAGGAGCCTGCTAATGCAACCACCCCTGCCTGTAAAAACTGGGGAATGAATGGGAAGAAGGGGAACAAAGCTACCTAGACTTGCGGTGCTGCGCCCCCTGCTGGTATAACCTCAGATGAACTCGAGCATGGGAAAATATTCTGAAAAGTTCCCAGGCTCTAGTTCATATGAGTTCATCCAGCAAAGGGCGCATCACCGTGACTCGAGGTACCTACAGTACATTCCCCTGCATTCCATTCATTCACCAAGATTTACAGTCAGGAGCACAGCTGCATTAGCAGAGCTCCTGGGTGTAAAATGATTTAACCCCTTCAGATGGATTTACAGCGTGGGACAAGACTGTAGCGACAGAAGGTATGGAATATTGTTGTTTGTTTTTTTAACTTTGTTTCAGGTGACAAGGGTCTTCAGGTGGATTAAGAGTATAATAAAATATTAAAACACCCTGTGTCTTTATTTCATTAAAATACTTTTTAATAAGGTGTGTGTGTTTTATTAACCATTTTGTACTATTGGATTAATATTGGATAGGTGTCATAATTGACGCCTCTCCATTATTAACCTGGCTTAATGTCACCTTACAATAGCAAGGTGACATTAACCCTTCATTACCCCATATCCCACCGCTACAGGGGAGTGGGAAGAGAGAGGCTAAGTGCCAGAATAGGCGCATCTTACAGATGTGCCTTTTCTGGGGTGGCTGGGGGCAGATGTTTTTACCCGGGGGGGGGGGGGGGGGGCAATAACCATGGTCCCTCACTAGGTTATTAATATCTGCCCTCAGTCACTGGCTTTCCCACTCTGGCGGAGAAAATTGCGCGGGAGCCACGCCAATTTTTTCCAGGATTTAACCCTTTAATTTAATAGCTAGAGCCACCGAATTTGACACAAAGACACTTCTTACATTACTAAAGAGGAATATGTAATAAAAGAAGGGATATGAGATGGTTTACTGTATGTAAACCATGTCTCATATCCTGTCGGGTTTGTGAAAGATAGGAAAAGCCGGCAATTGAATTACCGGCTTTTCTGCTATCTAGCGCTGAAATAAATATATATACAGTGGGGCAAAAAAGTATTTAGTCAGTCAGCAATAGTGCAAGTTCCACCACTTAAAAAGATGAGAGGCGTCTGTAATTTACATCATAGGTAGACCTCAACTATGGGAGACAAACTGAGAAAAAAAAATCCAGAAAATCACATTGTCTGTTTTTTTAACATTTTATTTGCATATTATGGTGGAAATTAAGTATTTGGTCAGAAACAAACAATCAAGATTTCTGGCTCTCACAGACCTGTAACTTCTTCTTTAAGAGTCTCCTCTTTCCTCCACTCATTACCTGTAGTAATGGCACCTGTTTAAACTTGTTATCAGTATAAAAAGACACCTGTGCACACCCTCAAACAGTCTGACTCCAAACTCCACTATGGTGAAGACCAAAGAGCTGTCAAAGGACACCAGAAACAAAATTGTAGCCCTGTACCAGGCTGGGAAGACTGAATCTGCAATAGCCAACCAGCTTGGAGTGAAGAAATCAACAGTGGGAGCAATAATTAGAAAATGGAAGACATACAAGACCACTGATAATCTCCCTCGATCTGGGGCTCCACGCAAAATCCCACCCCGTGGGGTCAGAATGATCACAAGAACGGTGAGCAAAAATCCCAGAACCACGCGGGGGGACCTAGTGAATGAACTGCAGAGAGCTGGGACCAATGTAACAAGGCCTACCATAAGTAACACACTACGCCACCATGGACTCAGATCCTGCAGTGCCAGATGTGTCCCACTGCTTAAGCCAGTACATGTCCGGGCCCATCTGAAGTTTACTAGAGAGCATTTGGATGATCCAGAGGAGTTTTGGGAGAATGTCCTATGGTCTGATGAAACCAAACTGGAACTGTTTGGTAGAAACACAACTTGTCGTGTTTGGAGGAAAAAGAATACTGAGTTGCATCCATCAAACACCATACCTACTGTAAAGCATGGTGGTGGAAACATAATGCTTTGGGGCTGTTTCTCTACAAAGGGGCCAGGACGACTGATCCGGGTACATGAAAGAATGAATGGGGCCATGTATTGTGAGATTTTGAGTGCAAACCTCCTTCCATCAGCAAGGGCATTGAAGATGAAACGTGGCTGGGTCTTTCAACATGACAATGATCCAAAGCACACCACCAGGGCAACGAAGGAGTGGCTTCGAAAGAAGCATTTCAAGGTCCTGGACTGGCCTAGCCAGTCTCCAGAACTCAACCCTATAGAAAACCTTTGGAGGGAGTTGAAAGTCCGTGTGTTAGGAGTCGAGTTTCCTCTGCTGCACAGGGGGAATCTCGATCCGTGTCTGCTGCGGTCTCCCATTCGGTATCGGCCGCACTGGGCTCTGCTCAGCGGAGACGTCGCTCCCAGCGTCTTGCTGGGGCTGATTCGGTGCATAGGGTCACTACTGCCTTTTCTGGCTTTCCTATGGTACCCTGCACTGATCTGCGGCGAGCGAGCCTCTCTGGGACTAAGTCCTTGTTTACTCACACTGAGCATGCCCAGGGCAGGGTCTCCCATTGGAGGTCGAGGGCCACATGTTCGGTCACATGCTCAGGTGCTGCAGTACATTCCATTGGTCCTTCTGGAAGGTCCTGAAAGGGCAAAACATGCTCAGGTACTGCAGCACTTTCCATTGGTCCTTCTGGAAGGTCCTGAAAGGGCAAAAACTTCAGTAGCAGCTTCCTGTGCTGCAACTATATAAACTGCGCATGACCGCACGGCCATGCGCTAGTATTGTCTTATGTTATGTGCTTTGCGCCAGTGTGGTCACATGTATGTGTGTTCAGGGACCCGGCTGAAATAAGCCCCTAGAATGCTGGCTCCTCCGGCGAGGAGATTGAGTCTGAGTGTATTCAGGGACCCGGCTGAAATAAGCCCCTAGAATGCTGGCTCCTCCGGCGAGGAGTTTTGTGTGTTTGTGTGACCACTGACTGCTCTCTGTTTGGGCAGTTAGCCTGTGCCTCTATGGAGTCTAACAGGGCACAGTGCTTTCCTTTCATGGCTACTCAGTGAATTAACTGAGTTAGTCTATACCGCCATATAGCTCCGCCGTTTGCTAGCAGCAGGTATTCCTGCACGGTGGACCCCGGGCTGCGAACGCACCAATATCAATAAACATCTCTATTTACTCAGTGCGTTCCGCTAGCCCTAACACCGTGTTGCCAAGCGAAAAGCCAAAAACATCACTGCTCTAGAGGAGATCTGCATGGAGGAATGGACCAACATACCAACAACAGTGTGTGGCAACCTTGTGAAGACTTACAGAAAACGTTTGACCTCTGTCATTGCCAACAAAGGATATATTACAAAGTATTGAGATGAAATTTTGTTTCTGACCAAATACTTATTTTCCACCATAATATGCAAATAAAATGTTAAAAAAACAGACAATGTGATTTTCTGGATTTTTTTTTCTCAGTTTGTCTCCCATAGTTGAGGTCTACCTATGATGTAAATTACAGACGCCTCTCATCTTTTTAAGTGGTGGAACTTGCACTATTGCTGACTGACTAAATACTTTTTTGCCCCACTGTATATATATATAGAGAGACTGTATATATGTTTTTAAGAATATTTGAGCCGATGGATTCATGATAGGTCCATTTTGCAAGCCTGCGAGAAAAAAATCGCCGTACGGAAGCCATACGGATGCCATACAGATGACACACGGATAAATTTGTGCGCAAAAATCGCATCCTCGCATTGAATACAGAACAGTGTTTTGGGACAATTACTGCGTATTACGGCCGTAAAAAAAGGACCGTATTTACTTATGCCTAGTGTGACGCCGGCCTGACTGGGCAAGAGTTAAGTGGATGGCTAGAAGATGGTCCTGCATGGCACACCGAGTAGGTAAGGCCTGTATGGCTACTGTAAGATATTGATCACAACAGCTGAGAGAATGATGGCCGTGGAAGGATGAGAATAGGAGAGCAGCAAAGGTCAGACAGTTGTTTTGAGTCGCACACAATAAATAAACAGACTGAGAATGAAATACTGCAGCAATTAGAAAAGACTTCAAATAAAAACAAGGTCCTTATTATGTGAGACTTTAATTATCCTGACATTATTCTGGATTTATTAAGGTACTTACACCAGAAATCTGCTGTAAACACCTTAACAGGATAAAGTAAGGAGATTGTCAGTTCACCAAACAGCTGTTAGCCATAGGAATCCAAAGGAGCATGCTCGTAAGACTAAAGTGCTTTCATATGCAAATTGTAGAAGGGGAATGCTTCCAGAGATCAGATCCACTTGGATAAAAACAACATTTTTATTGCATGTATTCAAAATTTTAAATTGCACATTAGCTGTAAAAACCACAGACATGTTTTGGACATCAGACCTTAAAGCATCAGTCTAGCAGGGGGGGGGGGAAGGGTTGGGGGGGTGCACTGCTGAAGTAGCAGGTAGGTATTAGACTATGGACAGGAAACCTACATTAGTAGCACCATCCCAGTGCTGAAATAAAAAAAAAACACTGGAGAGGTGCTTTAATCATTGCATACAGAAAAGTGAACTATTCACTAGGGATGAGTGACCCGAACTTAATAGTTTAGCATTTGTACCAGACAGTAAGTGTCCAGTGCTAAATGCCGAACACAGACTTTCCTGGGGAAGTCCATGAGAGAGAACGAGTCCCTGGAACTATGTTGCAATGTTCAGAGTTCCTATGGAAGTGAAAGTCGAGTCCCTATGCTTTTCAATTGAGTTCAGGTTCTAGTCAAGTTTGGGTACAGTTATGTACCCAAATCAAACTTTAGAATAAAGTTCGGGTTGGGTACCGGAACATGAACTTCCTCAGACAAATCTGATTTTGATTCCCATATTGGATCACAATCGGCAATGCAAATATATGGGTCTGTTAAAAAATTGTATCAAACTCATATGACATCCAAGTATAGTCCGATTTTTACAAACTGTCACAAAGGAGCTGGCGGATATTTTTTTTTCCTCTTCATACGTGATAAAATGATAACACTCAGACCACACTGATCAAACGCTAATCAAAGTCTGGTCATAGCAATCAGTCTGCTTTTCATGTTTTCGTCTGAGTCTTAAGATTTTTGGTGCTGCTTGAATGAACTTCTGGGCAATGATAGCACACATCCAGAAATAATACTGTATTTTTCTGACTATAAAATGCACTTTTTTCCTCCAAAAATGTAGAGGAAAATGGGGGGTGCGTCTTATTGTCCAGATGTCCCTAATCTGGCTGGAGTTGGCGGAGCGGCGGTGCAGTGGGTCACAGGAGGCAGGAGCCGGTTGTTGAGGTTAACTATTCTGTCCGCTGCTAAAGAAAATTGAATACTCACTCCATTCCACGCCCATGGGCATGAAAAGGAGTGAATATTAATTTATCTTTAATAGAGAGAACAGTGTTATCTGCAGCAGCTGGCTTCTTGCAGCTGCCCAGTAGGGTTGAGCGACTTTTACTTTTATAGGATCGGGTTTCACGAAACCCGACTTTCTCAAAAGTCGGGTCGAGTGAAATCGGCCGATCCTATAGAAAAGTCGGGGTCGGGGTCGGCCGAAACACGAAACTCAATGCAGTGCAATGAGATACTATGGTTCCCAGGGTCTGAAGGAGAGGAAACTCTCCTTCAGGCCCTGGGACCCATATTTAAGTGTAAAATAAAGAATTAAAATAAAAAATATTGCTATGCTTACCCTCTGACGCGCCCTGGTACTAACCGGCAGCCTTCCTTCCTTAGAATCAGCGCGTGAAAGACCTTAGATGACGTCGCGGCTTGTGATTGGTCGCGCGACCGCCCATGTGACCGCTCACGCGACCAATCACAAGCCGCGACGTCACCGAAGGTCCTTCAAGCGCTGATTCTTAGGAAGGAAGGCTGCCGGAAAGAAGCAGGGCGCGTCCGAGGGTGAGTATATACCTAATAGGAATATACTCACCCTCGGACGCGCCCTGCTTCTTTCCGGCAGCCTTCCTTCCTAAGAATCAGCGCTTGAAGGACCTTCGGTGACGTCGCGGCTTGTGATTGGTCGCGTGAGCGGTCACATGGGCGGTTGCGCGACCAATCACAAGCCGCGACGTCATCTAAGGTCCTACACGTGCTGATTCTAAGGAAGGAAGGCTGCCGGTTAGTACCAGGGCGCGTCAGAGGGTAAGTTTAGCAATATTTTTTATTTTAATTCTTTATTTTACACTTAAATATGGATTCCGATACCGATTTCCGATATTGCAAACATATTGGAACTCGGTATCGGAATTCCGATACCAGATTCAGAAGATCGCCGACCTCATGGCCGACCCCACACAGGGGTCGGGTCGGGTTTCATGAAACCCGACTTTGCCAAAAGTCGGCGACTTCTGAAAATGGCCGACCCATTTCGCTCAACCCTACTGCCGAGCTTTCGAGTGTGCCAGCTTTAGTGACAGAGCCAAATGTTCTTTTGTCATTTTATGGGGTAATGACTCTGGAACGCTTCAACAAATCCCAGTAATTTTGAGACTGTTTTTTCGTGGCACATTATACCTTATGATAATTGTAAATTTAGATTGATATGTTTTGTGGTTATTTATAAAAAATATCAGGAATTTGACAAAAATATAAAAATTAGGAATTTTCAAACTTTGAATGATTATCCCTTTAATTCAGATAGTCATACCATAGAAAAAATATTAATAAATAACATTTCCCACATGTCTGCTTTACATCAACACCATTTGTAATATGTTCTTTTATTTTGATAGCATTTTAGGTTTAAAAATGTAGCAGCAATTTTTCATTTTTTGGAAATTTACAAAATTGTAATTTTTTAGGGACCTATGCAGGTTTGAAGTGACTTTAGGGGTCCTATATTTTGTAAAACCACCAAAAGTGATACCATTTTAAAAACAGCACCGTCTGACATACTGAATACTGCTGTCAGGTAGTTTATTAACCCTCCAGGTGCTTTTCAGGAATTAACACAATTTGGCATTATAGGAATGAAAAAGTGTATTTTTACAACCTAATATTCGCTAACTTTTGAACAGACCAGTGTAGCCGGCAAACTCTATGGCTGCTATTTGGCCAAACATCTAGACCATACAATCATAATCACAGGGTGCCAATGGGGATAAAGAGGGAGCCTCCATACTTTTTTAACCATTTATATAATATAGTCATTATTGACAGCAGCATCTAATACGTTAAACAGATATGGTCGGTGCTAACACTGATCGCAGATGATGCAGCAAGTTGTCAGCTATAGTGGGCAGCCGACAGCTGCTGGATTTTACCTTTTATGGGGAGGCTATTGTCTTATATCGCAGGTCAGTTAAAATACATATTTACGGTCATTAAGGGGTTAAAGGGAACCTGTCACCCCTCCAGGGCCTATTAAAGTAAAAGAGCCACCTTCAGCAGCACTAAGGCTGCATTCTGTGAAGGTGGCTCTTATGTTCATTATCCCTTGAAATGCTGAAATTATGAGTTTTATAAATTTCCCGCCATACCTCTATTGAGCCAGAGAGGTATGTTTTCTCCTCCTTACTCAACTGCCTCGCAGCTGTTCGTCAACCCTTCTGGCCTCCGGGAGCCGCCTCCTCTCGTCCTCACTGCGCAGGCACCAGATTCCCTGCTCCACAGTGTGAATACATCATAACACACTGCAGGGGCAGGATCTGGGGCCTCCGCTACATGAAGGCACGATATCCTTACATCACCTGATGTAAGTTCCTGGGCAGCATGTACGGTGCATGCCCGAGAACTGATTGCAGAGCACAGGCGCCGGTGACGTCACAAGAAAGAGAGGAGGCGGTGCCCGAAGGCCAGAGGGGGATGATGGATGACTGCGAGGCTGTTGAGTCAGGGGGAGAAAACATACCTCCCTGACTCAATAGAGGTATGGCGAGAAATGTATGAAACTCAATTTAGCATTCCTAGGGATAATAAACATATGGGCCTCCTTCACAGAATGCAGCCTTAGTGCTGCTGAAGGTGGCTCTTTTACTTTAATAGGCTCCGGGGGGTGACAGGTTCTCTTTAACCCCTTAATCCCATATGACGTACTATCCCGTCAAGGTGACCTGGGACTTAATTCCCAGTGACGGGATAGTACGTCATATGCGATCGGCCGCGCTCACGGGGGGAGCGCGGCCGATCGCGGCCGGGTGTCAGCTGCCTATCGCAGCTGACATCCGGCACTATGTGCCAGGAGCGGTCACGGACCGCTCCCAGCACATTAACCCCTGGCACACCGCGATCAAAGATGATCGCGGTGTGTCGGCGGTGCAGGGAAGCATCGCGCAGGGAGGGGGCTCCCTGCGGGCTTCCTTGAGACGATCGGTACACGGTGATGTACTCACCGTGTACTGAGCATCTTCTCCCTGCAGTCTCCGGATCCAAAATGGCCACGGGGCTGCATCCGGGTCCTGCAGGGAGCACTTCCGGGTCAGGTTCAGGCTGCAGCTCTAATCCTGCCCGGCTGTTTGTCAGATCACCGATCTGACAGAGTGCTGTGCACACTGTCAGATCGGTGATCTGTGATGTCCCCCCCTGGGACAAAGTGAAAAAGTAAAAAAAAAAATTTCCACACGTGTAAAAAAAAAAAAAAAAATTCCTAAATAAAGAAGAAAAAAAAAATATTATTCCCATAAATACATTTCTTTATCTAAAAAAAAACAAAAAAACAATAAAATTACACATATTTAGTATCGCCGTGTCCGTAACGACCCAACCTATAAAACTGGCCCACTAGTTAACCCCTTCAGTGAACACCGTAAGAAAAAAAAAACGAGCCAAAAAACGCTTTATTATCATAACGCTGAACAAAAAGTGGAATAACACGCGATCAAAAAGACAGATATAAATAAACATGGTACCGCTGAAAACGTCATCTGGTCCCGCAAAAAACGAGCCGCCATATAGCATCATAACCAAAAAAATAAAAAAGTTATAGTCCTCAGAATAAAGTGATGCCAAAATAATTATTTTTTCTATAAAATAGCTTTCATCGTATAAAAGCGCCAAAACATTAAAAAAATGATATAAATGAGGTGTCGCTGTAATCGTACTGACCCGAAGAATAAAACTGCTTCATCAATTTTACCAAACGCGGAATGGTATAAACGCCTCCCCCAAAAGAAATTCATGAATAGCTGGTTTTTGGTCATTCTGCCTCACAAAAAATCGGAATAAAAAGCAATCAAAAACTGTCACGTGTCCGAAAATGTTACCAATAAAAACGTCAACTCGTCCCGCAAAAAACAAGACCTCACATGACTCTGTGGACCAAAATATGGAAAAATTATAGGTCTCAAAATGTGGAGACGCAAAAACTTTTTTGCTATAAAAAGCGTCTTTTAGTGTGTGACGGCTGCCAATCATAAAAATCCGATATAAAAAACGCTATAAAAGTAAATCAAACCCCCCTTCATCACCCCCTTAGTTAGGCTAGGTTCACATTGCATTAATGGGTTAACGCTAACGGACAGCGTTGCACGGCGAAAATGTCACAATTAACGCCGTGCAACGGGTCGGTTAGCACACCCATTGACAGCAATGTGATTTTCGGGTGTAGCGCATCGCTAGAGCGTGCCATTTTCGGCTCGCGCTAGCAAGGTGCCGTTCTTTTGTGGCGCGCCTCAAACGCTGCTTGCAGCGTCCGCGGCGCGCCCGAGGTCCGATCCCCGATCTTCCAGAGTGGGGACGTTAACGCGACCACTAAACGCGACACCTAAAAAAAATTGCGTTAGCGCAATCCGCTAGCGCTAGCGCTAAACGGATTTCCCTAACGCAATGTGAACCTAGCCTTAGGGAAAAATTATAAAATTAAAAAAAATATGTATTTATTTCCATTTTCCCATTAGGGTTAGGGCTAGGGTTAGGGCTAGGGTTAGGGTTAGGGCTAGGGTTAGGGCTAGGGTTAGGGTTTGGATTACATTTACGGTTGGGATTAGGGTTGGGATTAGAATTAGGGGTGTGTCAGGGTTAGGTGTGTGGTTAGGGTTACAGTTGGGATTAGGGTTAGGGTGTGTTTGGATTAGGGTTTCATTTATAATTGGGGGGGTTTCCACTGTTTAGACACATCAGGGGCTCTCCAAACGCGACATGGCGTCCGATCTCAATTCCAGCCAATTCTGCATTGAAAAAGTAAAACAGTGCTCCTTCACTTCCGAGCTCTCCCGTGCGCCCAAACAGGGGTTTACCTGTTGTGAATTCTGGTGTCAAGCTCCCTCCTGTGGTCATGAATGGTACTTCGGCTGGTTCTGTCCATGGGCTTCCTCTGGTGGTTGTGAGTGGAGCTGCGGCTTCTGAGTTTCCTTCTACAGGTGACGAGGTTAATTCGTTAGCTGGCTGCTCTATTTAACTCCACTTAGATCATTGCTCCACGCCACCTGTCAATGTTCCAGTATTGGTCTTGCTCTCTCCTGGATCGTTCTTGTGACCTGTCTTCCCAGCTGAAGCTAAGTTTCTGCTTGTTTTTCTCTGGTTTGCTATTTTTCTGCCCAGCTTGCTATTTTGATTTTTGTCTTGCTTGCTGGAAGCTCTGGGACGCAGAGGGAGCGCCTCCGCACCGTGAGTCGGTGCGGAGGGTCTTTTTGCGCCCTCTGCGTGGTCTTTTTGTAGGTTTTTGTGCTGACTGCAAAGTTACCTTTCCTATCCTCTGTCTGTTCAGTAAGTCGGGCCTCACTGTGCTAAATCTATTTCATCTCTGTGTTTGTAATTTTCATCTTTACTCACAGTCATTATATGTGGGGGGCTGCCTTTTCCTTTGGGGAATTTCTATGAGGCAAGGTAGGCTTTATTTTTCTTCTCTAGGGCTAGCTAGTTTCTTAGGCTGTGTCGAGTTGCATAGGGAGCGTTAGGAGCAATCCACGGCTATTTCTAGTGTGTGTGATAGGATTAGGGATTGCGGTCAGCAGAGTTCCCACGTCTCAGAGCTTGTCCTATATTATTAGTAACTATTAGGTCTTTCCGTGTGCTCTTACCCACTAGGTCCATTATTGTCCTAACCACCAGGTCATAACATTTACCCCAACATATGGGGTATCAGCGTACTCGAGACAAATTGGACAACAACTTTTTGGGTCTGAGTTCTCTTGTTATCCTTGGGAAAATAAAAATTTGGGGGGCTAAATATCATTTTTGTGGGAAAAAAAAGGATTTTTTATTTTCACGGCTCTGCGTTGTAAACTGTAGTGAAACACTTGGGGGTTCAAAGTTTTCACAACACATCTAGATAAGTTCCTTGGGAGGTCTAGTTTCCAATATGCGGTCACTTGTGGGGGGTTTGTACTGTTTGGGTACATCAGGGGCTCTGCAAATGCAACGTGACGCCTGCAGACCAATCCATCTAAGTCTGCATTCCAAATGGCGCTCCTTCCCTTCCGAGCTCTGCCATGCGCCCAAACAGTGGTTCCCCCCCACATATGGGGTATCAGCGTACTCAGGACAAATTGACAACAACTTTTGGGGTCCAATTTATTCTGTTACCCTTGTAAAAATACAAAGGTGGGGGCTAAAAAATCATTTTTGTGAAAAAAAAAATAATTTTTATTTTCATGGCTCTGCGTTATAAACTGTAGTGAAACACTTAGGGGATCAAAGTTCTCACAACACATCTAGATAAGTTCCTTGGGAGGTCTATTTTCTAATATGGGGTCACTTGTGGGGGTTTTTTACTGTTTGGGTACATCAGGGGCTCTGCAAATGCAACGTGACTCCTGCAGACCAATCCATCTAAGTCTGCATTCCAAATGGCGCTCCTTCCCTTCCGAGCTCTGCCATGCGCCCAAACATTGGTTCCCCCCCATATATTGGGTATCAGCGTACTCAGGACAAATTGGACAACAACTTTTGGGGTCTAATTTATTCTGTTACCCTTGTGAAAATACAAAACTGGGGGCTAAAAAATAATTTTTGTGAAAAAAAAAAATTATTTTCACGGCTCTGCATTATAAACTGTAGTGAAACACTTGGGGGTTCAAAGCACTCACCACACCTCTAGATAAGTTCCTTAGGGGGTCTAGTTTCCAAAATGGTGTCACTTGTGGGGGGGTTTTAATGTTTAGGCACATCAGGGGCTCTCCAAACCAACATGGCGTCCCATCTTAATTCCAGTCAATTTTGCATTGAAAAGTCAAATGGCGCTCCTTCCCTTCCGAGCTCTGCTATGCGCCCAAAAAGTGGTTTACCCCCACATATGGGGTATCGTCGCACTCAGGACAAATTGCACAACAACTTTTGTGGTCTAATTTCTTCTCTTACCCTTGGGAAAATAAAAAATTGGGGGCGAAAAATCATTTTTGTGAAAAAATAAGATTTTTTATTTTTATGGCTCTGCATTATAAACTTCTGTGAAGCACTTGTTGGGTCAAAGTGCTCACCACACATCTAGATAAGTTCCTTAAGGGGTCTACTTTCCAAAATGGTGTCACTTGTGAGGGGTTCCAATGTTTAGGCACATCAGGGGCTCTCCAAACGCTACATGGCGTCCCATCTCAATTCCAGTCAATTTTGCATTGAAAAGTCAAATGGCGCTCCTTTCCTTCCGAGCTCTGCCATGCGCCCAAACAGTGGTTTACCCCCACATATGGGGTATCGTCGCACTCAGGACAAATTGCACAACAACTGTTGTGGTCTAATTTCTTCTCTTACCCTTGGGAAAATAAAAAACTGGGGGCGAAAAGATCATTTTTGTGAAAAAATATGATTTCTTATTTTTACGGCTCTGCATTATTAACTTCTGTGGAGCACTTGTTGGGTCAAAGTGCTCACCACACATCTAGATAAGTTCCTTAAGGGGTCTACTTTCCAAAATGGTGTCACTTGTGAGGGGTTCCAATGTTTAGGCACATCAGGGGCTCTCCAAACGCTACATGGCGTCCCATCTCAATTCCAGTCAATTTTGCATTGAAAAGTCAAATGGCGCTCCTTTCCTTCCGAGCTCTGCTATGCGCCCAAATAGTGGTTTACCCCCACATATGGGGTATCAGCATACTCAGGACAGATTGTACAACAACATTTTGCATCCATTTTATCCTATTACCCTTGGTAAAATAAAACAAATTGGATCTGAAATAAATTCTGTGTTAAAAAAAAGTTAAATATTCATTTTTATTTAAACATTCCAAAAATTCCTGTGAAACCCCTGAAGGGTTAATAAACTTCTTGAATGTGGTTTTGAGCACCTTGAGAAGTGCAGTTTTTAGAATGGTGTCACACTTGGGTATTTTCTATCATATAGACCCCTCAAAATAACTTCAAATGAGATGTGGTCCCTAAAAAAAAAATGGTGTTGTAAAAATGAGAAATTGCTGGTCAAATTTTAACCCTTATAACTCCCTAACAAAAAAAAATGTTGGTTCCAATATTGTGCTGATGTAAAGTAGACATGTGGGAAATGTTACTTATTAAGTATTTTGCATGACATATTTCTGTGATTTAAGGGCATAAAAATTTAAAGTTGGAAAATTGGGAAATTTTCTAAATTTTCGCCAAATTTCCATTTTTTTCACAAATAAACGCAAGTTATATCGAATAAATTTTACCACTACCATGAAGTACAATATGTCCCGAGAAAACAATGTCAGAATCACCAGGATCCGTTAAAGCGTTCCAGAGTTATAACCTCATAAAGGGACAGTGGTCAGAATTGTAAAAATTGGCCCGTCATTAACGTGCAAACCACCCTCGGGGCTTAAGGGGTTAAAGCAATTAATATTTCTTTATTCCCATAGGAGTGGAATCCAATGAATATTCCTTCCCTGTAGTAGCGGCACACGTGAAAGCCCGGCAGCAGCAGGAACCCGGCGGCTGCGGCTGACACTGTGCTCGCTAAAAAGCAATGAATACTCACTGTGCTCCATGCACACAGTCCTGGCAAGGAGAATGAGGCCATCCAAGACAATAATGGGATCATACATGCCAGGTTAAGGATGGGACCATGCATACCAGGATAAGGATGGGGTCATACATACCAGGATAAGGATGGGGCCATGAATAACAGGATGGAGATGAGGTCCCTGCATATAAGGATAGGGATTGGGGCTAGGATAGAGATTGGGGCCAATCGTACTATTTTCTTCTTTAGAACCTAGGTGCATCTTATAGTCCAAAAAATAAAACATAGGTGCATCTTATGGTCCAAAAATAAGGCAAATGTATTGCTAATTCCATCAAATGTGTTCTTATGCATTGTTTTAATGGATTACATGTGATAATATGTATGCAATGATTAGGCACAGATGCCTGAAACCTGTCTGCGGGACTATTTCAAACCTACTTGCATAGCTTTTTGTTTTCTAATAAATCGGTGAATGAGGGATAGTATCTTGTCTTTATGTCTCTTTTTTTAATGTTTTTAAGGTTTACATTTATGGACTACGGCTGATTCGGTGGACTACAGTTAAACTGCATGGCTTTTTTTTTAATTGGGGAACCAGGGAATTTGTCAGGGACTGTTTTTTTTTTTCAAATAAACTATTTGTTTGAGTCTGTGTTTTTATTTGTAATTACTGGGTTAGTAATGGGGGTGTCTGATAGAAAATATGGAGAGGAAAAAATTTTGTTTTGCAAAAAAAGCGTTTTTTAGTGTGTGATTATAGCCAAACATAAACAAGGATATAAATCTGGTATTGCTGTAGCTGCACCAACCCAAAGAATAAAGTTACCTTATCACTAATACCACATGATGAATATTGTAAAAAAAATTATAAAATCAATTCTTGACCTGGTGTTGATTTGTTCATTCTGCCTCACAAAAATCGCACTAAGGCTCAGCTCGCATTTATTCTGTGCTCTATCCTGAGTGTTTATCCCTGGGTTTCCATTTAAATTTGTGATTCAGACTCAGCCCCTGGTGGCAGATTCCTTACAATGTGGCAAATGAAGGAATTGTGGATGCCGACTGGCCACCTATGATCTGGCTGTGTCCATCTTTCTGAAAGTACATAAAAATGCAGTCCACCACAGTTTTGTGCAGCTCTGAAAAGAAGACACCATGCAACAGAGGCCAGATGAAGTCCAGAATAACTCTGCTGCCCTATTAACCCCTTAATGACTTCTGATACGCCTTTTGACGGCATCAGTTAAGGGGCCTTATTCCTAAGTTCCGCTTTTTAACGGCACTGAGAAATAAGTTTATAGTGCCCTCCAAGCATTGGGAAATCTGGGGGTAGCTGAGACCCTGGAGAACATGATTCGGTTCTGTTTTTACTGTCCCCTGTCATGTGATCGCTCACTGAAAAACAGCAATCACAAAGAAAAGTCAGATTTCCATTGATTTCTCTCTCCCCTGATATAATGAAGCATACCAGAGGACAGAGAAATGCAGTCCCCCGAATACCCCAGTACCTTTGTAGGGGATATGATAAACTGTATAAATGTTTCACCAAATTTTATTTTTTTATATATACAGTAATTGACACATGTATACACTATGGCACTGCTACACAGTTCAGTGTATTACCAGTAGTGTGTATGAGTATTGCTACACAAAGTGTATTACTCTGTGTATAGATAAGTCTGATTGTTAAGATATTTGACACATTCATTGCATGTTAGGAAAAGTTAGTACCCAGGGCCGGTCATCAGTTGAAGGTATATTGCTAAGGGGAGTAGTACCTCAAATTGGCCACTAGATGGGGACATTGCAGGGCTAGCCTAATTGCTTAGAGATAGTTAAGCTACGAAATAGTTAACATAAGAAGGGCACGGTGGGATAAGTTAGAGAGGTCTTCCTGGTTTTAGTTAGTTGGGACCAGGGCGCCTGTGTAGCTCACTAGGGCTGTCTAGCTCAGGGCGACACCGTGCCATGTGATGTTACAAGGGGGGGTCCAGCATCTAGCATCCAGGGGGCCAGAGTACAGGAGAGAGTACAGCAGCAGAAGAGCTAACCCACACAGAGAGACTGGGGCTGTAGCACTGAGGACGGAGGGTAAGCAGAACGGGAGAAAGTCATCCAAAATGTGGCAGATTTTTGCGCGGGCCGCTATTCTTAGGACCCGGGGCAAAATTGCATAGAATACCCCTATGAGAAGCAGAAATTCTGGGCATTGAGGACAATGAGGAACCGGAGGATGTGGTCCATCCCAGGACAGGCTTAGCGGCAGAGAGAAGAGGCAAGGGAAAGCGTTGCCAATTGCTGTGATTGATTGTGCCCTGGATGATGTCATGCTGAGTAAAAGAGTTGAAGTTAAAGTGAAGCTGGACAGTGACTCTTTATTTGTGGAACCGTCAGCAGAGGAAATAACCCTGTAGTGAGAGAACGCAGATGGCGTAGAGGAGCAGCACCAAAGTACTCTGAAGGGATTACTGCCGGCCATGACTACAGCCCTGGCCCCATCCTACACCTTCACCATCCCAGTATCCTACTGCTCTGTGTCCCAGCCCTCCATGTGATCTTCCTGGAAGAAAATGGCTGGCGCATGCGCAGTGCACATGCTGAGATCTGCTGGTCGGTACCTGGCCACAATAGATTTTTCCTATTGGTTCATTTTGATCACTGTGATAAACCCTACCACAGTTATCAAAATAAAAAATACTAAATCAAACCCCCATTTGCCACCCCCTTATATAAATATACAAAATATTTTTTTTCTAAAATTTTTTCCATTCTTTGCAGTTAGGGATAGGGTTGAGGTTAGGGTTGGTGTTAGAGCTGGAGTTAGGGTTGTGTAAGGGTTGGGGCTAGTGCTGTTAGGGTTGGGATTAAGGTTAGGGGTGTGTTGGGGTTAGGATTGGGTTTAGGGCTGTGTTAGGGTTGGAGTTAGAATTGGGAGGTTTCCACTATTTAGACACATTAGAGGGTCTCCAAACTCGACACGGTGCCTGCCATCGATTCCAGCCAATTTTGAGTTAAAAAAGTCAAACGGTTCTCCCTCCATTCTGAACCATGCACCAAAACAGTGGATTTCCCCCACAAATGGGGTATTGGAGTACCCATGAGAAATTGCTCAACAAATAGTTGATTTCCCCCCTACCCTTTCCTTTTATACTTTTTGGCCTTTGTTTCTAGTTACACTTACCTTTGGTGATTGCTTTGGTACCGTGGTTTGGGGGTGGCTGTTTTTGTGATATTTCTGGGGGTGTAATATGTTTAAGGGAATAAATTCTAGTTGGTAAGGTTTTGGGCCCTTGAATAGCATTACACAACTTTCTTTCCATTAATCCAATTAGATTGCGTTGATCTTAATTGTGCATGTGCACTTCATTTAATATTTCTTTAATTTTCTGTATCTTTTATGACAAAATGCAACAAACTGTCTTTATTGTGTCCATTCTCTTTGCAGCATCACTGCATAGGCATAATATTTTTTTTTTCTCTCTTCGCTGTACACAGTGCATCACTCCTCAGTTGGAGATCTATATCATTTTCAGGTCCATCTTGTGCTTTGTTTCTCCTGCGCAAGTGCACCTCTTATTTTCTCAGCATCGACTGAGTCACAACATGCTCATCCCTGCCTTACCGCTTCAAGGTTGGTGAAAAGCACATATCCACTTCCGGTTTCTGTAGCATGCACAAAACCAATGTGTGCTTGCGCTTTGACTCTGACTAGTCCAGCAAATGCCCAGTGGATGCCATCCACAGGTGTTGGTGATCACTTACTTGTTTTTATACTCGACATGAATGACAGCATTCTGACTTCCACTAATGAAGCTACATGGGCTAGCTACACACAATGGGTCTGACAGGCACAAATTGATTCCATATTGTGATATATCAACTAGATATGTTGTTATCCAGGTTCATCTTATACAGCTCTCCTAACCATTGCAACATGAGAATATATGGTATAGCCCACTATGCTTTGTATCTCTTCTGATTGTCTGCACATGGGTCATATAGTTTGTACTTTATTGCTGTTTCTGTGGCACTTTCTCATTTTATAGTGTCATTACTATTTAGCTGGGTTGAGTGAAACGAATCAAACTCAAAAATCGCCGACTTTCGGCAAAGTCGGGTTTCATGAAACGCGACAAGATCCTAATGTGGGATCGGCCATGAGGTCGGCGATCTTCGCGCCAAAGTCGCGTTTCATATGACGCTTTCAGCACCATTTTTCAGCCAATGAAGGAGGACGCAGAGTGTGGGCAGCGTGATTACATAGGTCTCGGTCCCCACCATCTTAGAGAAGGGTATGACAGTGATTGGCTTGCTTTCTGCGGCGTCACAGGGGCTATAAAGGGGCATGTACACCGACCGCCATCTTACTTCTGCCTATCGTAGCATAGGGAGAGGTTGCCGCAGCTTCATCAGAAGAAGGGATATAGTTAGGGAGGGAAGATTAACCCCCAAAACTGCTTGTGCTGTAGCGATTTCCACTGTCCAGCACCACCATTTGTTTGCAGGGACAGTGGAGGCTATATATTTGTGCATCACCTCTGTAGCTTATTAGGCTGCCTTATAAGGCTCCCTGATAGCTGCATTGCTGTTTGTACGCCGCTGTGCAAACCAACTGCTTTTTTAAAAGCAAAAATCCTGTTGCTCCTTTCTGCACAGTTATCTAGTTTATTTGTCCACACCTTTGTGTGCAGCAGTCCTTTTTATTGCTGCCATACTTTTCCTGAGATCATTGTAGGGACATTGAAATTGTATTACAGTCCTTGTATTTTTTCATATATCTTCCAGCCACTTTCTACCACTTAGATTGCGTTTTTTTATACACTGGGCCTGAGATTTGGGTCAGTCTCCCCCCAAAAAAGGGAGTTTCAAATTCTCACAAAGTGGATCTACTGCAGTCCTGTTAGTTTGTCGTATGTCAGCCAGCCACTTTGTGCCACTTACATTGCATTGTTTTATACACTGGGCCGGAGTTTTGGGTCAGTCTCCCCACAAAAAATGGAGGGGGTTCTGCCATCTGACTATTCCGTCCGATGGCAGAAAGGGGTTAATATAACTTTGGTGTGTGCACTACTTTCCTTTTTACATTTGCTTCCATCTGTGCAATCAGTTGCAGTTGCGGGCACATGTGAGACTTTATTCATCATTCCTTCTGGACGCATTTCAGGATGGGTGCTGTATTGCTTTGAATTGAATGAGTGTGTTGCTTTGTGTCAGACCTTTCTAAAATCAGTGCATGTGATTTCCCAGCACAATTTATCATTGCAGATATTCATGCAATATGTGTTACATGCTGTATATTTTCTTGCTGGGTTTCACTTGCATGAGGCTTTTTTGAAAAACAACATGATGTCATTCTGTCCATATACAGTGGGGCAAAAAAGTATTTAGTCAGTCAGCAATAGTGCAAGTTCCATTACTTAAAAAGATGAGAGGCGTCTGTTATTTACATCATAGGTAGACCTCAACTATGGGAGACAAACTGAGAAAAAAAAAATCCAGAAAATCACATTGTCTGTTTTTTTTAACATTTTATTTGCATATTATGGTGGAAAATAAGTATTTGGTCAGAAACAAAATTTCATCTCAATACTTTGTAATATATCTTTGTTGGCAATGACAGAGGTCAAACGTTTTCTGTAAGTCTTCACAAGGTTGCCACACACTGTTGTTGGTATGTTGGCCCATTCCTCCATGCAGATCTCCTCTAAAGCAGTGATGTTTATGGCTTTTCGCTTGGCAACACGGACTTTCAACTCCCTCCAAAGGTTTTCTATAGGGTTGAGATCTGGAGACTGGCTAGGCCACTCCAGGACCTTGAAATGCTTCTTACGAAGCCACTCCTTCGTTGCCCTGGCGGTGTGCTTTGGATCATTGTCATGTTGAAAGACCCAGCCACGTTTCATCTTCAATGCCCTTGCTGATGGAAGGAGGTTTGCACTCAAAATCTCACGATACATGGCCCCATTCATTCTTTCATGTACCCGGATCAGTCGTCCTAGCCCCTTTGCAGAGAAACAGCCCCAAAGCATGATGTTTCCACCACCATGCTTTACAGTAGGTATGGTGTTTGATGGATGCAACTCAGTATTCTTTTTCCTCCAAACACGACAAGTTGTGTTTCTACCAAACAGTTCCAGTTTGGTTTCATCAGACCATAGGACATTCTCCCAAAACTCTTCTGGATCATCCAAATGCTCTCTAGCAAACTTCAGACGGGCCCGGACATGTACTGGCTTAAGCAGTGGGACACGTCTGGCACTGCAGGATCTGAGTCCATGGTGGCGTAGTGTGTTACTTATGGTAGGCCTTGTTACATTGGTCCCAGCTCTCTGCAGTTCATTCACTAGGTCCCCCCGCGTGGTTCTGGGATTTTTGCTCACCGTTCTTGTGATCATTCTGACCCCACAGGGTGGGATTTTGCGTGGAGCCCCAGATCGAGGGAGATTATCAGTGGTCTTGTATGTCTTTCATTTTCTAATTATTGCTCCCACTGTTGATTTCTTCACTCCAAGCTGGTTGGCTATTGCAGATTCAGTCTTCCCAGCCTGGTGCAGGGCTACAATTTTGTTTCTGGCGTCCTTCGACAGCTCTTTGGTCTTCACCATAGTGGAGTTTGGAGTCAGACTGTTTGAAGGTGTGCACAGGTGTCTTTTTATACTGATAACAAGTTTAAACAGGTGCCATTACTACAGGTAATGAGTGGAGGAAAGAGGAGATTCTTAAAGAAGAAGTTACAGGTCTGTGAGAGCCAGAAATCTTCATTGTTTGTTTCTGACCAAATACTTATTTTCCACCATAATATGCAAATAAAATGTTAAAAAAACAGACAATGTGATTTTCTGGATTTTTTTTTTCTCAGTTTGTCTCCCATAGTTGAGGTCTACCTATGATGTAAATTACAGACGCCTCTCATCTTTTTAAGTGGTGGAACATGCACTATTGCTGACTGACTAAATGCTTTTTTGCCCCACTGTATTTATTGATTGTCTACATATTGCATTTCAATAGAATTTTTGCCCCTGTGATTTATATTCTGGTCTGCATAGCACCACTTGTAATTTTACCTTCTTTGTGAATTGTTCTATATTTCCGTATTGGATTTTATTGAATTATATTTACAGGACTCCTCGTGAAAGTTTGTGAAATGTATAATTTGTCATCTGTCTGCTACATTGGGGCTACTGTACTATTGAGAATACATTTGTATCAACACAAGCTCTGCTGGGAATAATTTTTACTTCATGTGCCTACCTATCACTTTTTTTCTATGTCCTTTTCATGTTTTTAATTGTTTTTAATTTGTGATCGTCTTCTGGCATTTTTTGTCTAATAAAGCTGTATTATTGATAATTGTTCTGTGTGTGCACTATCATTTGCGCTACTTTTTCTCTTTTTTCCTTTGTATAGGTACATGTGAACCGGGTCTCACACCCACTCGCAGCATCCTGTGATTGTTCTCTCATGCTAAATCGATATGAGAAAATAGTCGTAATATAGCACTTCCCCACAGTATAACATTGGGCAGAGTGCTGTCTGACAAAAAATAGCATAACACTCAGCCATTTCATATGACAGTCTAAGCGTATGCTAAAACTACAGTAATCTTCCTATATACCCTCCCTTATCCCTTGACAGTCACTTTACCCTTAAAATTATTTTATACAGCCCCATTAGAAATAAACAATGTATGTGTATGCATCTATAAAAAAACCTAAAAAATCTTTATTTTAGGAAATTCTAACACTATACAAGTAGTTGTTCTTGAAAATGAAGTGTTAAGAAAACTATTGCAATTACACGTTTTGTTATACACATTTTTATTACCTTTGTGTGTATTGAAAAAACAAAAATAACGGAAAAAAAAGCAAATTGGACATAATTACACACAAAACCCTAAAAATTGGCTGGTCAAAAGTGTTGGCACCCTCAACTTAATATTTCTCTCATATTTGTTGGGTGCCTTCTCCCAACAGGAATTTTAAGATCTCTCCACAGGTGCCCAATGGGATTTATATCCAAACTAATTGCTGACCACTTAAGAACTCTCATGTGCTTTGCTTCCATCCATTTCTGGGTGCTCCCCGAAGTATGTGTTGGGTCATAGTCTTGCACTTCGTTTGGAAATCTTCAGGTTTCATGATGCAATGCAAGATACAGCAAAATGATTCCAAAACATCTTTGAACCTCCACCAAATATTGACTGTAGGTACTGTGTTTTTTTCTTTGTAGGACTCTTTCCATTTTTGGTAACAGTACAATGATGTGCTTTTCAAACAAGCTCTATCTTGGTCTCATCTGTCCAACAGACACTTTTCCCAGATTTTGGCTTACCAACATACTCTGTGTCAGAAGAGACATCCTGGGTCACCTGCCATAACATTTCCTTTAATTCAAATGTTGATAGATAGTTTGTGCTGACACTGAGCTCGCAGTACAGCTTGAATTTCTTTTGGAACTGGATTGAAGCTACTTACCACCATCTGGACTATCCTGCTTTACAACCTTTCATCAATTTTTCTCTGCCGTCCACATCTAGAGAGACTAGATATGGGTTGTAAATGTCTTGATGATATTGTGCACTGTGGACAAAGGAACATCAAGATTTCAGGAGATGGACTTGTAGCCCTGCGATTGATGATATTGTTCAACAATCTGTTCCTCAAGTCCTTAAGCAGCTCTCATCTCCCCTTTCTGTTCTTTATGTTTAGTGTAGCACACACAGACACAAAATGCAAAGATTGAGTCAAATTCTCCCCTTTTTATATGGTTTCAAGTGTGATTTTCATATTGCCAAAACCTGCTACCTGCCACACGTAAGTTTGAACGAGCATCACATGCTTGAAACAAAGTTGTTTACCCACAAATTTTGAATGGTGCCAACAAATTTGTTCTGCCCATTTTTGAGGTTTTGTGTGAAATGATGTCCAATTTGCATTTTTCCCCTCTTTTTTATTTGCTCCAATACATACAAAGGAAATAAACTTATGTATAACAATATGTACAATTTCAATAATTTTCTGGGAGAAACAGCTCATTTTCTGGAGCAGTTTCAAGAGGGCCAACACTTTAGATACACTCATGAGCAAAAGGGTAACAATGTTTTGAACTTTTTAACCCCTTCCCGACCTTTGACGCCACGTAGGCGTCATGAAAGTCGGTGCCAATCCGACCCATGACGCCTATGTGGCGTCATGGAAAGATCGCGTCCCTGCAGATCGGGTGAAAGGGTTAACTCCCATTTCACCCGATCTGCAGGGACAGGGGAGTGGTAGTTTAGCCCAGGGGGGCTTCACCCCCCCGTGGCTACGATCGCTCTGATTGGCTGTTGAAAGTGAAACTGCCAATCAGAGCGATTTGTAATATTTCACCTAAAAAACTGGTGAAATATTACAATCCAGCCATGGCCGATGCTGCAATATCATCGGCCACCGATTGCCCCCCCAGCCCTCCGATCTGTCCGGTACACTGCTCCGGCTCCCCTCCGTCCTGTGCTCCGCTCCCCCCGTGGTCTTGTCCGCTCCCCCGTGCTCCAATCACCCCCCCATGCTCCGATCCAACCCCCCTGCACTCCGATCCACCCCCCGTGCATCATCCACCCCCCGTGCTCCGATCCACCCCCCCGTGCTCTGTTCCACCCCTCGTGCTCCGTTCCACCCCCCCTGCGCTCCGGTCCCCCCATGCTCCGATCCCACCCCCCATGCTCCGATCCCCCCCGTGCTCCCTCCCACCCCATCATACTTACCGATCCTGCCGGGGTCCGTCCGTCTTCTCCCTGGGCGCCATCTTCCAAAATGGCGGGCGCATGCGCAGTGCGCCCGCCGAATCTGCCGGCCGGCAGATTCGTTCCAAAGTGCATTTTGATCACTGAGATATAACCTATCACAGTGATCAAAATAAAAAAAATAATAAATGACCCCCCCCCCTTGTTACCCCCATAGGCAGGGACAATAAAAAAATAAAGATTTTTTTTTTCCACTAAGGTTAGAATAGGGTTAGGGTTAGGGTTAGGGTTAGGGCTAGGGTTAGGGCTAGGGCTAGGGTTAGGGGTTCGGTATGTGCACACGTATTCTGTTCCCCTGTGGATTTTTCCGCTGCGGATTTGATAAATCCGCAGTGCTAAACCGCTGCGGATTTATGGCGGATTTACCGCGGTTTTTCTTCGCATTTAACTGCGGTTTTACAACTGCGATTTTCTATTGGAGCAGTTGTAAAACCGCTGCGGAATCCGCAGAAAGAAGTGACATGCTGCGGAATGTAAACCGCTGCGTTTCCGTGCAGTTTTTCTGCAGCATGTGTACAGCGATTTTTGTTTCCCATAGGTTTACATTGAACTGTAAACTCATGGGAAACTGCTGCGGATCCGCAGCGTTTTCCGCAGTGTGTGTACATACCTTTAGAATTAGGCTATGTGCACACGGTGCGGATTTGGCTGCGGATCCGCAGCGGATTGGCCGTTGTGGATTCGCAGCAGGGTTCCATCAGGTTTACAGTACCATGTAAACCTATGGAAAACTAAATCCGCTGTGCCCATGGTGCGGAAAATACAGCGCGGAAACGCTGCGTTGTATTTTCCGCAGCATGTCAATTCTTTGTGCGGATTCCGCAGCGTTTTACACCTGTTCCTCAATAGGAATCCACAGGTGAAATCCGCACAAAAAATGCTGGAAATCCACGGTAAATCCGCAGGTAAAACGCAGTGCCTTTTACCCGCGGATTTTTCAAAAATGATGCTGAAAAATCTCACACGAATCCGCAACGTGGGCACATAGCCTTAGGGTTAGGGTTGGAATTAGGGTTATGGTTAGGGTTGTGATTAGGGTTATGGCAACAGTTGGGATTAGGGTTAGGGGTGTGTTGGGGTTAGTGTTGGAGGTAGAATTGAGGGGTTTCCACTGTTTAGGCACATCAGGGGTCTCCAAACGCAACATGGCGCCACCATTGATTCCAGCCAATCTTGTATTCAAAAAGTCAAATGGTGCTCCCTCACTTCCGAGCCCCGACGTGTGCCCAAACAGTGGTTTACTCCCACATATGGGGTATCACCGTACTCAGGACAAACTGCGCAACAATTCCTGGGGTCCAATTTCTCCTGTTACCCTTGAGAAAATAAAAAAAATGCTTGCTAAAACATCATTTTTGAGGAAAGAAAAATGATTTTTTATTTTCACGGCTCTGCGTTGTAAACGTTTGTGAAGCACTTGGGGGTTCAAAGTGCTCACCACATATCTAGATAAGTTCCATGGGGGGTCTAGTTTCTAAAATGGGGTCACTTGTGGGGGGTTTCTACTGTTTAGGCACACCAGGGGCTCTGCAAATGCAACGTGACGCCCGCAGACCATTCCATCAAAGTCTGCATTTCAAAAGTCACTACTTCCCTTCTGAGCTCCGACGTGTGCCCAAACAGTGGTTTACCCCCACACATGGGGTATCAGCGTACTCAGGAGAAACTGGACAACAACTTTTGGGGTCCAATTTCTCCTGTAACCCTTGGGAAAATAAAAAATTCTGGGCTAAATAATTATTTTTGTGGAAAGAAAACGTATTTATTATTTTCACGGCTCTGCATTATAAACTTCTGTGAAGCACTTGGGGGTTCAAAGTGCTCACCACACATCTAGATAAGTTCCTTTCGGGGTCTAGTTTCCAAAATGGGGTCACTTGTGGGGGGTTTCTACTGTTTAGCCACATCAGGGGCTCTGCAAACGCAATGTAACGCCCGCAGAGCATTCCATCAAAGTCTGCATTTCAAAACGTCACTACTTCACTTCCGAGCCCCATCATTTGCCCAAACAGTGGTTTACCCCCACATATGGGGTATCAGCGTACTCAGGAGAAACTGGACAACAACTTTTGGGGTCAAATTTCTCCTGTTACCCTTGGGAAAATAAAAAATTGCAGGCTAAAAGATCATTTTTGAGAAAATATATATATTTTTTTATTTTCATGGCTCTGCGTTATAAACTTCTGTGAAGCACTTGGGGGTTCAAAGTCCTCACCACACATCTAGATTAGTTCCTTTGGGGGTCTAGTTTCCAAAATCGGGTCATTTGTGGGGGATCTCCAATGTTTAGGCACACAGGGGCTCTCCAAACGTGACATGGTGCCCGCTAATGATTGGAGCTAATTTTCCATTTAAAAAGCCAAATGGCGTGCCTTCCCTTCCGAGCCCTGCCGTGCGTCCACACAGTGGTTTACCCCCACATATGGGGTATCAGCATACTCAGGACAAACTGGACAACAACATTTGGGGTCCAATTTCTCCTACTACCCTTGGCAAAATAGGAAATTCCAGGCTAAAAAATCATTTTTGAGGAAAAAAAAATATTTTTTATTTTCATGGCTCTGCGTTTTAAACTTCTGTGAAGCACCTGGGGGTTTAAAGTGCTCAATATGCATCTAGATAAGTTCCTTGGGGGGTCTAGTTTCCAAAATGGGGTCACTTGTGGTGGAGCTCTAATGTTTAGGCACACAGGGGCTCTCCAAACGCGACATGGTGTCCGCTAACAATTGGAGCTAATTTTCCATTCAAAAAGTCAAATGGCGCGCCTTCCCTTCCGATCCCTGCCATGTGCCCAAACAGTGGTTTACCCCCACATATGAGGTATCGGCGTACTCGGGAGAAATTGCCCAACAAATTTTATGATCCATTTTATCCTATTGCTCATGTGAAAATAAAAAAATTGAGGCGAAAAGAATTTTTTTGTGAAAAAAAAGTACTTTTTCATTTTTACAGATCAATTTGTGAAGCACCTGAGGGTTTAAAGTGCTCACTAGGCATCTAGATAAGTTCCTTGAGGGGTCTAGTTTCCAAAATGGGGTCATTTGTGGGGGAGCTCCAATGTTTAGGCACACAGGGGCTCTCCAAACGCGACATGGTGTCCGTTAACGATGGAGATAATTTTTCATTCAAAAAGTCAAATGACGCTCCTTCCCTTCCGAGCCTTACCATGTGCCCAAACAGTGGTTCACCCCCACATGTGAGGTATCGGTGTACTCAGGAGAAATTGCCCAACAAACTTTAGGATCCATTTTATCCTGTTGCCCATGTGAAAATGAAAAAATTGAGGCTAAAAGAATTTTTTTGTGAAAAAAAAGTACTTTTTCATATTTACGGATCAATTTGTGAAGCACCTGGGGGTTCAAAGTGCTCACTATGCATCTAGATAAGTTCCTTGGGCGTCTAGTTTCCAAAATGGGGTCACTTGTGGGGGAGCTCCAATTTTTAGGCACACGGGGGCTCTCCAAACGTGACATGGTGTCCGCTAAAGAGTGCAGCCAATTTTTCATTCAAAAAGTCAACTGGCGCTCCTTCCCTTCCAAGCCCTGCCGTGCGCCCAAACAGTGGTTTACCCCCACATATGAGGTATCAGCGTACTGAGGACAAATTGGGCAACAACTTTCGTGGTTCAGTTTCTCCTTTTACCATTGGGAAAATGAAAAAATTGTTGCTAAAAGATAACTTTTGTGACTAAAAAGTTAAATGTTCATTTTTTCCTTCCATGTTGCTTCTGCTGCTGTGAAGTACCTGAAGGGTTAATAAACTTCTTACATGTGGTTTTGAGTACCTTGAGGGGTGCATTTTTTAGAATGGTGTCACTTTTGGGTATTTTCAGCCATATAGACCCCTCAAACTGACTTCAAATGTGAGGTGGTCCCTAAAAAAAATGGTTTTGTAAATTTCGTTGTAAAAATGAGAAATCGCTGGTCAAATTTTATCCCTTATAACTTCCTAGCAAAAAAAAATTTTGTTTCCAAAATTATGCTGATGTAAAGTATACATGTGGGAAATGTTATTTATTAACTATTTTGTGTCACATAACTCTCTGGTTTAACAGAATAAAAATTCAAAATGTGAAAATTGCGACATTTTCAAAATTTTCGCCAAATTTCCGTTTTTATCACAAATAAACGCAGAATTTATTGACCTAAATTTACCACTAACATGAAGCCCAATATGTCACGAAAAAACAATCTCAGAACCGCTAGGATCCGTTGAAGCGTTCCTGAGTTATTACCTCATAAAGGGACACTGGTCAGAATTGCAAAAAAACGGCAAGGTCTTTAAGGTCAAAATAGGCTGGGTCATGAAGGGGTTAATTACAGGCTCCATATCTACTGCTCAAACGTAAGACCGCCATCTTTTTAAAGACAATCATCTTGGCTTTCGCATACATAAATTTGACAACTATTTGCAACTATTTTGCATATGATTATGCAGATTCTTTTCATGTCACTGCATTGTTACTCTTTTACTAATGATGGAAAAATATTTTTCTTCCTGTATGCTATACATAACAATCTGTTCTCACATCCCCTAATAGCTCAGTGGGTGGACATCCAGGAAAAATATTGGATTCAACAAGTTATGTCATCACAAGGTGGATACTTGACAATGATTCATGTTGGTCTCAATGCTGAGCTATATGTGAGTATCCTACGAAACAGGTAACATGTATTTTATACATTTATGTTGTTGGAATTTCCTGAAAGACAGTTTTTTTTAGATATTTATTACATATAATTTGTTTTAATTTAATATATTTCACAATAATGATTAAAATAAGTTGAAAATCACACCCATTGAAAAAATACCCCACTTCTTTTCCAGGTACAAAGACCTGTGCAGAAGAGGGATGTTCTGGATTTTCTGTTTGGATTGCTTGGCACCAAAAGGGTTAAATCTTTCATTTTAGAAAACTGTTTAGCAGATATGGGTCTAAATTAGCTGGAAGAGCATAACTTCCTCTCATACTTTACTCCCTCTCCCCCTCCTTCTCCATATCCTCTCCCCCTCTCTCTCTCCCTTTCTCTCTTAACTTTTTGATGCATTTAATTTGTTGTTTGAATTTCCAGAAGGAAAGACTTTTTATATTTTTTTTATATATTTAATTACACTTTTTTTTATATAGCTAATGGGGCTGTGCACACAATTGTAAGGGTTAATGTCACTACTGGGGGAAAAGGCAGGCTATATATGTAGATTTGATTTATATATAGTATGTGCCTGAACAAGGCTTTCACCCCAAAGCTCCACATAGATTGCTTGTCTTTTGTTGTGATCAAATACATTTTCCTTTAAACACTGAAGTGTGATGAGCCTGAGGCCAGTTTCACACGTTCTGATATTTCCGGTATCAGTAAACACGGTACCGGAGATATCCGTGTACGTGTGTCCATGTGACACATCCTTGTGGCACACGTGCGGCAGCCATGTGCCGCATCAGTACCACAAGGACGGCCACTGGGAAGCAGCGCTACAGTAAGCGCTGTCCCCCTGCGTGTCATGTTGAAGCCTGCTGTCATCTGTTCTCTCCTGCTTTGGCGGCATCAGGGGAGAATGAATAAAAGAAAATCCCGATGTGGGGTCTCCCCTATATTTTACAACCAACCCGGCAAAACTCACAGGTGCGGCCTGCTATTCTCAGGCTGGTAAGGGCCCCCCCAGCCTAAAAAAAATCAGCCCGCAGCTGTCCAGAAAAGGCGCATTTAGTAGTTGTGCCAATTCTGGAGCTTTGCCTTGTTCTTCCCACTGCCCAGTAGCAGTGGCATATAGGGAAATGAGGAGTTAATGTCACCTTCCATATTGTAAGGTGACATTAATCCGGCTTAGTAATGGAAAGGTGTCAATAAGACACCTATCCATTACTAATCCTACAGTTGTTAAAAGGGTTAATAAAACACACAGTAAGAAAAGTATTTTAATGAAATAAAACAATATATAGTTTTTCCATCTTTATTCTTCTGCCATTCCAAGTGAAGCCATCGATCTCCTGTAATAAATCATATAATAAAAAACCAACAATGTACCCATACCTGTCTGCCGTGCAGTCAAATCCCACACCGTAATCCATATCTAGGGGAATTTACAGTTTACAACTGGGAGCGTTGCTAATGCAACTGCTCCCAGCTGTAAACGACTGGGGAATGAATGAAACGCAGGGAGCGGAGCTTTGGTGAATAGCAGTGACGTCACCGAAGCAGCGCTCCCTGATGGCCTGAACTAAAATTAACTCTTCAGCAAAGGAAAATCAGCTGACTACAGGGCAGTGGGAAGAACCGGACAAAGCTTCAGAAAGCTTTTTTCTTTCATTCATTGTCCCCTGGTCGCGCTGCTGCTGCCTGAGCAAGGTACAATGGATGACAGCCGGCTTCAGCACCACAAGCAGGGGAACAGCAGCTTACAGTAGCGCTGCTTCCCCCACAGCCATTCATGAACACGGAGGACAGAATACACTGTTCTCTGTGTGCACGTGTGTGGGATGTTTGGCGGGCCGTGTGTCCAGATTAAAAAGGACATTTCTGTGTGTTTTGCACACGGACACAGTGTCTGTCAAAACATGCTGACATCTGCACAGACCCATTCATTTGAATGGGTCTACGTGTGTCAGTGTATCCGGTACGTGAGAAAAGTGTCACTACATATACTGGAGGCAATGATGTGTGAAACCAGCCTGAAGCAGTAAAGATTCCAAGAGAAATAATCACAGGGTCGAGTTGCCATCCAGACTAAGGCCGGTTTCACACTTTAGTGGCTCCGGAACGTGAGGTGACAGTTTCCTCACGTACTGGAGACACTGACTCACGTAGACACATTAAAGCAAATGTATCTCTGCACATGTCAGTGTGTTTTCACGGACCGTGTGTGTTTGTTTTCAAAACACAGAGACATGTGAGTGTTCGTGGGAGCGCACGGATCACACGAACCCATTAAAGTCAATGGGTCCGTGTAAACACGTACCGCACACGGATGCTGTCCGTGTGTCATCCGCATGCTGTCCGTGTGCATTTTTCCTGTCATAGGGTTAAAATTGTAAAAATTGTTGCAATACACGGACACACAGACAGCACACAGACCCTAAAAACGTACTCACGGACATCACACGGATCCCACACAGATGGCCTACGTGAGCACATGGACACACGGACAAGGATAACTCCGGTACCGTTTTCTCCGGTACCGGAATTATCTGGACGTGTGAGACTGGCCTAAGGAAGAAGAAAGTTGAAACAAGAAGGTCTGTGCTCATCAAGCAGGTTTAGGGGGAGCAAAGATAGATTTTCTGTTCCCCAGCGAAGTGAAATGGCATTCTTCTTTTTGCGATACAAATTCTCAGAATTAGTGTAGTTTTTCTCTTTTCCATAGCTGAAAAAACAGCATCACTGGGATATTTTGAAGAGTTACAGAATTATTACTACACAATCTGACATCGGTCAGACTTGAAAAATTCAGGAAGGTGAGAACAGGCTAGAGAGTAAAGGTGTTATTAATATAATTAATGGTACTCTAAATAAGCTAATGTGAATAGTGAGAAAGTATGAGGTTCTGTATTGGGCCGATACTTTTTTATCCTCTTTATTAATGACCGTGTAGTTTGGATTGAAAGCAAACTGTTATTTTTTGCTGATGATCCAAAACTTTGTAAGAAAGTTAAAACTCAGCTTAATTGTAAAATATTATGGAAAGATCTAGATAAGCTAGCTGCATGGGCAAGAACATTGCAGATAAATTGTAATATTAATAATGATAGTAATGGTAATGTATTTCGTCAGAAGGATTTTCTTTACTGCATATACATTAACTCTTTAAAGAGAACCTGTCAGGAATGTTTGACATATAGCTTGATGGTATAGGTCACAGAATAGGTCATAGTCGTATGACATATAAGTCAAAAATGCAATAAAAATAATACCAGTCTAACCATCTTGTAGATAGCAATCTCTGAGAAAACGACCTTTGAAGCCACATGCAAATAAACTTGGAAGGGAATTTGGGGTGTATCCTTGGAGGGCATTCATTTTTTGGTTTTCTGCAACCCGTACAATCCACTAGTTTGAAATGTAACACAATCTTTGCTAGTATCATGGCTCATTCAGTTGTCAGTGATTTTTCAAGTACACAAAAAACAGTGCGTTTCAGTGTCAATAAACAATTTTTCATCAGCGTTTGGTCAAAATCTCAGTTTTCACCATCAGAGAATTCCCAAGCTACCCCAATCAGTGACAAACACTATATGGATGGCATCGGAGTGCTGTCTTATTTTTTAATGGACCCATAGACTTTACTTGGCAATGACTCAAATCAAAACCACACATTTCTCCTTCAATTTCTTCGGAAAAATTGGTCCATAAAAATGCACAAACATTTTAAAAGCCCCGTAGACTACTAAAAACCCTTAACGACCGCCAATACACAATAAAACGACTGCCACTAACGGCACTTATTCCCTCATTGCGGTTTAAAAACAGCGATCGGGAATAAAGCTGTAGCTCCCCCCAGAGTTGGAAAAGCTCAAACCCCAGAGAATATGACCAGGGTCGGATTTTCAGATTTTCACATGATTACTGTTATTCAATGAATAGAAGTGATCACAAAAAAAGTGTGTCCTCTTGTGTGCTCTTACAATGATTTCTCTCTTCTGACCCTATGACAGTGATTAAAAGAAAAATAAATAGTAAACCAAATCCCCCTTTGTCAGTTAGATAAAAAGAATATAAAATATATATTTTTTTCCATTCTTTTCAGTTGAGGTTAGGGTTAGGGATGAATTAGCATTACATTAGGGTTTTTTCAAAAGTAAAAAAATAAAAATGATGATATGTCAGCCAGTGTTGAGAGAAAGTGCTTGCTACACGAGTTTGCACAGAGTATTGCGAATCCCTGCATGTTTTTTTTTGGTTTCTAACAGCCCTGAAACATGCAGAGCAGGGACTCTGGCATGTCACTCAAGCTCCCGCGATATTTGGTGCATACCCGAGCACCCAATGCAAACTGGAGTAACGAACACTTGAGCTCAACACTAATGACGACTTATTCAATATGACAATCTAATGTTACCAAATTCTGTGTTATATCTGTGGGTTCAAAATGCTCACTATACACTTGCATAAAATCCTTGAAGGGTGTGGTTTCCAAAATGGCACATTTTGGGGGGTTTCCACGTCATGGACCCCCCAAACTTGACATGGCATCCGCTAATTATTCCAGCAAATTTTACACTCAAAAAGCCAAATGATGCTACTATCCTTCCGAGCTCTGCCATGCACCCAAACAGTAGTTTTCCCCCACAAATAACATAAGCGTACTAAGGATACATTGCACAAATTTTAGGGTCAATTTTATGCTTGCAAAAATAAATAAGTTTGGGTCTAAAGTAAATTTTATTGTGAAAAAAATGTAATATTTCTTCAGTTCCTGTGAAGCACCTGAAGTGTTAATAAACTTCTTGAATGTGGTTTTGAATGCCTTGGGGGGCTGGGGGGGTGTTAAAATAGTGTCAATTTGGGGCACTTTCTGGTATATAGGCCCCACAAAGTCACTTCATATGTGATGTGGATCCTAAAATAAATGGTTTTGGAAATTTTGTTGGAAAAATGAGAAATTGATGACAAACTTTCAGACCTTATAACTTCCTAAATAAAGAAATAAGTTTAAAAAATTGTGCTCATGGAAAGTAGATATGGGTGAAATGTTATTTATTAAAACATTTTTGTGACATATCTCTTTGATTTAAGGGCAAAAACAATTATGAAGTGCAATATGTCATGAAAAAACTTTCTCAGAATCTGTGGGATATGATGAAACATTCCAGAGTTATAACCTCATAACGTGACACTGGTCAGAATTGTAAAATGTGATTAGGCCATTAACGTCAAAATTGGCTCAGTCATTTAAGGGGTAAAAGTACAAGTTCTATTTATGAAAAATCACAAATAAAACTTGTAAATAAAAAACTGACATCTGAATGAGCTCATATACAAAAAAAATTCACATTAAGAATATATTATAAAATGTTCTATTGCAGTATGGTTTTGTACTGTTCTGGCTTTGAATGGTGCCACTCTGGGGTACATATAGCTATATCATTTTTATTGCTTTGAGAGGTTTTTTGTGGTGTTAAATGGGTTGTTAGGACCTTTTATATTGATGCATTATCTTTATGATGCCATCAATATCTGATCGGTTTGGGTGTGTACCAGGGATCTCTGCCAATCAGTTGTTCCCGTGCAAGCAGTGGGCGAATTTGTCCAGTCAAATTTCTCTTTTATTGCCCCCATAAAGTATTATGCCAACAAAAGTGTCCCCCAAACACAGTATGATACCCCCATGGTGAATTCCTCCACATACATAGTATTATGACCCTACTGTACCCCACCTCAGCTCACAAAACAAAGTATGGTGACCCCAACACACTATGACCCCCCAATTTTGAACCCCACACAGCTCTATATGCAGTATAATAGGCCTACATACAGTATATTGGCACACACCTCTCCGCACTGTATAAAGACCCTCACCAGCTCTCCAATATGAGGGACCCCATTCAAACCTTCACATTGTATAATTGCTTGCATACAGTATGATAAACCCCACATAGAACTCCAAATATTATAATGGCACAACCATAGCCCTTCAAATATTATAATGGCCCCACATAGCCTTCCATAAAGTATAATGGGCCCCATATAGTCCACTATATAGTATAATGTGCCCCCTTATTCCTCCATATACTATAATGCACTCCCCATAGCATTTCATGTGGTATATTGCACTCCCCATGGTCCTCCATACAGTATAATGCACTCCTCATGGTCCTCCATAAAATATAATGCACTCCCTATGGCCTTCCATAGAATATAATGCACTCACTATGGCCTTTCATAGAATGTAATGCACTCCCCATGGTCCTGCATAGAATACAAAGCACTCCCCATGGTCCTCCACAGGATATAATGCACTTCCCATGGTCCTCCATAAAATATAATGCACTCCCCATGGTCCTCCATATAATATAATGCACTCCCCATGGTCCTCCATAAAATATAATGCACTCCCCATGGTCCTCCATAAAATATTATGGACTCCCCATGGTCCTCCATAAAATATAATGCACTCCCCATGGTCCTCCATACTCTATTATGGCCACCAGTCACTGATTTAAAAAAAATAAACAATATTCACCGATGCTCATTCCACCTGATGCTCCGATCTCATGAGAGTGTGGTGTGAAGCCCTGCACATCTCTACAGTGGGCGTGCTGTAATGATGTTGTCGCTCTGGATGCGCTGAAACATCAGATGCCAAAGAAGAATGAAGGGACGGAGGAAGCTTCAGCTGACATTCCCTCCTCCATCATTGCTCGCAATGATAATGATGGGAGAGGGGGCAGTGCAGGCATTGGAACTAGGCCCCCTTGGCTCACTGACCCCACAGCAGTCATTTGGCCTGCTGCCATTGGTGGTACACCACTGAGTCAAGTACTGCACATCTGCCACCTAATGATTCAGATAGGGTTATATGTGGCGTACTCTGACTTGGCTAATTGTAATGGATGGAGCTTTGCTAAGCACATCTAGCCAGTTGATTGGCAGGAGTGCTGTGTGCCGCACCCCCTTTGATCAGATATTGATGACTTTTCCCAAGGATAGGTCATTAGTATATATGTCCATGATAACACCTTTTCGTATGGGGGTTTATACTTCATGTTCATTGCCATATAGTGCTTTTTATATTTTCTACTCTTTTTACTTTGTTCTTTTTACTTTTTTTACTTGAACATAAAATAGTAACATAACATAGTTAGCAAGGCCAAAAAAAGACATTTGTCCATTCAGTTCAGCCTATATTCCATCATAATAAATCCCCAGATCTACGTCCTTCTACAGAACCTAATAACTATAAGATACAATATTGTTCTGCTCCAGGAAGACATCCAGGCCTCTCTTGAACCCCTCGATTGAGTTCGCCATCACCACCTCCTCAGGCAAGCAATTCCAGATTCTCACTGCTCTAACAGTAAAGAATCCTCTTCTATATTGGTGAAAAAACCTTCTCTTCTCCAGATGCAGAGAATGCCCCCTTGTGCCCGTCACCTTTCTTGGTATAAACAGATCCTTGGAGAGATATTTGTATTGTCCCCTTACATACTTATACATGGTTATTAGATTTCTCCTAAATTGTCTTTTTTCTAGACTAAATAATCCTAATTTTGCTAATCTCTTTGGGTATTGTACTTCCCCCATCCCCTTTATTACTTTGACTTTTTTAGTTTTGTAAAATCTTCATTAAGGCTAAGTGCACACGTTGCAGAATTGCCGTGGAAATTTCCATGGCAATTCTGCGCCTCCTGCGGCGGGGTATATCGCATGCGGAATTGGCATGCATATTCCCGCAGAAAACTAGCGTTTTGCAAGCATAATCAGCTTGCAGAATGCTAGCGTTTTCCAAGCGATCTGTAGCATCGCTTGGAAAACTGATTGACAGGTTGGTCACACTTGTCAAACAGTGTTTAACAAGTGTGACCAACTTTTTACTATTGATGCTGCCTATGCCGCATCTATAGTAAAAGACAGAATGTTAAAAATAATTTAAAAAAAATAAAAAATGGTTATACTCGCCTACCGCAAACAGCCAATCTCCTCAGCGGCTTCCGTTCCAATAGATGGTGTGTGTGCAGGACCTTCGATGACGTCGCGGTCACGTGACCCGCAGTCATCGCAGGTCCTTCACACACCATCTACAGGAACGGAAGCAGCTGCGTGCAGCGCTGAGGGGCAGGAAGACTTCGGGGGCCATCGAAGGTGAGTATATCACGATTTTTTTATTTTAATTCTTTTTTTTTTTACAATTAGTATGGTGCCCAGTCTGTGGAGGAGAGTCTCCTCTCCTCCACCCTGGGTACCAACCACACATGATCTGCTTACTTCCCGCATGGTGGGCTTAGCCCCATGCGGGAAGTATGCAGATCAATGCATTCCTAGGTGTGCGGAATCCCCGCGATTCTGCAAATTTAATGAACATGTTGCGTTTTTTTTTCTGGAATGCGAATCCGCTCACGAAAAAAATGCAGCATGTGCACAAAAAATGCGGATTGCATTCTATTAAATAGGATGCTTAATATGAGAGTTTTATAGCAAAAAAAACGCGAAAAATCTGCTACGTGTGCACACAGCCTAAAACTTTTTTCTTTTTTTTAACTTTATTTGGTTTATTCGCTTCTGTATTACAGTGTTTCATACTTGTCAGCATCTAATAGATTTCCAGCATAGCAGAAGCCATCATTAGGTCAAGCAGCCATAGAAATTCACCATCACTTCGCAATTGTGCCACCAGAATGTTGCCAGGATCAGGGTCAAACATTTTAGGCAATAGCAGCATAAAGACAAGAGCCAGGAAAGCATGTCAATCACTAAGCAAGTCAAGGTAGAGTGATTCCCCTTTAAATAGCCTGTACAGCTTAAAATCATCCTTAGTCAATGGTTGCCTCAGCAACTGACACTATCTTGCATATAGAGCAGCAGAGCTGCGGACCAAGGAAGCAGGGCCACAGTGAGGAACAGGAGACAAATCAAAAAATGAGGACGGTGCTTAGTTGCTTAGCAACTGGCTGAGACAATTGGAAACAACAGCCTCCCCCGTGAGTGCTGAAATTGGGCGAGGTGTGTAATAGCTACAATCAAGTTAAGCAGGAGTACTGATATCAAGCAGCAGCTGCAAAATCAAATAGCATCTAATCATCTATAAAGAGAGAACTCCTCTATACAGATCTCTTGTAAGACCACATTTTGAATATGGGATTCGATTTGGGGCTCCACGTTGCAAAAAAGACATATGAAAGATCAAGAGGGTTCAAAGGCGCCTACTGAATTACTAAATAGTATGGGCGCTCTTTCCGATAGTGATACGTTGGAAAATTGGGACTGTTTAGGGTTGAGAGAGATGCCTTTGAAGTGAATTAATTTCCATGTATAAATACATGTGCGGTATGTAGGATTGGCACATGACTTATGCTTTTTTTTTGCTAGTGGAAAAAAAAGGTGAATAGTCAATGTTAGGGCTAGCGGAACGCACCAAATAATAAGACAGATAGAGTATGGTGCGTTCGCAGCCCGGGGTCCACTGTGCAGAGATGGAACCTGCTGCCAAGTAATGACGGACTATATGGCGGTACTCATAAGTATACACACGTGGGTTAAACTTCACCCAGTGTGAAGGAAGCGATCCTGTTGCGTCACAGGACCGCGGTACCGCACATAGAGCGCGAGCAAGTAGTCAGCGAACTCAACCCCAACTAGGATTGAAGTCCGATTAGACACTTGCTGGCACAACACCGCAACTGGGTGTGTAAGGAAACTAAATAATAATATTAAGGCACAAGAGTGCATGCGGTGCCGCACTGACGAACGCCACTAACCACCCAGGCTTGGGTAAGGAAAGCACAGAGGAAGTGCACGGCGCCGTACTGGCGGTCACAGCAACTGGACGCTGTAATGTGTGATTCGTGCTGTAGGATAAGTCGGGCGCTAGATAGCAAACATACACCTTCCGCGAACAGACATTCAATAGGGAGGGTTATTTAAAGAGCGACTTTCACTCACAACATACACACATTAACAATTGTACACTAGCGCATGGCCGTGCGGTCATTCGCAGTTTATATGGTTGCAGCACAGGAAGTGGCCACAGAAACTTTGCCCTTCCAAGACCTGCCAAGAGGACCAATGGAATGTGCTGCATAGCCTGAGCACATGACCCTCAATCTCCAATGGGAGATCTTGCCCTGGGCATGCTCAGTGTGTGCAGACAAGGACTTAGTCCCAGAGAAGTCCGCTCGCTGCTGACCAGCACTGGCTTTAATGGCAGAAGCTGAAGAAGCAGCAGTAACTCTCTGTACAGAGTGAGACTGAGCAAGACGCTGGGACCGACGTCCCTGCTGAGCAGACTCCACTGCGGCTGGATAAGAATGGGAGACCGCAGCGGAGATGGCTCGAGATTCCCCCTGTGCAGAAGCGGGAACTCGAGACCTAACATTGCCCCCCCTCCTTGGGCCTCGCTACGCTCGAAGGCAGCAATGAGCTGTGGGGCCCGAATGTTTTCATCAGGCTCCCATGACCTGTCCTCTGGGCCATAACCCTTCCGATCCACCAGATAGAACTTTTTGCCGCGTACCACCTTGCACCCCAAAATAGCGTTCACCTCGTAATCGTCCGTAGACGAACCCGATGTCCCGGCAGATGACTCGGAAAACCGGGACATGTATACGGGTTTCAAGAGGGACACATGAAAGGTGTCGGTGATACCCAAGCGTGGAGGAAGAGCCAAACGGTAGACCACAGGATTAACCTGTTCGAGAACCTTGAAGGGACCCAAGTAGCGAGGAGCAAACTTAGTGGACTCAACTCGCAGCCTGATGTTACGGGCGGAGAGCCACACCAAGTCGCCAGGAGCAAAGGTCGGAGCGGGGCGCCGATGAACATCGGCGGAGGACCTCATTCTCTCCTTGGAGGCCCGAATGGCATCCTGCGTGCGGTCCCAAATGTCCCGTGCCTCCAAAGCCCAGTCTGCCACCCTGGAGTCAGCAGAAGACACAGGCATGGGCACAGGAACACGCGGATGCTGGCCGTAATTTAGGAGGAATGGAGTCTGACCGGTGGAGTCGGCTACGGCATTGTTAAGTGCAAACTCTGCCCACGGTAGCAAGGATGCCCAGTCATCCTGCCTGGCAGAAACAAAATGTCGTAAATATGTGACCAAGGTCTGGTTGGCCCTCTCTACCAACCCATTCGTCTCGGGATGATATGCCGAAGAGAGATTCAACTCAATACTGAGTAGACGACAAAGCTCTCTCCAGAATCGAGACGCAAACTGGGGACCCCGGTCACTAACAATTTTGTCTGGCATACCGTGTAGGCGAAAGATATGCTTGACGAACAAGACAGCCAACGCCCGTGGAGAAGGTAGCCGTGGAAGAGGCACCAAGTGCACCATTTTGGAAAAATGGTCGGTGATCACCCAGATAATGGTGCAGTTACGAGACTTGGGTAAGCCCACCACAAAGTCCATCCCGACCATCTCCCAGGGCCTGTCCGCCACTGGCAGAGGATAAAGCAAACCAGCTGGCCGTTGCCGAGGAGTCTTGTTCTTGGCGCAAGAGACACATGCCCGAACATACTCTGCGACATCACGAGCCATATGCGGCCACCAGTACGTCCTCGCCAGTAACTCAGATGTCCTTTTGGTACCAAAATGTCCACCCACCCTGGACGAGTGTGCCCAAGAGAGAACTTCCGGTCGCAAATTGGATGGAACAAAAGTCTTGCCCGGGGGCACAGACTCTAGCGAAACCGGGGCCACAGTTCTCAAGCTCTCGGTGGGGACAATAAGCCAAGGCTCCTCCTCCTCCTCCGCAGATGACACAACGGAGCGAGAGAGTGTCGGCCCGAATGTTCTTCTCCCCAGAAAGAAAATGGAGGGTGAAATGAAACCGGGAGAAGAATAAGGACCATCTGGCCTGGCGAGAATTCAACCGCTGGGCTGTCTGCAGGTACACCAAATTTTTATGGTCTGTGAAGACTTGGAAGGGAAAACGTGCTCCCTCCAAGAGATGTCTCCACTCCGAGAAAGCCAACTTCATGGCTAGCAACTCCCTGTCCCCGATGGAATAATTCCTCTCTGCTGGTGAGAAGGTCTTGGAGAAAAAGAAGCAAGGATGCTTCCGATCTTGAGCATCCTTTTGGAAGAGGACTGCTCCAGCACCAACAGAAGAGGCATCCACCTCCATGATAAATGGCTTATCAACATCGGGGCGATGTAGGATGGGAGCGCTAGCGAAGTGTGACTTTATAGAGTTAAATGCCTTGGAGACCTCCTCAGACCACAATTTGGGATTCGCCCCCTTCTTGGTGAGGGCAACCAAGGGAGCTACCAAAGTTGAGAAGTGCGGAATGAACTGGCGATAATAATTAATGAACCCCATAAAGCGCTGCACCGCTTTAAGAGAATGGGGTACCTGCCAGTCCATCACAGCCTGTAGTTTGGCAGGATCCATAGCCAATCCCTGGGCAGAGATGATGTAGCCTAGGAAAGGTAAGGACTCCTGCTCAAACATACACTTCTCCAACTTGGCATAGAGGGAGTTTGCCCGTAGGAGGTCGAAGACTTGCAAACATCTCTCCGGTGGGAGTCAATATCTGGAGAGTAGATGAGAATATCATCCAGATAGACTACGACCGAGGTGGAAAGCATATCCCGGAAGATATCGCTCACAAAGTCTTGGAAAACGGCTGGGGCATTACAGAGCCCGAAGGGCATCACCAGATATTCATAGTGCCCATCCCTGGTGTTAAAAGCCGTCTTCCATTCGTCCCCCTCACGGATGCGAATCAGGTTGTAAGCACCCCGCAGATCTAGTTTAGTAAATACCCTTGCTCCCCGAAGCCTATCGAAGAGCTCAGATATCAAGGGCAAAGGATACTTATTTTTAACGGTGATGGCATTAAGACCCATGTAGTCTATGCATGGACGCAATTCCCCATTCTTCTTCTGCACAAAGAAGAACCCTGCCCCAGCAGGTGACACTGACTTCCTAATGAATCCTCTTGCCAGATTTTCCTGGATGTACTGTGACATTGCCTCCGTCTCCGGGAGAGATAGCGGATAGACTCGACCCCGGGGAGGCTCAGCACCAGGCAAGAGATCTATAGGACAGTCATAGGGGCGATGGGGCGGAAGGATCTCCGCCGCCTTTTTGGAGAACACGTCTGCATAAGACCAATACTGCTTGGGGAGAGAGGAAAGATCTGCGGGTACCTCTGTAGTAGCAACCTGAAAGCACTCCCTCTGACACCTACCCCCACAAGATTCGCCCCATCCCAGGATTCTGCCAGAGGACCACTCGATATGAGGAGAGTGGTACCGTAGCCAAGGTATTCCCAACAGGACCTCATCAATTCCCTCAGGAATGACGAGCAGAGATATAATCTCCTGATGAGATGGCGACATGGACAGAGTAAAAGGGATGGTCTGGTGTGTTATCTGTGAGGGCAGTGTCGACCCATTCACCACTCGTACCGTTACTGGTTGAGCTAGCATAACCAGGGGTATTGCGTGACGTTGGGCGAAGACAGAAAACATAAAATTGCCCTCCGCCCCAGAATCCACGCAGAGCTCTACCGAGTGGGAGAATGAGCCTATAGTAATTGTCCCCTTAAAGGACAATTTAGAGGCAAACGTCGCCGTGTCTAGTGTACCTCCACCTACTACCACTAGACGCTGACGTTTCCTCGACCGCTGAGAACATCTGGTGGCTAGATGTCCTGACTGCTGGCAAACATGACAGACCTTGAGTGCACAAGCGGTCCGGGACTTAGATCCCGCTTGTGACACTTCCCTGGCCTCATGTGACTCAGGAACCAGGACCGGAGATTCCAGAGGTTTGGCGAAGGTAGGAGCCAGCCGAAACCTCTGCCTACACTGGGCTCGCTCTAACCTCCGCTCGTTAAAACGGAGGTCAATTCGAGTGGAGACAGTTATTAACTCCTCCAGTGTGGCAGGAATCTCCCTAGTGGCCAGAGCGTCCTTAACGTGGTCAGCCAGGCCCCTCCAAAATATGGGGATAAGAGCTTTATCCGACCAATCCAGCTCAGAAGCTAAAGTGCGGAATTGGACGGCAAAATGACTGACCAAGGACTCACCCTGAGTTAATGCCAGCAGTTGGAGCGCAGTATCATGGGTGACTTGAGGTCCTAAAAAGACCTGTTTCAGAGTGTTCAGAAACAGCGGAGCACTCTGCACCACATGATCACCACGCTCCCACAGCGGTGTAGCCCATTCCAACGCCCTGTCCGACAAGAGAGACACTATAAATCCCACCTTAGCCCGCTCTGTGGGAAAACGTGCAGCCAGGAGCTCGAGGTGAATAGAGCACTGACTCACAAATCCCCTACAAAACTTGCTATCACCAGAAAATTTTTCTGGCAGCGGGAGGCGAGAAAATGTCGGAGCTGGGGTGGCAATGGACAGGGTTGCTGCAGCCACGCTAGCAGCCTGTACAGCAACTGCGGTAACATCCACAGCTGAGGTTGCGCTCTCAAGAGCCGCCAACCTACCCTCCAGCTGCTGGATATACCGCAAGGATTGCTGTTTGTCCGTCATTACTAGCCAGACCCTGGCGCTAGTGTAATGTTAGGGCTAGCGGAACGCACCAAATAATAAGACAGATAGAGTATGGTGCGTTCGCAGCCCGGGGTCCACCGTGCAGAGATGGAACCTGCTGCCAAGTAATGACGGACTATATGGCGGTACTCATAAGTATACACACGTGGGTTAAACTTCACCCAGTGTGAAGGAAGCGATCCTGTTGCGTCACAGGACCGCGGTACCGCACATAGAGCGCGAGCAAGTAGTCAGCGAACTCAACCCCAACTAGGATTGAAGTCCGATTAGACACTTGCTGGCACAACACCGCAACTGGGTGTGTAAGGAAACTAAATAATAATATTAAGGCACAAGAGTGCATGTGGTGCCGCACTGACGAACGCCACTAACCACCCAGGCTTGGATAAGGAAAGCACAGAGGAAGTGCACGGCGCCGTACTGGCGGTCACAGCAACTGGACGCTGTAATGTGTGATTCGTGCTGTAGGATAAGTCGGGCGCTAGATAGCAAACATACACCTTCCGTGAACAGACATTCAATAGGGAGGGTTATTTAAAGAGCGACTTTCACTCACAACATACACACATTAACAATTGTACACTAGCGCATGGCCGTGCGGTCATGCGCAGTTTATATGGTTGCAGCACAGGAAGTGGCCACAGAAACTTTGCCCTTCCAAGACCTGCAAAGAGGACCAATGGAATGTGCTGCAGAGCCTGAGCACATGACCCTCGATCTCCAATGGGAGATATTGCCCTGGGCATGCTCAGTGTGTGCAGACAAGGACTTAGTTCCAGAGAAGTCCGCTCGCTGCTGACCAGCACTGGCTTTAATGGCAGAAGCTGAAAAAGCAGCAGTAACTCTCTGTACAGAGTGAGACTGAGCAAGACGCTGGGACCGACGTCCCTGCTGAGCAGACTCCACTGCGGCTGGATAAGAATGGGAGAGCGCAGCGGAGATGGCTCGAGATTCCCCCTGTGCAGAAGCGGGAACTCGAGACCTAACAAGTCAAACTATGAAATGCCATATTCCAAGGAAAAGGAATGGCAGATACTACGACAGTATTTACAAAAAAGGTTTGGTGGTCTAAAAATTTTAATTGCATTAATAGGTATGAAACTCCTTCCCAACATATCAGGTACATATTTCATCTGTCAAGTCTCTGACTTTGATGTGGGCTCACACGCCGAGCTTGCATCTTTCCCAGCAGATGATGGCTGACTTAACAGCCATCATGTGCTTCTCACACCTGCGGATGAATCGGAGCTCCACCCATGGCTGTTAATCTCTGACGGTGACATTAAACACGAGTCAGCACTGGGGCGAGTCATTCCACGCATACATTGGCGTGTCCATGATATGATCGCGGGTCACTGATGGGTGGCCATGACAGCTGGGGATCTGTTGAAGACTTCTGTGCTTGTCATAATGATCTTCCTGTGAAAGCCAGGATTTCGCTGGCGCTCATGGGAGATCATGATTTTAGCTATACATACAGTAGTGGTGCTAAAGCATTGCTCCGTGTTTGCGTGAGTTTCCTCCAGGCTCTCCGATTTTCTCCCACATTCCAAAGACATACTGATAGGGAATTTAGATTGTGAGCCCCAATGGTGGACAGTGATGATAATGTCTGTAAAGCGCTGCGGAATACGTTATATAAAAATAAAGATTATTATTATTATTGCTATGTAAAGTGCAAGTGGTCAGACAATTGCAGCTTCAAGTCTACAAAGACTGATTAAATACAGTAAAAAGTTAAAACACTAAGTTTTTAAAAATATAAAAAAACACAAAAGTTCAAATAACCTTTCCTCTTTTTGTCCAATTAAAAAAATAAAAAATACACTTATTTTGTATTGCTGCAGTTGTAAAAGCTACATATATAAAAATATAAAATAAAATAATCCGATTAGTAAACGGCATAATTACAAAGATTGCAAAAAGCCAGATAACATTTTTTCGGTATCAACAACATTGAAATAAAATGCAATAAAAGGCAATCAAAACAAGATATCTACCCCAAAATGGTATCAGTTAACATGTCCACTCAGGGTGCAAAATTCTCACCAATATATTTTTTTCCCCAATATAATATAGCAAAAGTCATTGCCCAATGTCAAGCACCAAATTACACTATTTTTATGGCGTGATATCTGAATGATGTGTTATTTGAGTCAAGGTAACCTTTAATAGTTTTGTATGTGACATTGTGCTCTGTGAACAAAGCAAATGGAAGTTCAGTCACTTCAGCCGATGGAACATGCATAAAGTCATACTGCCTTTAAAAGTCACTTTTTCAATCCAGCACTGATCATACACTCTTAAAAAAATGATCAAATCTGTCTACAAATCGGTCTGCTGTGAGGGATATAAATTCACCTTTTGCCTCTAAAAATGTATGGAGAATTGAGGAGGAGAAGCTGGGGGTTAACAAAACCAAAAAGAGACAAACAGAAACAGTTGAGACTTTTTGTGCATTGAGAATAACAGCTAAAAATTCAGCATACAAGTAATAGAATGGGCAGGATTAGTGTTATAACTCATGCAAACACACAGGACAGCTTATTCTAGAAAATCACTTGAAACTGTAATTCCACTTTGAAGGCCACATACAACCTCACACAGTTTTTTTTTTATGTTATGAATTCCTTTATCTAGTTAAGTGCAATCATTTATAAATCCATCAAAGCTTCTGTTCAGTTTTGAAGGCTCTGACTGCTTCCCCTTCATAGCAACAGGGAAGTGGGGAAAGTATCTACAGTCTCGGGAGGGGCAGAGAAAACAGGGTGCAGCTAAATAAAGCATATGAAGAGGAAATACACATGTGGTCAAAATTGTTGGTACCCCTCGTTTAATGACAAAAAAAACACAATGGTCACAGAAATAACTTGAATCTAACAAAAGTAATAATGAATAAAAGATCTATGAAAATGAACAAATCAAAGTCAGACATTGCTTTTCAACCATGCTGCCACAGAATTTAAAAAAAAAATAAAACTCATATAATAAGCCTGGACAGAAATGACGGTACCCTTAACTTAATATTTTGTTGTACAACCTTTTGAGGCAATCACTGCAATTCAACGATTCCTGTAACTGTCAATTAGACTTCTGCACCTCTCGACAGGTATTTTGTCTTACTCCTCAAGAGCAAACTGTTCCAGCTGTCTCATGCTTGAAGGTTGCCCTTTCCAGATGACATGTTTCAGCTCTTTACAAAGATGCTCAATAGTATTTAAGTCAGGGTTCATAGAAGGCCACTTCAGAATAGTCCCATGTTTTCCTCTTAGATATTCATGGGTGTTTTTAGCTGTGTGTTTTGAGTCATTATCCTGTTGCAAGACCCATGACCTGGGATTGAGACCAAGCTTTCTGACACTGGGAAGCACATTTCTCTCTAGAATCCCTTGATAGTCTTGAGATTTCATTGTGCCCTGCACAGATTCTAGACACCCTGTATCAGATGCAGCAAAGCAACCCAAGAACATAACAGAGCCTCCTCCATGTTTCACAGTAGGGAGAGTGTTCTTTTCTTGACATGCTTCAATTTTCCATCTGTGAACATAGAGCTAATGTGCCTTGCCAAGAAAATTCAATTTTTATTTCATCTGTCCCAAAGACATTTTCTCAGAAGCTTTGTGGCTTGTCAACATGTAGTTTGGCAAATTCCATTTTTTTGTCACCCATGAAGTCCACTTTGGCTCATTCAGTGATGGATGGTGCGATCTGACACTGATGTTCCTTGAGCTTGAAGGTCACCTTTAATCCATTTAGAAGTTTTTCTGGGCTCTTTTGTTACCATTCGTATTATCTGTCTCTTTGATTTGTCATCAATTTTCTTCTGGTGGCCACCTCCAGGGAGGTTGTCTACAGTCCCGTGGATCTTACATTTCTGAATAATATGTGCAACTGTAGTCACAGGAACATCAAGCTGCTTGGATGGTTTTATAACTTCTACCTTTAGCATGTTGGTTTATAATTGTCTCTCTAATCTCCTGAGACAACTCTTTCCTTCTCTTCCTCTGGTCCATGTTGAGTATGATACACACCATGTCACCAAACAGCACAGAGAGTATCTGTAGCCCTATATACAGGCCCACTCACTGATTCTAAGATTGTAAACACCTGTGAAGCTAGTTAGTGGACACACCTTGATTTAACATGTCCCTTTTGTCACATTATTTTCAGGGGTACCATCATTTCTGTCCAGGCCTACTCCATGAGTTTTATTTATTTATTTTTTTTTTTAGTTCTGTGGAAGCATGGTTAAAAAGCAGTGTCTGACTTTCATTTGTTCATTTTCATAGATCTTTTATTTACTATTACTCTTGTCAGATTCAAGTTATGTCTGTGACTATTGTGGGTTTTTCTGTCATTAAACGAGGGGTACCAACAATTTTGACCATGTGTGTAGGTGATATATGAGTTCATGAAGACGGCAATAACCTGGATATATACAGACCTTTCATCTAGTCTATATTACAAGAAAAAAATGATACGTTTGGATTTGGCTAACATTGCACATCGTATGGTTTGATAATAAATGAAATAAAGATTGCAGAATGAAACTATAATTTTATTAAACAGGTGGTTTACTTTTGGAACCATTTGTTGTTTATTTAAACACGTTAAGAGTAATTTTGGCAATGGGTTATATAAAAACTTTGAACCGTTTGCCTTATATAGCCTCTGTGTTGCACTATGTATTGCTGGCTGAAGAATACGTCAACTGACCATCTGTGCAGGAAGTCATTCTTACAGTCTGATGGGAGAACTTGCAACTCTTTACCTGTCTTTTTCTGAGCTAATTTATGACCATAGACCACAAAGTTGTATGTGGAGGGAAACAAGGAGCCTGTAAGGCTGCCGTCACACTAGCAGTATTTGGTCAGTATTTTACATCAGTATTTGTAGCCAAAACCAGGAGTGGGTGATAAATGCAGAAGTGGTGCATATGTTTCTATTATACTTTTCCTCTAATTGTTTCACTCCTGGTTTTGACTACAAATACTGATATAAAATACTGACCAAATACTGATAGTGTGACAGCAGCCTAATAGTCAAGCTATGCTAAATTTCTATTGAAAATCAATTGTAAAAGAATATTATTTTTTATTCCTAAATACTTGCACTTAAAGGGGTATTCCCGTCTCTTAGATCTTATACTAACATATAGTAGGTATAATAATAACAATATTAGCAAATACCTCAAGCTAGAAATGTACAAAAATTTTTCTGATTCGCTACATCTCATTTCCCAGAGATTCCCAGGCATTGCAGGACCTTAGGTATCTATGGTTACATCCGCTGATATAGTGATAGTTAGCTAGTTACTATGGTCGTAACCATGGATACCTAAGGTCCTGCAAAGCCTGGGCATGCATAGAGAATCAGAAAAACTGTACTACATTTGCAATTGCAGGTATTTGCTTATAGGATTACTATTACACCTACTACATATTGGAATAGGATCATGGAGATGGGAATAGCCCTCTAAGTAAAAAAAAATATAAACTGTCCCCATGAGTGTACAAACCCCTTTAACCCCTTCCCGACCCATGACGCCACGTAGGCGTCATGAAAGTCGGTGCCAATCCGACCCATGACGCCTATGTGGCGTCATGGAAAGATCGCGTCCCTGCAGATCGGGTGAAAGGGTTAACTCCCATTTCACCCGATCTGCAGGGACAGGGGGAGTGGTAGTTTAGCCCAGGGGGGGTGGCTTCACCCCCTCGTGGCTACGATCGCTCTGATTGGCTGTTGAAAGTGAAACTGCCAATCAGAGCGATTTTTAATATTTCACCTATTATAACTGGTGAAATATTACAATCCAGCCATGGCCGATGCTGAAATATCATCGGCCATGGCTGGAAATACTAATGTGCCCCCCCAGCCCCCCGATCTGGCCGGTACACTGCTCCGGCTCCCCTCCGTCCAGTGCTCCGCTCCCCCCCGTGCTCTTGTCCGCTCCCCCCGTGCTCCAATCACCCCCCCGTGCTCCGATCACCCCCCCTGCACTCCGATCCACCCCCCCGGTGCTCCGTTCCACCCCCCCGTGCTCCATTCCAGCCCCCCCGTGCTCCGTTCCACGCCCCCGTGCTCCGTTCCACCCCTCCCGCGCTCCGATTCCCACCCCCATGCTCCGATCCCCCCCCCCGTGGTCCCCCACCCACCCCATCATACTTACCGATCCAGCTGGGGTCCCGTCCGTCTTCTCCCTGGGCGCCGCCATCTTCCAAAATGGCGGGCGAATGCGCAGTGCGCCCGCCGAATCTGCCGGCCGGCAGATTCGTTCCAAAGTGCATTTTGATCACTGAGATAGATTATATCTCAGTGATCAAAATAAAAAAATAATAAATGACCCCCCCCCTTTGTCACCCCCATAGGTAGGGACAATAAAAAAATAAAGAAATTTTTTTTCCCACTAATGTTAGAATAGGGTTAGGGTTAGGGGTATGGTTAGGGGTAGGGTTAGGGGTAGGGTTAGGGCTAGGGTTAGGGCTAGGGGTAGGGTTAGGGTTTCGGTATGTGCACACGTATTCTGGTCCTCTGCGGATTTTTCCGCTGCGGATTTGATAAATCCGCAGTGCTAAACCGCTGCGGATTTATGGCGGATTTACCGCGTTTTTTTCTGCGCATTTTACTGCGGTTTTACAACTGCGATTTTCTATTGGAGCAGTTGTAAAACCGCTGCGGAATCCGCACAAAGAAGTGACATGCTGCGGAATGTAAACCGCTGTGTTTCCGTGCAGTTTTTCCGCAGCATGTGTACAGCGATTTTTGTTTCCCGTAGGTTTACATTGAACTGTAAACTCATGGGAAACTGCTTCGGATCCGCAGAGTTTTCCGCAGCGTGTGCACATACCTTTAGAATTAGGCTATGTGAACACTGTGCGGATTTGGCTGCGGATTGGCCACTGCGGATTCGCAGCAGTGTTCCATCAGGTTTACAGTACCATGTAAACATATGAAAAACCAAATCCGCTGTGCCCATGGTGCGGAAAATACCGCGCGGAAACGCTGCGTTGTATTTTCCGCAGCATGTCAATTCTTTGTGCGGATTCCGCAGCATTTTACACCTGTTCCTCAATAGGAATCCGCAGGTGAAATCCGCACAAAAAACACTGGCAATCCGCGGAAAATCCGCAGGTAAAACGCAGTGCCTTTTACCCGCGGATTTTTCAAAAATGGTGCGGAAATATCTCACACGAATCCGCAACGTGAGCACATAGCCTTAGGGTTAGGGTTGGAATTAGGGTTGTGGTTAGGGTTGTGATTAGGGTTATGGCTACAGTTGGGATTAGGGTTAGGGGTGTGGGGGGTTAGTGTTGGAGTTAGAATTGAGGGGTTACCACTGTTTAGGCACATCAGGGGTCTCCAAACGCAACATGGCGCCACCATTGATTCCAGCCAATCTCGTATTCAAAAAGTCAAATGGTGCTCCCTCACTTCCGAGCCCTGACGTGTGCCCAAACAGTGGTTTACCCCCACATATGGGGTACCAGCATACTCAGGACAAACTGCGCAACAATTACTGGGGTCCAGTTTCTCCTGTTACCCTTGTGAATCTAAAAAAATGCTTGCTAAAACATAATTTTTGAGGAAAGAAAAATGATTTTTTATTTTCACGGCTCTGCGTTGTAAACGTCTGTGAAGCACTTGGGGGTTCAAAGTGCTCACCACATATCTAGATAAGTTCCTTGGGGGGTCTAGTTTCTAAAATGGGGTCACTTGTGGGGGTTTCTACTGTTTAGGCACACCAGGGGCTCTGCAAACGCAACGTGACACCCGCAGACCATTCCATCAAAGTCTGCATTTCAAAAGTCACTACTTCCCTTCTGAGCCCCGACGTGTGCCCAAACAGTCGTTTACCCCCACTCATGGGGTATCAGCGTACTCAGGAGAAACTGAACAACAACTTTTGGGGTCCAATTTCTCCTGTAACCCTTGGGAAAATTAAAAAATTCTGGGCTAAATAATTATTTTTGAGGAAAGAAAAAGTATTTATTATTTTCACGGCTCTGCATTATAAACTTCTATGAAGCACTTGGGGGTTCAAAGTGCTCACCACACATCTAGATAAGTTCCTTTGGGGGTCTAGTTTCCAAAATGGGGTCACTTGTGGGGGGTTTCTACTGTTAAGCCACATCAGGGGCTCTGCAAACGCAACGTGACGCCCACAGAGCATTCCATCAAATTCTGCATTTCAAAACGTCACTACTTCACTTCCGAGCCCTGGCATGTGCCCAAACAGTGATTTACCCCCACATATGGGGTATCAGCGTACTCAGGAGAAACTGGACAACAACTTTTGGGGTCAAATTTCTCCTGTTACCCTTGGGAAAATAAAAAATTGCAGGCTAAAAGATCATTTTTGAGAAAATATTTTTTTTTTTTATTTTCATGGCTCTGCGTTATAAACTTCTGTGAAGCACTTGGGAGTTCAAAGTCCTCACCACACATCTAGATTAGTTCCTTTGGGGGTCTAGTTTCCAAAATGGTGTCATTTCTGGGGGATCTCCAATGTTTAGGCACACAGGGGCTCTCCAAACGTGACATGGTGTCCGCTAATGATTGGAGCTAATTTTCCATTTAAAAAGCCAAATGGCGTGCCATCCCTTCCGAGCCCTGCCGTGCGCCCAAACAGTGGTTTACCCCCACATATGGGGTATCAGCGTACTCAGGACAAACTGGACAACAATATTTGGGGTCCAATTTCTCCTATTATCCTTGGCAAAATAGGAAATTCCAGGCTAAAAAATCATTTTTGAGGAAAGAAAAATTATTTTTTATTTTCATGGCTCTGCGTTATAAACTTCTGTGAAGCACCTGGGGGTTTAAAGTGCTCAATATGCATCTAGATAAGTTCCTTGGGGGGTCTAGTTTCCAAAATGGGGTCACTTGTGGGGGAGCTCCAATGTTTAGGCACACAGGGGCTCTCCAAACGCGACATGGTGTCCGCTAACAATTGGAGCTAATTTTCCATTCAAAAAGTCAAATGGCGCGCCTTCCCTTCCGAGCCTTGCCGAGTGCCCAAACAGTGGTTTACCCCCACATATGAGGTATCGACGTACTCGGGAGAAATTGCCCAACAAATTTTATGATCCATTTTATCCTACTGCCCATGTGAAAATGAAAAAATTGAGGCGAAAAGAATTTTTTTGTGAAAAAAAAGTACTTTTTCATTTTTACAGATCAATTTGTGAAGCACCTGATGGTTTAAAGTGCTCACTAGGCATCTAAATAAGTTCCTTGGGGGGTCTAGTTTCCAAAATGGGGTCACTTGTAGGGGAGCGCCAATGTTTAGGCACACAGGAGCTATCCAAACGCGACATGGTGTCCGCTAACGATGGAAATAATTTTTCATTCAAAAAGTCAAATGGCGCTCCTTCCCTTCCGAGCCTTACCATGTGCCCAAACAGTGGTTCACCCCCACATGTGAGGTATTGGTGTACTCAGGAGAAATTGCCCAACACATTTTCGGATCCATTTTATCCTGTTGCCCATGTGAAAATAAAAAAATTGAGGCTAAAAGAATTTTTTTGTGAAAAAAAAGTACTTTTTCATTTTTACGGATTAATTTGTGAAGCACCTGGGGGTTCAAAGTGCTCACTATGCATCTAGATAAGTTCCTTGGGGCGTCTAGTTTCCAAAATGGGGTCACTTGTGGGGGAGCTCCAATTTTTAGGCACACGGGGGCTCTCCAAACGTGACATGGTGTCCGCTAAAGAGTGGAGCCAATTTTTGATTCAAAAAGTCAAATGGCGCTCCTTCCCTTCCAAGCCCTGCCGTGCGCCCAAACAGTGGTTTACCCCCACATATGAGGTATCAGCGTACTCAGGACAAATTGGACAACAACTTTCGTGGTTCAGTTTCTCCTTTTACCATTGGGAAAATAAAAAAATTGTTGCTAAAAGATAATTTTTGTGACTAAAAAGTTAAATGTTCATTTTTTCCTTCCATGTTGCTTCTGCTGCTGTGAAGCACCTGAAGGGTTAATAAACTTCTTGAATGTGGTTTTGAGTACCTTGAGGGGTGCAGTTTTTAGAATGGTGTCACTTTTGGGTATTTTCCGCCATATAAACCCCTCAAACTGACTTCAAATGTGAGGTGGTCCCTAAAAAAAATGGTTTTGTAAATTTCGTTGTAAAAATGAGAAATCGCTGGTCAAATTTTAACCCTTATAACTTCCTAACAAAAAAAAATTTTGTTTCCAAAATTGTGCTGATGTAAAGTAAACATGTGGGAAATGTTATTTATTAACTATTTTGTGTCACATATCTCTCTGGTTTAACAGAATAAAAATTAAAAATGTGAAAATTGCGAAATTTTCAAAATTTTCGCCAAATTTCCGTTTTTATCACAAATAAACGCAGAATTTATTGACCTAAATTTACCACTAACATGAAGCCCAATATGTCACGAAAAAACAATCTCAGAACCGCTAGGATCCGTTGAAGCGTTCCTGAGTTATTACCTCATAAAGGGACACTGGTCAGAATTGCAAAAAACGGCAAGGTCTTTAAGGTCAAAATAGGCTGGGACATGAAGGGGTTAAAGATAACCTCCAGTGAAAAATAAAGATTATGCAAAAATATAAACATAAACATGTAGTATTACCACATCCGGAAAAGTCAGATCAATATAGAAAAATGAACCTGATTGGTAAACACTGCAAAAATTGCTTTAAGATGCCATCAAAACGCCATATCTGTCCCAAAATGGTATTAATAAAAAAATGCCTCGTCCTGCAAAAGATAAGATCTCACACAGCTCCATCGACCAAAAAATAAATATGTTACGAGGCTTGGAAAGAAGGTGACAAAATAATAAAAAATAGATTTTTAATGAATTTCTGATTTTTTTTTATTCATCACTAAAGTAATAAAAAGCTGTACAAGTTTGATATCTCCATAATTGTACTGAAGAGAAGAATTATATATCCAGGTCATTTTTATCGCACAATAAAAACCATAAAAACAATGCTATTGTATTTTTTTTTTTTTTTTGGCAATTTCACTGCACTTGGAATTTTTTTTCCTGTTTTCCAGTACAAATCAAAAGGTCGATTCACTCTAAACTAGAACTCATCCAGCAAAAAAAAAAAAGAAGAGCCCTCAGATGTCTGTGTGGACAGAAAATGAAAAAGTTATGGCTCCTGTATGAAAGTGAAGAAAAAAACGAAAATACAAAAACAGAAATTGGAAACGTTGGGAAGGGGTTAAAAAAATCTGCTGCACACAATCTTTCAGTTACTAATCTTCTTTCAAAAATATTCTCTACACTTTAAGCAATCTATTCATATATGAACATACATTGATATTGGCTGGTGACCAGCTCGTACAGATTTACATGCGCTACATTATTTATTATAAAAAATGGCTGAAGCTTACAAGACAGGCAGTTTTCCCATTCTTTTTTTCCTCAAGTCCTCATGGTGTGTAAGCTCTTGTCAGCAGATTCCCCGATACCTTATCGTTTGTACATGTACCCTCTAAATTCTAAGATATTGGAAAATATTTTGCCATTATGTAAACAATAATAATAATTTGTTACTAACTTCATTTCTAGAATAAAAGCCAAGTAAAAGTGATCATATTTAATTGTCAGGAAAAAAAAACATGTCCCTCTGTGAGGGACGTACCGATACATGCTGTGAAGTAAAAGCACAACGGGGGCAGCGGATGCAGTTTTTCAACGCATCCGCTGCCCCATTGTAAGGTCCGGGGAGGAAGGGGCGGAGTTCTGGCCGCGCATGCGCGGTCGGAAATGGCGGACATGACGCACAAAAAAAGTTACATGTAGCGTTCTTTTGTGCCGGCGGTCCACCAAAACACGATGCATCCGTCGCACGATGGATGCGACGTGTGGCAATCCGTCGGCTAATGCAAGTCTATGGAGAAAAAACGAATCCTGCGGGCAACTTTGCAGGATGCGTTTTTTCTCCAAAACGACGCATTGCGAAGGAGGCCAAATGACGCTAGTGTGAAAGTAGCCTTAAATATTGGTTTAAACGGGTTGTCTGACATATAAAATGTATTTTTAAACTATCTGTGTTTACACTCTAGCCATTTTTATAATGAGCTTTATTACACAACACCCTACATTCCCTATCTGCTTAATCGTTTTACTGTGCTTCCTGTGACATTTCATTTGAGAGAGTCTCAAACGTGTGATCACAGGAGGCTGGGGCTGCACTCACTGCCCTCATCAACCATTGCCCCTCCTGGAGCAAGATGTCACAGGGGCAGTGCTGCAGTTAATTACTAGATTCTTGCATTGCTGCCTCCTCTGAAGACATCTTAGATCAGGGGTCCCCAACTCCAGGCCTCGAGGGCCGCCAACAGTGCAGGTTTTCAGGATTTCCTTAGTATTGCACAGGGGTTGGAATCATCACCTGTGCAGATGATCACATTACCACCGATGCAATACTAAAGAAATCCTGAAAACCTGCACTGTTGGCGGCCCTCGAGGCCTGGAGTTGGGGACCCCTGTCTTAGATCCTGTTTGATGGATGCTGTTGGAGAGGTATGTGCAGTGCCGACACTCGTCTTCTATCACAGCTGCTGCCATAGCTTCTGTGAAAGAAGATGTTGCCAGGAGGTGGAGACTGAAGTGGTCAGTGACACCAGCCCCGTCCCGCAGGTTCTAGTACCATCCTCAAGCAAGTCGCCAGCGGGGGGGCGGTGATACAGTCAGTCAGCGACATCACTACTTCAATCTCCAGCCCCTCATGACGACTTCTTTACCAGAGGCTAAGACGGTGACAACAGAAGCAGAAAGCTGGTGCTGCACTCACATCAGCTATAGCAGGGGTGTCAAACTGCATTCCTCAAGGGCTGCAAACAGGTCATGTATTTAGGATTTCCTTGTACTGCACAGGTGATAATTTAATCACCTACACAAATAATGAATTGGTGATTAAATTATTACCTGTGCAGTACAAGGAAATCCTGAAAACATGACCTGTTTCCAGCCCTTGAGGAATGCAGTTTGACACCCTTGAGCTATAGCATCCATCACCCAGGAAATATTGAGTAACGGCAGAACTGCACCCTGTCATGTCCTGTTGCAGGAGTGCCAATGCATGGTGCAGAGTGCTGTCCCAGCCTCCTGTCATGTAACGTTTGAGATTCCTCTCAAAGGAAATGTCACAGTAAGTACAATTTAAAAAAAACACATTTGGAGATTAGGTAGATAGGGAGAAGGGTAGGGTATTTTGTAATAAATTAAATTACAAAAGTGGTTACAGTGTAAAGATAGAGACGGATCACCCCTTTAAGGCTCCCCTCTTTCAAATAAAACTTGCAAAAGTGGTTGTTTTTTCAGAGAAAACCTCTTTTAAAATGCAAGCAGATAATGAAGTGGATGGATAAGTCTTACTGGCTGTGGTTTTCCCTAGCATATTTAGCTTTTTTTCTTGGGGAAATAGGAATAAGAAACCAGTTGATTTTGTCATTAAAGTCCACAAAATTTTCCTGCAGTGGTTGTTTCAGGAAAAAAAATTGTGGTGCATGGCGGACTTTCAAAAAAAGTACTTAATTTTTTTTAAAGAAAGTCCACAAGAAAAGGAATCACTATCTTTGAGAGACCCTCTGTTCTGACTGCCAACAGTGTTTACAGAGCAGGGAACCCTAAAGTGGTTGTGCCTCAAATAAAGTATATTTTAATTAATAGATTTTGGAATAAAAATAAGTTCCACAATTGGATGTGATAAAAAAAATGTTCCTGTGCTGAGATAATCCTATAAATGTGCCCCTGCTGTGTGCTGTGTAATGGCCGTGTCTGACCATACAGGGACATGGTCTGAACATAACACAGCTCCTGGGCAGGGGAATAATCAAAAGAGAGGATACAGACAATACACCATTGGATTGGAGATGGTCCTTCTTGTGAGGCAAAACATTTCACTGCCTCTTTTGCTTCCCCCTGCCCAGGAGCTGTAGTATAATCAGACCATGTCCCTGTACAGTCAGACACGGCCATTACACAGTACACAGAAGGGGAAGATTGGAAAGATTATCTCAGCACAGGAACATGTTTTTTAAATATAGCCAATTGTGGAATTTATTATTATTCAAGGATCTATTGACTAAAGTGTAGATTAAACGTAACTTTAGTCTTGGGAAAACCCCTTCAATTTCCTCTTTAACTTTCCTTTCTAAAGGCTTCCATACACATTTGACTAATATTGGCTGAACCAGCTGATATAGATGAGTTTATCTGACAGTCTGTGTATGGAGGCGCTGGCGGACTGATAGAGAGAAGAGATGTCGATTACGCATGTCCACTTTCGGACAGCCCATTGTATTGTTTTGCTGATAAAATCCACCAGCCAACATGTCAGCCAGCATCTTTCTCAGATAAAACACTGGAGAGATCAGCTGAGTAAGTGCTCAAGCGTAAGGCAGTGCGCCTGTGTTCAGCTACAGTCATCTAATGTATATGGCCAGCCATTCTTCTAGCAAGGTTGTAAAATTACTTCCTTTTTTGATAAAAGTAATTAAAATAACGAGTTTGCAAATTCGAATTTTCAACGATAGTATCATACATATAGTATCATATATATTATATTAGTATCATATATATAGATACTTACAAGACCTGAGACCAACCAAAAATGTCTCTACCAGATGAACACAACTTAAAGATACAGAAAAACATTAAGTTGTATTCATGTTTGAAATGCATGTATGATTATGTACATTTCTTCTACCATCAGCTAAAAACTCAACACTAAAAGGGTCATAAAGGATTTATAGCTGTCAATAAGCTGTTACTGAGATGCGAGGCAAAGGTTATGGACTGATGAGTCCATAAAAGTAAGAGAGGCAGCATGCCATCAAAACCATGAAAGACTCCTTGACCCATGTCTGCAACCATTAGTCAAGCATGGTGGAAGCTCAGTGCATGTATGGGGATATATAACAACACATGGAGTTGGTGATTAATGGCATCATGAAAGCTAGCAAAACAAATATATCTATCTGTCTATCACTCTCTATATACTTTCAAAAACTAATAGTTTATTTTTATCAAATAAAATGCAAGGCAAAATAACAAAATATAAATCTATATCAAATTATTATTCTGTGTGACTACCCTTTGCCTTCAAAAGAGCATAATTTTTTCTAGGTACACTTGTAGAAAGTCAAGTATTTTGTAGGATTATAGACAAGTTTATGTGATGAATAACCAATTATAAAAATCAGGTGACTATTATTATAATTATCAAAAGTAGGGTGAAACGGAGTCAATAACTGAATTAGAAACAGCTGTCTATTAGTGTTAAAACTGGGTAAGTAGCACCATGGCAAGAATGAGCACAGGAATAAGACACAGCGTAATTATATTGTATCACGAAGATCACTCCCAAAGATTTCAAAGTGGACTGGGGTTCTGATATGTGCTGTTCAAACACTTTTGAAAAATGACAAAAAATAGTCATTGTTGAGTACAGCAGGTGAAAGACACATTATGCTTATGTCCCTTTGAAAAAGGAAGATGTTGATCAGTACCATTAGCATAAAACTGTCAGAAACCATTAGGCCCCACCTAAAGCTACTGTATCTATTGTTTAGAGAAGTCTGACCAGACGTGGTCTTCATGGAACAATTATGGACAATAACCATACCTTCGTCATGGGAAAAAAAGCCAAGAGATTCAACTATGCACAAAAACATAGCAACTAGGGTGCAGAAAAATGGCAGCAGGTGGTCTGGACTGAGGAGTTAAAATATGAAATGCTTGGCTGTAACAGGAGGCAGGTTGTTTGCTGAAGGGCTGGAGAAAAGTACAATAATGAGTGTCTGCAGGCAACAGTAAAGCATTGTGGAGGTTTTTAATAAGTTTGAGGCTACATGTCAGCAAAAGGAGTTGGATATTTGATTAAAGGGAACCTGTCACCTCATTTTTAAGCTATGAGCTGCGGCCACTGCCTTTCGGGGCTTATCTACAACATTCCAGAATGTTGTAGACAAGCCCCTGATCCAACTTGAAAGAGAAGAAAAACAAGTTATATTATACTCACCCGGGCGGTCCGGTCTGATGGGCGCCGCAGGTCCGGCGCCTCCCATTTTTATGCGATGTTGTCATCTTCCTTGCTTGGTGTGGCGGCTCCTGCGCAGGCGTACTGATCTGCTCTGTTGAGGGCAGAGCACAGTACTGCACTGCGCAGGCACTGGGAAAGGTCAGAGAGGCCCAGCGCCTGCGCATTGCAGTGCTTGGCTCTGCCCTCAACAGAGCAGATTCGTACACCTGTGCAGGAGCCGCGACGCGAAGCAAGGAAGATGAGAACATTGCATGAAGATGGCAGGCACCGGACCTGCAACGCCAATCAGACCGGACCACCCGGGTGAGTATAATATAACTTGTTTTTCTTCTCTTTCAGGTTACATCGGGGGCTTATCAACAGCATTGCTGTAGATAAGCCCCGAAAAGCTGTGGCCACAGCTCATAGCTCAAAAATGAGGTGACAGGTTCCCTTTAATGGTGTGGAATGCAGAGGAATAAAAACAGACACTTATCATGAAATACCACTAGATAGCTATAGAACTTCTCCCAATTTTTTCTGCAACACAGTGATCCCAAACATGCAGCTGTCATTAAAAAGAAATGTAAAAAGAAAAAAGGAAACATCCTGTAAGCGATGATACGGCCATGTCCATAAAGCCCTGACCTCAACATCATTGAGTATGTCTGAGACTATGTGAAGAGATCGAAGGTTATGCACTTCCACATTCCCGGAAGATCTGTAGCTAGATCTCCAGAATGTTCTTTCTAAAACACCTGGTACAGTTGGGTATTACACTACCATATTAAAGCTTGGAAGTAATCAGCTGCTGCAGATCTTCTAGTAAAACCAGAAATGCCATGAGAAAGATAAAGTGGTTCCTCTGCACTGCTGGTGAAAAGCCACAGGGGTGAACCAGGAAACTTAAAAAATGATATGTGGTTTTTAATATCTATGTGTTTAAAGTCCACTGACTTCTTCAGGATTTAACCACAGGCATGAAAAAGTCGGTAGACTTTGAAATGCGTAGATAATAAAAACTGTATATAATTTATTGAGTCTCCTGGATCATTCTTATGGATTTTCACCAGCTGTGCACAGGTACCACTTTATCTTTCTCATGACATTTTTGGTTTTACCAGTGGATCTGTAGCAGCTGATACTTCCAAGCTTTACCATTATTGTGTAATATTCAACTGTACCAGGTGAGCAAGATTTTTGTCGCATTTACCATTGCTCACCACCAGGAAAGACCCTATTGTGCCTTCTTTGCTTCCCAGTTTTCTCTGTACCATCACGTGATTAAAAACTGAGTAGCTGAATTGTTCCAAGCTCTATGTAGAAACATTAGGTACATTTTCCATGTATGAGTCAAAAGTCACTGCAAAAGTCCCTGGCAGAGGAAGAAGGGAGCAGCTGGGTCAGAAGTTGAAGTGGGGAATGATTTCTGCAGAGACAAGAGACCTCCTGTTACTACATAGAGCAGAGAAAAAAGAATTAGCTGAGTAGAAGGGGGAAATAAGCAATTGTAAGTAAACAGTGCCATATAATATGATGACTGCAATATATTGAGATGATAAAAACTTTGATGTAAATGCTTCTTTATGTCCGAATTCATAAAAAACATGTGAATTCTCATGCTTTTATCTCCAACTGTGCCCACATTAAGTTCTATGCTTTTACACATATTTACACATTTGGGTAAATAGAAACTCATTTGCGAGCCAGAAAACAAAATCTAGATTTGCTCCATAATTTATGAAAATTCATGGCATAAATTTTAATTAATGTCTTAGGGCCCAGTCATATATCATAGAAACCATCAGCACAACTATAAGTGGTGCTCAAGTAGGGGCCCAATCCGTGTCAAGTTATGTATAAACTTGGCACACACTATGTGGATGCAATGAATAAGGTTTAACCCCTTAAGCCCCGAGGGTGGTTTGCACGTTAATGACCAGGCAAATTTTTACAATTTTGACCACTGTCCCTTTATGAGGTTATACCTCTGGAACGCTTCAACGGATCCCGGTGATTCTGACATTGTTTTCTCGAGGCATATTGTACTTCATGATAGTGGTACAATTTCTTTGATATTACCTGCGTTTATTTGTGAAAAAAATGGAAATTTGGCAAAAATGTAGAATATTTCTCAATTTTCCATCTTTGAATTTTTATGCCCTTAAATCACAGAGATATTTCACACAAAGTACATAAAACGTAACATTTCCCACATGTCTACTTTACATCAGCACAATTTTGGAAACACATTTTTTTTTTGTTAGGGAGTTATAAGGGTTAAATTTGACCAGCAATTTCTCATTTTTACAACACCATTTTTTTTTAGGGACCACATCACATTTGAAGTCATTTTTAGGGGTCTATACAATAGAAAATAACCAAGTGTGACACCATTCTAAAAACTGCACCCCTCAAGATGCTCAAAACCACATTCAAGAAGTTTATCAACCCTTCTGGTGCTTCACATGAATTATTGGAGTGTTTAAAAAAATTAACATTTAATTGATTTTCACAAAAAATTTATTTCAGTTCCAAATTGTTTTATTTTACCAAGGGTAACAGGAGAAAATGGACCCCAAAAGTTGTTGTGCAATTTGTCCTGAGTACGCTGCTACCCCATATGTGGGGGTAAACCACTGTTTGGGTGCATGGCAGAGCTCGAAAGGGAAGGAGCGCCATTTGGAATGCAGGCTTAGATGGATTGGTCTGCAGGTGTAACGTTGCATTTGCAGAGCCCCTGATGTACCTAAACAGTAGAAACCCCCCACAAGTGACCCCATATTGGAAACTAGACCCCCCAAGGAACTTATCTAGATGTGTTGTGAGAACTTTGAACCCCCAAGTGTTTCACTACAGTTAATAACGCAGAGCCGTGAAAATAAAAAATAATTTTTTTCCACAAAAATTATCTTTAACATCCAGTTTTGTATTTTCCCAAGGGTAACAGGAGAAATTGGTCCCCAAAAGTTGTTGTCCAACTTGTTCTGAGTACGCTGATATCCCATATGTGGAGGGAACCACCATTTGGGCGCATGGCAGAGCTCAGGAGGGAAGGAGGGCCATTTGGAATGCAGACTTAGATGGATTGGTCTGCAGGCGTCACAATTTTTATTTTCCCAAGGGTAACAAGAGAAATTGGACTCCAGAAGTTGTTGTTCAATTTGTCCTGAGAACGCTGATACCCCATGTTGGGGTAAACTCCTGTTTGGGCGCACGGGAGAGCTCGGAAGGAAAAGAGCACTGTTTTAATTTTTCAACTCAGAATTGGCTGGAATTGAGATCGGACGCCATGTCGCGTTTGGAGAGGCCTGATGTGCCTAAACAGTGGAAACCCCCAATTGTAACTGAAACCCTAACCCCAACACACCCCTAACCCTAATTCCAACCATACCCCTAACCCCAACTCCAACATACCCCAAACCCCTAACCCTAATCCAAACCATAACCCTAACCACACCCCTAACCTTGACACACCCCTAACCCTAATCCCAACCATAAATGTAATCCAAGCCCTAACACAAACCCTAACACAAACCCTAGCCCCAACTCTAGCCCTAACCCTAATGGGAAAATGTAAATAAATACATTTTTTAATTTTTTTTAATTTTCCCTAAGGGGGTGATGAAGGGGGGTTTAATTTACTTTTAGAGCGTGTTTTTTAGCGGATTTTTATGACTGGCAGCCATCACACACTAAAAGACGCTTTTTATTGCAAAAAATATTTTTTTGCATTACCACATTTTGAGAGCTATAATTTTTCCATATTTTGGTCCACAGAGTCATGTGAGGTCTTGTTTTTTGTGGGACGAGTTGACGTTTTTATTGGTAACATTTTCGGGCACGTGACTTTTTTGATTGCTTTTTATTCCGATTCTTGTGAGGCAGTAACACCAAAAAACCGCTATTCATGAATTTCTTTTTTTTTTTTGGGGGGGGGGGGCGTTTATATCGTTCCGCGTTTGGTAAAATGGATAAAGCAGTTTTATTTTTCGGGTCAGTACGATCACAGAGATACCTCATTTATATCATTTTTTTATGTTTTGGTGCTTTTATACGATAAAAACTTTTATAGAAAAAATAATTATTTTTGCATCGCTTTATTCTATAAACTTTTTATTTTTTCGCTGACAACACTGTATGGTGGTTCGTTTTTTGTGGGATAAGATGACATTCTCAGCGGTACCATGGAAATTTATATCCATCTTTTTGATCGCGTGCTATTCCACTTTTGTTCGGCGGTATGATAATAAAGCATTGTTTTTTGCCTCCTTTTTTTTAAGGTGTTCACTGAAGGGGTTAACTAGTGGGATAAAAGGGGAGAAGCCAGCGCTGTTTGTGGTCAGAATGCAATACAAAAAGTGCAAATGTACATATTAATTTCTGACTGTAAATCAAAATGAGACATTTAGCAAACAATTGATCAATTCTTTGAGCCACCCTGCCACGTCACAGCATTCTCATGGGGCAGTCGTACTCTATGATTTTTATATTTGCTGTGCCATTACGGCCTCCTTAATATATTAGGAGAAAGACCACATTAGTCCCACTCTACGTTTTTTGGGTTATATTCGCTGTGCCATTACGGCCTCCTAAATGTGTTAAAAGCGGGATCATATTGAGAGCAAACCGTACCTGTAGCATTTCCGAATCACTCCCATGGCACCAGAAAGGGTATGCGCAAATAAAGGTCGACCAGGTCCAAACATGGTCATTTCAGATCTGACCTCCACACTGCCTGACCAGCACCATAGATAAAGAGAGAGACAGGCCCAGGCACAGGTGCACTAATCAAAACAGAGCCTGAGGCAGGACAGGGCTGCTGCATGTGTGTACACCAGCCTAGCTCAATCACAATTAAAACAGAAAGAACGGCGTAAATGACCAAGCGCGCATGGCAACAGTGGTGGTCAGCCAAGGTCCCGCTTTTAACACATTTAGGAGGCCGTAATGGCACAGCGAATATAACAAAAAACGTAGAGTGGGACTAACGTGGTCTTTCTCCAAACATATTAAGGAGGCCGTAATGGCACAGCGAATAAAAAAATCGTAGAGTAGGACTGCCCAATGAGAATGCCGTGACGTGGCGGGGTAGCTCAAAGAATTGATCAATTGTTTGCTAAATGTCTCATTTTGATATACAGTCAGAAAGTAATATGTGCATTTGCACTTTTTGTATTGCGTTCTGACCACAAGCAGCGCTGGCTTCTCTCTTTTTGTTTTGTTAACTAGTGGGACAGTTTTATAGGTCGGGTCATTACAGACTCGGCGATACTAAATATGTGTACTTTTATTGTTTTTTTTATTTAGATAAAGAAATGTATTTATGGGAACAATATTTTTTTTCCTTTATTCAGGATTTTTTTTTTTACACATCTAAATATATATATATTTTTTTTACTTTATAACATTGCCCCAGGGGGAGCATCATGTTATAAGGTCAGATCGCTGATCTAAAACTTTGCAGGGCACTGTGTCAGATCAGCGATCTGACATGCAGGGCTGCAGGTTTACCAGCGCTTGCTCCCTGCAGGCCCCGGATGCAGCCCGGCGGCCAATTTGGATCCGGGGTCTGCAGGGAGGAGACGCTCGGTACAAGGTGAGCACATCGCATTGTACCGAGGGTCTTAGGGAAGCCCGCAGGGAGCCCCCTCCCTGCTCGATGCTTCCCTATGCCCCTGGAATGCTGCGATTATGTTTGATCGCAGTGTGCCGGGGTTAATGTGCGGGGTCGGTCTGTGACCGTGTAGAGTGGGGACACAGTATCCGTAAGTGACTAGCAGCGGATACCGCGTCCCACTCTACACTCCAACAAGAGTTTGAACCAGTTAGGCCCTCTATTTACAAGTGCATAATAGGGGACATACTGCCCGACCATTCCTTAATGGTACACTACTTTAGTACTTTGATGAAGGTCATATAGACTGAAACGTCTACTATTACTGTATGTACTGTACTTTATTAAACCTTATTCACTGCATCCACATAGTGTGTGCCAAGTTTATACATAACTTGGCACGGATTAGGGCCCATTCAAACATCCATGTAAATCAGTCTGCGATCAGACTGCAATGCAAAGACTGGCTGTGAGTCTCCTTACCCGAGCGATATAGCCTAATATATTTCTCAGGTCTCAGAGACCTGCAGCCCGTCCATGCATTGCGGTTTGATCTCAGACGTTCAGACATATACAGATCTGTCTGAATGTGCTCTTAGGCAGTGGAAACGTCAGCTTTTTCAGCTGAGCCTCGCTTTTTTTTTTTTTAGAAAAGTAACATAAGCAATGGAAAAAAGCAAAAAGTTACAAAATCGTTCAACAAATATGGCATATGTCAATGCATGCATAGTCTTACATTCAAATGACTGGGCAATGCAGAAACTATGCCAATAATTCCTTTAATCTAATCAACAGGATCTTTGAAAAAAGTGTTTGGAAACTGAAATAAAGGCTTTTCTTGTGGAAAGAAGTTGTTGGTCTGCATTTTCTGGGAAAGATAAAAAAGTTATTTTGCTCACTGCTATCACAGTTTAATCTTATATATAATTGTCTAAAGGTCACTTCCGTCTGTCTGTCCTTCTGTCATGGTTACTCATTCGCTGATTGGTCTTGCCAGCTGCCTGTCATGGCTGCCGCGACCAATTAGCGACGGGCACAGTCCGGAAGATAATGGCCGCTCCTTACTCCCCGCAGTCAGTGCCTGTCGCCCGCATACTCCCCTCCGGTCACCGCTTACACAGGGTTAATGCCAGCGGTAACGGACTGCGTTACCGCCACTATTAACCCTGTGTGTCCACAACTTTTTACTATTGACGCTGCCTATGCGGCATCAATAGTAAAAAATGTAATGTTAACGTTGCAGGTTCCTGTGGCAAAGAAGATGGTATGGGAGAAGGACCTGCCATGACGTCACGGTCATGTGACCGCGACATCATCACAGGCCCTGCGCGAGAAGGACCTGCCATGACATCACTGTCATGTGACCACGACGTCATCACAAGCCCTGCGCGCCTGCGCTAGAAAGACCTGCCATGACGTCACGATCATGTGACCGCGACGTTATCACAGGCCCTGCACTCATACCAACCCTGGGACCGGAAGCTGCCGTGGACTACAAGGGGCCCTCGGAAAGGTGAGTATATGTTTATTTTTTAACCTGTGACAAACCTGGCTGGGCAATATACTACGTAGCTGGGCAATATACTACGTGACTGGCCAATATACTACGTGGATCTGTGCTGTATACTACTTCGCTGTGCAATATACTACGTGGCTCTGTGCTGTATACTACATCACTGGGCAATATACTACGTGACTGGGCAATATACTACGTAATTGGGCAATATACTACGTGGCTCTGTGCTGTATACTACGTCACTGGGCAATATACTACGTCACTGGGCAATATACTACGTGGCTGCGCAATATACTACATCACTGGGCAATATACTACGTCGCTGGGCAATATACTATGTCACTGGGCAATATACTACGTCACTGGGCAATATACTACATCACTGGGCAATATACTACGTGGCTGCGCAATATACTACGTCACTAGGCAATATACTACGTAACTGGGCAATATACTACGTTGCTGCGCAATATACTACATCACTAGGCAATATACTACGTAACCGGGCAATATACTACGTGGCTGGGCAATATGCTACGTGGTTTGGCAATATACTACGTCACTGGGTAATATACTACGTGGTTGGGCAATATACTACGTGGCTGGGCAATATACTACGTCTCTGGGCAATATACTAAGTCACTGGGCAATATACTATGTGTCTGGGCAATATACATGGCTGGAAAATATACTATGTGACTGTGCAATATACTACGTGGCTGGGCAATATACTACGTGGCTGGGCAATAAACTACGTGGCTGGACAATATACTATGTGACTGTGCAATATACTATGTGGCTGGGCAATATGCTATGTGGCTGGGAAATATACTAGGTGGCTGGGCAATATACTACGTCTCTGGGCAATATACTACGTCACTGGGCAATATACTACGTGGCTGGGCAATATACTATGTGACTGTGCAATATACTACGTGGCTGGGCAATATACTATGTGGCTGGGCAATATGCTACATGGTTGGGCAATATACTACGTCACTGGGCAATATACTATGTGGTTGGGCAATATACTACGTGGCTGGGCAATATACTACGTCTCTGGGCAATATACTACGTCACTGGGCAATATACTATGTGTCTGGGCAATATACTACATGGCTGGACAATATACTACGTGACTGTGCAATATACTACGTGGCTGGACAATATATTACGTGGCTGGGCAATATACTACGTCGCTGGGCAATATACTATGTGTCTGGGCAATATACTACATGGCTGGACAATATACTACGTGACTGTGCAATATACTACGTGACTGTGCAATATACTGTGTGGCTGGGCAATACACTTTGTGGCTGGCAATAAACTACGTGGCTGGACAATATACTATGTGACTGTGCAATATACTACGTGGCTGGGCAATATACTACGTGGCTGGGAAATATACTACGTGGCTGGGCAATATGCTATGTGACTGTGCAATATACTATGTGGCTGGGCAATATACTACGTGGCTGGGCAATATACTATGTGGCTGGGAAATATATTACGTGGCTGGGCAATATGCTACGTGGTTGGGCAATATACTACGTCACTGGGCAATGTACTACGTGGTTGTGCAATATACTACGTGACTGTGCAATATACTACGTGGCTGGGCAATATGCTACGTCGCTGTGCAATATACTACGTGGGCTGGGCAATATACTACGTGGCTGGGCAATATACTACGTGACTGTGCAATATACTACGTGACTGTGCAATATACTGTGTGGCTGGGCAATATACTATGTGGCTGGGCAATAAACTACGTGGCTGGACAATATACTATGTGACTGTGCAATATACTACGTGGCTGGACAATATACTACGTGGCTGGGCAATATACTACATCGCTGGGCAATATACTATGTGTCTGGGCAATATACTACATGGCTGGACAATATACTACGTGACTGTGCAATATACTACGTGACTGTGCAATATACTGTGTGGCTGGGCAATATACTATGTAGCTGGGCAATAAACTACGTGGCGGGACAATATACTATGTGACTGTGCAATATACTACGTGGCTGGGCAATATACTACGTGGCTGGGAAATATACTACATGGCTGGGCAATATGCTATGTGACTGTGCAATATACTATGTGGCTGGGAAATATACTACGTGGCTGGGCAATATGCTACGTGGTTGGGCAATATACTACGTCACTGGGCAATATTCTACGTGGTTGGGCAATATACTACATGGCTGGGCAATATACTACGTCTCTGGGCAATATACTACGTCACTGGGCAATATACTATGTGTCTGGGCAATATACTACATGGCTGGACAATATACTACGTGACTGTGCAATATACTACGTGGCTGGGCAATATACTACGTGGCTGGGCAATATGCTACGTCGCTGTGCAATATACTACGTGGGCTGGGCAATATACTACGTGGCTGGGCAATATACTATGTGACTGTGCAATATACTACGTGACTGTGCAACATACTACGTGGCTGGGCAATATACTATATGGCTGGGCAATAAACTACGTGGCTGGACAATATACTATGTGACTGTGCAATATACTACGTGGCTGGACAATATACTACGTGGCTGGGCAATATACTACGTGGCTGGACAATATACTATGTGACTGTGCAATATACTACGTGGCTGGGCAATATACTACGTGGCTGGGAAATATACTACGTGGCTGGGCAATATACTACGTGGGCTGTGCAATATACTACGTGGACATGCATATTCTAGAATACCCGATGCGTTAGAATCGGGCCACCATCTAGTGTAGTATAAGAATGCATAAAAAGACTCATACCTACACAATCATCAGAACATGATCTATTGTTTAAAATAGGTTTTTGAGTTAAATACAGCTCTGGCAAAAATTAAGAGACCATCACATCGAAACCCTGTCATGGGCAGCCCAATCTCCAGACCTGAACCCCATTGAAAACCTCTGGAATGTAATCAAGAGAATGATGGATAGTCACAAGCCATCAAACAAAGAAGAACTGCTTACATTTTTGCGCCAGAAACAGTGTGAAAGACTGATGGAAAGCATGCCAAGACGCATGAAAGCTGTGATTAAAAATCATGGTTATTCCACAAAATATTGATTTCTCAACTCTCCCTGAGTTAAAACATTAGTATTGTTGTTTTTAAATGATTATGGACTTGCTTTCTTTGCATTATTTGAGGTCTGAAAGCACTGTTTTTTGTTTTTTTATTTTATTTTGACTATTTCTCTTTTTCAGAAAAAAAAAAAAAATAATTGCTTGGAAATCCGGAGACATGCTGTTAGAAGTTCATAGGCCAAAAGAACAATTTACATTTTCCTCAAAAATATATCTATAAAAAGAAAATCAGACAAACTAAACACTTTGCAGTGGTCTCTAAGTTTTTTTTGCCAGAGATGTGTATATATATACATACATACACAGGGTGGGCCATTTATATGGATACACCTGGGCGGGCCATTTATAAAGTTGGATCCAAAATGGCCAACTTCAAAATGGCCACCGTGGTCACCACCCATCTTGGTCACCCTCCCATATACTAATGTACCACAAACAGGAAATTGATATCACCAACCATCCCCATTTTATTTAGGTGTATCCATATAAATGGCCCACCCTGTGTGTATATATATATATATATATATATATATATATATATATATATATATAATGTCTATATATATATATATATATATATATAATTTTTTTTCTTTATCACAATCTTTATTAAAAAAATAAAAGCAAATATTAATTGTGCCATTTTCATACTGGCCCTTTTTTGTTTGTTTTACGCTGACTCCCAGTTATTTCAGAGAACACCCGCACATGACCCACAATGGACAGACTGACCTTATATTTTGTATTGAAGCACCTAATGAGCCTGTACTAAAGTCATGGTGAATATAGTTGCAGAAGGGTGAGCTGTGGAATCAACTAATGTGAGTGGTGAATCCTGTGTAAACAGCTGTCATTGTTATCCTGCCTCTGCTGATAAGGAGCCTGCTGAAATACTTTTCCTGAATGACACAGAAGATTTGAGTTAAAAAAAAAAGTCCCAGTGGTCAGTGTGAAAATTTCAAGATTATTATTTTTTTCGAATGAAGATCATGATATCAAAAAGCAAACACTGCCAGAAATGTTTTTAAAAAAATTCATGGAACACAAAAATCAATAGGTCATTTTTAATGATAGCGTCAAGCTAACTGCTGAATAAGCAAATGTATATGGGTGTAGCCTTACAGATCTATATGGAGAAGATATTCTTACAGAATTTCTAAAAAGGGAAAACATTAAGAACTGCACATCAACAAGAGCTTAGAAAAAAAAAATCAATTTTCAAAGCACACTAAAGGAGTTTTAACAAGCAGCCCTCTTGAAAAGCCTCCTGCAATCGATGTCTTCTCTTTTCCCTGGAATAGGAAAGAAAGGCTTGAGAAGAAATACAATGTTGTGGATCAACTTGTATGTACTGGCTAAAAAGTGGCCCAGATAAAATAAAAATCCCACATACTTCCCCACCTGCGATGTTTCAGCCATGTCAGAATTCTTTTCCCCAGCGGTCACATGACATCTGCTCTGACGTAATACTAAAACGCTGCAGCTGATCAGCGGCCACTGACTGGCTGCAGCAGCCATGAAACATAAAGTTACGTGAACACAGGGAGAGGCAGTGCTAACATCAGTACAGGTCCAGGTGGTACCGGTATGTATTTTTTAATGTTATCTGGGCTCTGGTAGCATTTAAGAAGGAATTCTCCAGCAGTGGCCAAACCCTTAAATTTAGGAGGGAGGAGATGCTGTTGGAAAATAGAAGAGGCGGGGTAATGGACTTACAAAATAGCTGGCAGCTGTATGTAGACAGGTACATTTTATTTAATTAAAAGCAAAAAAAAAGTATGCACTGTATGCATAAAAATATATTAAAGTAATATAAGCAATGAAATAAAATGAATCTAATTATCAGCACTAAATAGTCGAAGTTGGTGAAGTGAAGTGAGAAAAATAAAGGCATAAATGAATAAATGGGCTCAAATAACTAAAAATTGGCATGTGAATGTGTATTCCCCCTTTTGCTAAGTCACATGCTTAGTGAAAGGAAGTCCACCTCTGTGCAATCGAAGTGACACATGGTCTGTCAGTCTATACATACCCTTTCTGACAGGCCACAGAGGCTGCAACACCATTACGCAAGGGACACCACTAACCAAACAACACCAGGAAGACCGAGGAGATCTCTAAACAAGTATGGGATAACATTGTTGAAAAGTTCAATATTGCAATCTCTGATGATCACCCAGAGCACCATCAAATCCATTATCACCAAATGGAAAGAACATGGTACCTCAACAAACCTGCTGAGAGAGGGCCACCCACCAAAATTCTTAGCCTGGACAAGGATGGCATTAATTAGGGAGGCAGCGCAGAGACCAAAGGTAACCCTGATAGAGCAGCAGAGACTGGAACATTTTTCCATATGACCACAATAAGCCGTACACACCATAGTGGCCTTTATGTAAGAATGGGCTGAAAAAAGCCTTACAAAAATTGTAAGGCTCATTTTGAGTTTGCCAAAAGACGTGGGAGACTCCCCAAATGTATGGAGGAAGGTGCTGTAACAGATGAGACCAAAATTGAACTTTTTGGCCACGAAGGTAAACACCATGTTTGGCACCAAACAAACACAGCTCATCACCTCAAGAACACCATCCCCACAGTGAAACATAGTGGTGGCAGCACCATGCACTGCATTGGACTGCATGTGGATATCATCAGATGTGTGTGCACAGAGACAATAGAGAAGATGGAGAACTTCCCCGCACCTATGCTGCGATTCTCTCACGCGAGTGAATCGGATTCCACTCCTATGACACTGTCACAGTTTGAACCGAGAGTCCTTAGCATAGTCTGAGCAATTCTTTCGCATGAGGGATTATATGGCAGTGTGAATGTGCCCTTACATTGCTAAATACGACAGCACACGAATGCCATCCAAGTGCGGTCCGCGTTTTTATTGGACCCATAGACTCGCATTGGTACTTTTCATCCATGCTGCCAGAAAAAAAATGGCATACCTCCATTAGTTTTGTACACAGACATGTGAGCAGCCCCATAGACTATAATAGGTACATACTGTATCTGTAAAAACATGGATAGAACACATATATGACTTCTGAACGAGGAGGCCTTAGGTAAAGTATCAGAGAAATATTCTCTGACACATCCATATGGAATCCAACTGAAGATACTCTATTAATCTGCAAGTATATGGAAGTACAGCAGGGTCCTTTGAAGGTTACTGATGCACTCACTTTTGCCGAAATATGCAAAACCAGTGTAGTCATAAAAATATAGTTTTAACCTCTTCTACATCATTCCCCAGATGCTACACAGAAGTCAAATGATTGTAACATCGACACAGAAATACAGTGAAAATAATCCTTCAATGACACAAGTGCTAGGCCTCACGGAGTCGGACATGCAGATCACCATTTGCGCTTGACAACGCACCTGAGGACAATATTTTAATTGCTGTATGTTAAGCACTTGAATACCAATTCACACATGAGCGTTCACGTTATGTTTAAAACACATTAGCAATCCATTTAAATCTCTGATTTTCAATTAGTGGATCACATCTGGCGTGAAACCACTAGAGTAAGCAAAGCTCAGGATGTGGGAAACCGTGAACGGCGTGTAAAAAAAAAAAATAGAGATTATCTGTGGACTCAGAAGAAAATGCGCAGGATCAGTACATCGTATCATCGTATGTCGCTGACAAGTCGAATTTTAATGGCAATTTAATGCTTAATATAAATAATATATATTGCACGGGCCTAACTGCAGAGCTGGTCGTGATGCATAAAAAAATATACGTTAGGCTTCATATTAAAAGAAAACTGAAAATGCTATGGTAAAGATTGGTATAATCAATTTCAATTTTAATAGAATTATTTAATTTCTTAAAATATAATTTTACATTGAATTCCCAAAAGTTTGTAGATTAAATAAAGTACATATCACTGAACAAAATATCTGAATGTAAATAAAATAACATCCTTCATACATTACAAAGCTGCCTTATAGTATCCTACCTCTTCCTTCTCATGGATCCACAAAATATCATCAGCAAGTGTTTGGTATAGACATATGATTGATGTGTAACCTTTGCTATTCCAGTAAAATACAGACATTTCTCTTATAATGGTTAAACAGATTGACATCATATATTTATTAACATATTACTATGTTGACCTTTATTTACTTATATTTTAGTTCATGTGGCTATGTCCCTATATTGTAAGCAGAAATACCATATAATGTTAAAACGCTTTCACTCGCCAGAATATGCATCATCTTCATTATCCTCTTCTGACTAAAGTATACACTGTACAAATGCTGATCGAAAATCATAATAACCGTGCATAAAAAAATATATGTTTTATTTAAGATTTATTTTTTGTATAGATTGATTGAAGCTGGAATAATATTAGAAAGAATCATGAACATTTGCAATCTAAAAAAAAAAATAAAATAAAATATGGGGTGGGGGAGATTAATCTATTAGACCTATTCCATTGAATTGATAATCGACGTTGAGCATGATGTTGCTAAAATAAAATAATGGCAGGAACGCATGATATACATGATAATAGATGAATACAAGGGTGCATGCATTATTAAAAAAAAAAATGCAAAGTATATCATTGTCGCGTTCCCTAAAATATAGAAAATAATATATGGCGCTAAGAGGGGCAAGGTAAAGAGAATCTCGCACATGAATGAATTATGCAGTGGATTCATCCAGTGCTCGTTAACAATATAGTTCATAAAAATATTTTTTCATTTTTGAGGGCAGTTGCTTGAAAAGTTGCATATCCCTGTTTATATCATTGAAAATGAGGAATAGAAAGTACACTATGCCAACAAATAGATCTTCATGGAAGAATCCATGAGAGTGTGTACAATAATCAGGTCAGTGCATATGAGAATTAAGTCTCAGGATGCAAAATATAAAATTGGTTAGGAAGAGGTTACAAACGATTATTGTTGACACTAGAAAGAGCTCTATACAGAAATACTAGAGGAATGAATTGTCTATGGCCAAAGGAAGGAAAAATACTGATTGAATCAGTAAGTGTGTGTGTCTACGTGTGTCTGCATGCGTGTTTGGGTGCCTCTGTGTGTGCGCATGTCTGTGTATGTGTATATATATATCTGCGTGTGTGTCTGTGTCTTCATGTGTGTCTGTCTCTGTGTGTGCACATGTCTGTGCATGTGTATATATCTGCGTGTGTGTCTGCATGTATGTATCTACATGTATATCTACATGTGTCTGTGTACGTGTGCATGCATCTGTGAGTATGTGTGTGGCTATGTTTATGTGTGTCTCTGCATGCGTGTGTCTGTGCATGCATGCGTGTGCATGTCTGTTTTTATGTCTGAGTATATCTGCATGTGTGTGTCTGTGTGAGTGTCTGCATATGTGTAACTGTGCTTGTGTATGTGTGTATTTGCATGTGTGTGTGTGTGTCTGTGTGTGTGTTTGGGTGTCTCTGTGTGTGCGCATGTCTGTGTATGTGTATATTTATCTGCGTGTGTGTCTGCATGTATGTGACTGTGTGTATGTGTGTGTCTGCATGTGTCTGTGTGCGTGTGCATGCATCTGTGTGTGTGGCTATGTTTATGTATGTCTGCATGTGTGTGTCTGTTTTTGTGTCTAAGTATATCTGCACGTGTGTGTACCTGTGTGAGTGTTTGCATATGTGTAACTGTGTTTGTGTATGTGTGTATTTGCATGTGTGTGCGCGCGTTTGTGTGTATGTGTGTCTGTTTTTGTGTCTGTGTATATCTGCATATGTGTAACTATGTGTGTGTCTGTGTATATTTGTATGTGTATCTGTTTTTGTGTGTCTCTGTATATCTGCATGTGTGTGTACCTGTGAAAGTGTGTCTGCATTTGAGGAACTATGTGTGTGTCTGTGTATATCCGCATGTGTGTGTACCTGTGTTCGCATCTGTATATGTGTGTGTCTGTGTATGTGTAACTATATGTGTGTCTGTGTGGGACCCTCCATCCGACCCCCCCTGTTCCCACTCATCTGCTGGTAAGCATCGCACCCTCTGCTATTCACTATTGCACTTGAGATAAAAGATAGACTGGTGTAATTTTATCCCCAGTCATTTGGCCGAGGCATGCTGATCCCCTGATGCCCATTTTTGGATGCACTGTTTCCCTTTGGGTTACGGTCTTCGGGCCTTCATTGACTACTTCAGGGATTTATGTGCACATGTGGGGTGAGGATAGGTGTGGGTGGGGTATATAGCAATCTGCATTGTTTATGGTTCTTTATGTATTGTTGTGATATTTTACCTTTTCTACACAATAATAAAATGATATGATTATTTTTATTGAATGTCATCAGTTTGCTCCTTTTTTCCTCCTATTGTCGTCCTGTGTGTGTCTGTGTGCATTTGCATGTGTGTGTTTGTGTGTGCCTGTACGTGTGTGTGTGTTCATTCTCTACGTTATGTGATGATGCTACCGCATACCCTGTTGCAACTATTAAATGAGAAGTAAACATGAGGAACCTGTATAAAATTGAAACAGTCAAAGGGTTAAACTAATGGACACAACTGCTAAATTCTATAAAAACGAGGACAATTGTTCCATTCTTGTTCAAATTGGGCCTTACGGTTTAAGGGGAAGGATACGAATGACATAATCCAATAGTATTAAATTGGCTGCAATGCTTTATATTTGAATACGTGCCCAATGACAAAAGAAAAAAAAAAAACGAATAATTGGATTAGAAATACTGAGATTCTGAAATGCGTCCTGAATGGTTACCGTTGCTCATACAACATTGTCACTTGTTGGATACATGTATCACCGCACTACGTTTCTTTAAACAGAAAATAATAGTATAAAAAACAATGACTTTTTTCCCTACCTTGCACCTTCCACATTCCAATGTCAAACCCAGCAAGTGACAGGACACATGTCAATCTATACAGTGCAGTCGAGACTGGCTACAATAGTAGTCGAGAAATTACATTTGGTTCACTAATGAAATAAAATCATTTCACTGAACGCCAGATATTCCCTCTAATTCTCATTCTTCAGTTTTGTAAAGTGCCAAATGATAACGGTAGAATGCATTATGCCCGGCATAGAACAATTGCAACAGCGTCGCTGACTGACATGCCTGCTGTACGTCATATTTACAATGTGGTCAGTTTTCTGCTTGATCTCCTTATCACCCTCTCCGATACCTATTGCCATCTCTAAGATTACTTCCTCATGTAGTGCAACACGTTTGAGCAAATCAAAGACTGGAATAATGAAGAAAAAAAGATAAATGCCAATGTGCATATAAAAATAGGTGCTACATTAAAATATTTGATATTTCAACAATAAGTTATTGAACTACCCAAGGTATGGATCTGATGTCTTTGCACTTTTAGAATTTGTTGACACCATCTATGGTGATGCATAAAGATCATAGCTTACATCATTTAGCTTGAAAAGTCCAGAAAGCATACAAATACATCCTGTAAAAATGGACCTTTTATATTAAACTTAGGGGGGGGGAGGGGAGAGGGTGCTAAAAGACCAGAAAAGTTATTTAGACCCACCCTTGTCTGAAGGGTTCTAGCATAAGTGTGGTAAATTCATCATATATACCTCCTAGCACCAGGAGTGATTCCAACTCTTTAATTCTCAGGCTGCAGAAACAGACCACAGAGGAGACGACCTCTTGCAATCAGTAATTGTTGTGCCCCATTTATACAATAGATGTTGTCCTACAAAAGAAGGAGAAGAAAAGTGCACACCCTTTCAGTATAACTGCTGCAGCTGAAAATCTTGTGCCAAGGCACTTCATCCGAAGGTTGAAGCAACAAAATCATCGTTTAGTCCTTTGTTTCGGAGATTGTAGGAGTCTAGAACTGGCTGAATGTTGTCTGTTTCTCCAGCACTTCGAGGTAGTCCGGCTCAACGTTAAGTTTTGCTTTTAATTCCAGGTATTCGTTCCTGTTAGGTTCCACATAGACAGTACTGGGTGTGCTATATAGCACTGCTTCTCTTAACCTGTCCGGATGCAAGAATTGACGCTTTGCTTCATATTTAGGCGTATAAGTAAAAGCAGGGGGGTTGCTATATTTATACTCGACGTTATTCCCAGGGGAAGGTCCCTTATCAGGTTCTAGGATCCCTCTATATACACGATCTGTATCTTGCACAGGAGAAAGCTCCACCCTGGGCTCAATAGTGCTGACGCTGTAGCTTGGGTTCCTCAGATTACTCTCCCTTTCCTCTTCTAGATGATTCCTGTAGGTGACTTTAAGTTCATGGAGATCCTTGTAATCATCAACGGAATTGCCCTCCCTAGACCTATAGATAGGGTTTTTGCACATGTGACCTAATGGGTGGGGGATATACTCATAGACATGGCCAGCTGGGGTCTTCACTTTAGGCAGAGGTCTGTTGCTGTACACACTATACTGCATGTTGAATGAGCTTACGTCTGAGTTATTTGTGCTGGCTGGCTCGTTCTGATTCTTTTTCCTTCGTTTCATCACAAGGACGAAGAGCCCTGCAGCCACAAACACAGACATAATGAAAACCAAGAGCAGGCTCAGTATGAGCACAGACAAGGGCACTGAGCTCGACACGTTGTTGAATTTAATGGGATAAATTAAGGTGGTGGTGCTCTCTGGAGGCTGCTCCTCTGATGGTGTAGATGTGGGAACTATAATGTCAGAGTAGTCTGGGCAAAGGAGATCAGACTTGATCAGTCTCATTTCCTTCATTGCAAATTTTTTAGGGTTTTTACAGATGACATCATCCACCAGGACCCCAACACTGAGCTGCTCCAGCCATAGCTTCATCCCCACCACATCACATGTACAATCCCAGGGGTTCTCATGGAGGTCTATCTGCACTAAGGATTTAAGCTGGTCTAACACGCCACTCACTGTCAAGTGTGAAAAATTATTACTTCTCAGGTTTAGCCTTGATAGATTCAATCCAGAGAAAATGTTGCTAGGTAAGTATTTCAGGAGATTATTATTGAGGAATAAAAGGTGGAGATTGGGAACGGGCTCAAATGTTCTAGGTTCGATAACTTTAATAGCATTATATTGTAGGAAAAGATATTGAAGGCTTTGAAGACCATAAAACAAGTCTGGTGTCAGCTTTTCAATTGAATTGCCATTTAAGTATAGTCTACGTAAATTAGTCAAATCCCCAAAGGCTCTGTCTTGGATAGCTGATATCCGATTGTTCCCAAGATGCAGGAGGTCCAATCCAGTGGAGTCAATAAAATCAGACCTACGGACCAAAGTAATATAATTACCTGTGAGATACATCTTTTTGGGGTTGTAAGGTTTAGGGTGTAGGTCGGAGATACTCTGTATCTTTCTCTCCTGACAGTTGACATTAAGTCCCAGATTGGAGATCTGTAGGTTACACGTACAGTTTGTAGGACACTCCAAAGGCACTGGGGATTTGGTCTGATAAGCAATGTATCCATTTTCTTTGGGAGGGTGGTGGGATGTGGCTCTTACTCTGGATTTGTTAGGTTGCCGTGTGCTTTTAGGTTTTGTTGGGTTCTTGTAAACAGAGGAAGATATAGTGGCACCAGAATTAACTGAGGCTGGGGTAGTGTGGAAGTACTCATTTGTACTCCTGGGAATTGGTGGTCGCATTTCATAGGAAGGAATCAATTTCCTGGGGCATAATTCCTGTTTGGAAATTTCATCCAGATCTCTTCCATATAACCTAAAAGGGGTCTCACAAACCACATCACCAACTAGAGCAGAGTAAGAAATGCTATAGAGCCAATCCTTCAATGCAATCAACTCACAAGAACAATTCCATGGATTTTCCTCTAGTTGCAGTTCCACCACCTTATCCATGTGTTCCAGAAGACCCACAAAAGGAAGAACTTTGAGTCTATTTCCTCTCAGGTCCAGGTGTGTTAAAGGTACAAAACGAAAGAGATTGGTAGGCAAAGTGGACAAAAGGTTGTCATTTAATATTAGGACTTGCAGAGTGTGAAGCCTACTGAAAGCATTAGGCTCAATGGAGATGATATAATTATAATCGACTTGCAAATACTCCAGACTCTCCAGGCCAAGAAAGGTATCGTTCTTAAGAAGTTCCAACTTGTTATTATTCAGATGCAGCCTCTTTAGACCCTGAAGTCCGTGAAATGACCCAGTTTCAATCTCCTGAATGTCGTTGTTACCAAGATGCAATATAGAAGCCCCGCTGTAGTTGACAAATTCATTAAAGTACAGGCGATTTAAGAGATTTCCAAACAAGAAGAGATGATAGATGGAGAAACGTGGAGGGGTGATCTCCGAGAGGCTAATGATCCCCCTGTTCTCACAATTCACCGATAATATGCCATCTCGCTCCTCACAAGGACAATTGTCACACACCTCTCCATACGATTCTATTGTTTCTGCCCAAGAGAGAACCAGGGATGTTACAGCAAATGCGATCGTCTGGAGGATCCACATCTGCATTTTCTTGTTTAAGTCCTGGTCAAACGTGACTGCAGAGCAGCAATGGTACATTTTACCTCCTGTGGGACAAAATACGAGACATTTAATTAGGGCATCAGCGCAGGAGACACAAACATATCACACACACATACACCACACACACATCATACACCACACACACACATATATATAGACACACACCACACACACAGACGCACACACACATATATAGACACACACACACCACACACACACACCACACACACAGACGCCCACACACATATATAGACACACACACACCACACACACACACAGACACACACACCACATACACACACCACAAACACATATATAGACACACACACATATATATAGACACACACATATATAGGCACACACCACACACACAGACGCACACACATATAGACACACACACACATATATAGAGACACACACACAGACCACACACACAGACACATATAAATACACACATACATATATAGACACACACACCACACACACACAGATGCACAGAAACACCACACACAGACACACACACAGACACACATAAATACACACATACATATATAGACACACACCACACACACGCAGATGCACAAAAACACCACACAAACACAGACACACACACATATAAATACACAGACACACACACAGACACACTCATACACATATATTTACACACCACACACACACCACATACACATTTATATATATACACACACCACACATACACACACACCACATACACATTTATATATACACACACACCACACATACACACACACCACATACACATTTATATATACAC